>NC_056729.1:461027389-461389889 GCF_019279795.1 Protopterus annectens
ATGGGATATCACTTAGAAACACACTGAAAAAATAGAGAATGACAAAAATGAGGGAAAATTATAAGCATATTATCAAAGAGATAATGTAAAATCTGTAGACATTACTAAACTGTGTCACAAAATGCTATCACAAATGGTCATTTAATTTTGCTTCTGAAAAAGAGAGATATAAGATGTGTCCTCCTTTAAATTTTTGGTGTCACTAGTATATTGGTCTTGTAGTGTGTTTTTTTTTTTTTTTTGAACTCGACAGCTTCAAAAATTGTGCGTGATAAAGGGGATTCAGAAAATTGTATGAAGTGGTAAATCAAGATTGAAAATAGGAACATACCTCCTAAAATTGGTATGTCATGTGTATGGGTAATTACGCATGAAAAAGGATACATTCTTCCAAAATAATTACATGCAAGATGTCTACAGTGTTTACCTCTTCAGTACACAACATTTTCAAGAGGACTGTTCCAAAACTACTAATTATTTTGCCTTTGGGTTACCACCCGTTCCTATTTGTGCAGGACAGTCCCTATTGGGGCAGCTGTGGCCTACAAAAAAAAACTAAAAATGGCAAATGTCCTGAGATTTTAGTACCAAAAATTATTTCCTAATTTTTTAATAATTACATAAAACAATTATTTTGCATCTGAAACACCTAAATGATATATGAAATGGTATAAGCAACTCAAATGCTACAATAATAAGCTTTTATTTTGGAAAAAAGTGGTTATGTCCTTTGAACTGGCTGTAGGTATAGTTTGTCCTGCAAAATCTCAGGTTTCTACAAAAAAATGTCCCACTTTAGGCATATGAAAAGGTGGCAGCCATATTTTGCCTATTTTTGACATTTTTTTCTGAACCCCTCTTTCTTCAAAACGGTTGGAATTCCCATGTGCAGAGATACTTGAATGCCTGCTCATCACATCAAATTCTTGTGAGAGAAGAACACTGTCAAGCAATCAGGTTGTGATTCAGAAAAAAGCATTACACATCAGGGCTAGGTACAAAACAAGAGTTAGCAGCCAAATATGCTAATTATCATATAATCAGCCATGGTATATGCAAATAAAACAAAAAATACCATTGCGGAGTGATTCAGAAATTTATAGAATGAATGCAAACCCGAAGTACTTGCTTTAGCTCTGAATTCCAACACATTCTGGAATACAGACACAGAAGAACTTAAAAAATGTTAGGGGTTGCTGCAGTCTGAATAAAACTGTTTCTGCAACACGGTCTCATACAAGGTGCTGCCGCTGCCCGACCTCAGCAACATTTGACCTATTGTGGACTACATGGAATTGAAATACTAAAGTGCTGTATGGTGGACAGGGATCCTATACAGAAAATTGTGGACTCTGTCGTTGTCACCTGAAGTCCCATGAGAATCGTGGAGAACTAGTGGAAATTAAGTATGTGTAGCTTTATGAACGCTAGCTGCAGGGACTTTTCAGTGACCTACAGGGGACACAATGGAGATTTTACAGGCCTCTGCCTTAAGAATACTCCACCAGCTCCTCAGTGCAATGATGCAACACGTGGGAGAGCAAATGTTTTATGCCATATCCCATTTCCCTGAAGTACTGAGGGCCATAGACTGCATCCGTATTGAAATAAAAGCCCCACCTGGTGACCTGGGAAGACGATAGATGAACATTAAGGGGTATCTCTCCATCCACTGTCATGTGGTCTTTAATGCACAAGATATCATCTATGTTGTGTGTATGCATTCACCCTGGCAATTTCAATGACTCAGACCTATGTCACAACTGTGATTTGTACCTAAGTTTTGCAAGGGGTAACGTCCCACAAGGACATCTAGTGGGGAATGCAAGATATACACAAGAACCTTCATCCACGAGTTGTACAAGAAACCTTTACAAACCCACTTGCAAGATTAAAACACTGTATATACACAAATTAGAAAAATCATAGAGTTTGTATTTAGCCTGCTCACGTCATGATTCTGCTCTCTGGATACATCTGGAAGTGCCCCACAATATGACGCTGCTGCCTTTGCCAAACTTCTGACTGTTTGTGCCATGTTACTTAACATTATACTTAGAAAACAGTTGCAGCAGACTGCCCCAGGACAAGGACTGCATTTTTCTGCACCAAAGCCAGAATCAGCTAACATAGATGAGGAACCAGTAGGTGGGAATGATATTGGCATATAGAGGTATTCATAGGTTAATACTAGGCAATCCATTTCCAAGCATTTAAATGGCTAGCCAGTAATCAGCCACTGAATAAAGGTGAAAGGTGAGAATCAAATCCTGTATTTTGTGTCTGTGAGGTAACCAAATTAGTCATTATGCCAACTCCCAACCCCCCCTTGACAATTTCCAAGCCCAAAGTATGTTATGTCACTGGCTAAGAGGCAATGAATAGCACATACACTCACCACTTAAAAGGGCAAAGCAGATCCAAACAGTAATATATATATATATATATATATATATATATATATATATATATATATATATATATATAAACAAACAAGCAAAGCTTTGCCTACCCATTCAATGGCTGACTACTGTGAGCACCAAACACAGGCAACCCTAGACTAGGACTTTCTCAGCAACAGTAACAAAGGTGAGTGATGAACCTAACAATTCATGATTGGTTGTACTGGATCACATGATTTGTTTGGCAACTTTTTCAACATTGTGGTTTTTGATTGTACCTTATCTGAAGAAGTTTGATAATTTGTGTCAAACAAAAAGTGCTTCATATTTTCTCAGTACTTGGCCTGTCGTTCCTTGGACACCATTTTGGTTTTGTTGAGTGATGGACCTGTAAAGGACAGATATTACAGTATATACTCAGAAGTAAGTACTAAGGAAAAAATTATGATTATCTGTACTTGATGTCATAACAATGATGGCTATATGAAGCAAAAACAGTCACCAACTATGATGCATTCAAATGCAACACAAATATTTACTTTCATATGTATTTTATTGCAACCCTGTGCATCATGCATAAGCAGATCCATGTCAAACAACCCCACTTGGGGTAGGGTAATGTCAGTATCATTACGCACTGCCTGTGCATCAGACAAGAGCAACCCAAGCCAGACACCCCAGCAGTAGTCAGTTAATCTCAGCATCATTGACAAAATAGCCTGAGTAAGCTGTATGACACAACTAATATTACCTACTGCTGCTAGTACTATGAATAATAGCACTAATGAAGTTAAGCAGATTAAACAAAAGTGAAAATGTTTACATATACTACTGAAGACATGACCATTGACTAAACAAACATCTGACCTTGCTGTGCATCAGATATAGATAACCCTAAATCACAGATTGTGCAAAGGGTAGAGCAAAGTGATCATCATTTGCTCAGTGAGTCTATATGTGTGTGTCACATGGCATAGAGAAAGTGTATGTGAGGGTGAGAGATGAGGTCAGAGCAAGTATGCACTGTCAGGGTCAGTATCTCCAGATATAAAGAAATCCATTTTGAGGAATGTTTGTGCATTGAGGTGTCATGGTCAATGTGAGGTACACTGTGTGTGGGTTTGCAGGTACACAGCTACAGCATTTGTGCCAACACTATGCCATGACATGTGAGACAGGTTTGAGCTGTGCTTAGTAGAAGACTGAGTTCACTGTGGATACCCTGACCACATGATCTACTTTTAACAGGAGCTGCAGGGCTAGTTCCATGACCATGGCTAGAAATTAGAGTGCAACCTGAATATGAATGATGTCTTTTGGTGGAGTTGTCATCACAACTACATTCATGGTCATGACCAAATGGCCATCTGCATATGGATGTGGACTCATCCACCAGCAATGTAGCAGTGAAAGTAGTACCAATGTAGGAGTGGGATCTCTCACATTCATGGCCATGTTGGCTCATATCTAACAATGTACAAGCAGATCATCCTCTTACTGCCTCACTGAGACCAATGACTGGTGTCGAAATCATGGCTTTAAGCTTAATGCCAAAATATGCATTGTCATCCCCTTTGGGAAAAACTCAGTTCCCACTAATTACCACATTGATGGAAGCCCACTGAACACTGAAGGCATTATAACAGATCTGGGGACACAAGTTGACAGCAACCTCTCCTTCGACCACCACAGTGCCACTGTGGTCAGAAAGTCCTTCTATGTGGCACATCTCATTACCAAGGGTTTTCAGTCCAGGAAGAAAGAGGTCATCATTTCTCTCTACTCTTCCCTCATTAGACCAATCATAGAATATAATGCCCCATTTGGCATTTACCTCACTAGACACCTGCAACAGCTGGAGTGACCACAAAAGTACCTCACAAAGATGATTCTAGGCCTTAAACACATGTCCTACATGGACAGACTCAAAAGAACTCCAGCTATTCTCTGTCTCATATCCTCTACTAAGAGACGATCTCTGCTTGACTTACATAGCCATGTCTGACCCAGCTCTGTTAGAAATGCTACATCTAAAGAAATCCCACTCCCTCTGTACCACATGCTCCAGAGACCTCAACTTCATTATCACAATCAACAGAACATGCAGGAGGGACAGGTTTATAACCCAGAGGCTGCCCATGCTCTGAAATAGACTTCCCATACATGTCAAGCAGAGCACATCACTAGCCCTAAATTTTGATGAGTGGATGGGAAATAGAAAGTTCACCCTTGGAATTAATCCAGTGGATCTACTTCTTAGAGGCATAGGGAACTAACAACAGGCAGCACAATGCCAGGGCACTTCTCTGGGCTAGGCTTGTAAAGGCCCCAGGGCCATTAGCTTAGTACACACCTATGAACCTATAAACCTATGGATTCTCCCCCTCTGCAGCAAACAGAAAACACTGCACAGTCCAGTGTGTCATTCACCATGTCCAAGGAGTCACACACACACTCTTGATGCAGTCTCATACATCAGAATGCATGACATGCAGTAGTCTTAACTATCTTTTCCAAGGCCCTGGTAGAACTTTTTCTGTGCCTCTATGACTGATGGCCCTGCACATACATTGGGGGGAAGATACTGCACACCAACATCATGGGAGAGGGTGGTAAACATACCTTCTGTAAGCACCTCTACCAACATCTCTGTGTAGTACTTCACTCTTGCAAAGGGTAAGGGGAGATTGCACCAACACTGCAAATGGGAAAACCACATTACCCTGGTCAAATGTGTCCCTATCAACCTGCCTACTCTTAGATGCGCCTTTGTCTTGAGTATGTGTAGACATAATGACAGTGTGTCCATTCTGTGGGGAGGAGATGTGGAAGCCACACTCTCCATGTGAGACATAGCCTCTGTAACCCCAGATTGTGCTGTTCATCACAGTCCTTTTCAACAGAGGGTACTGATCTACTAACATCAGGAGGAAGGAGGTCAACAGTACTGATGCCAAACAATGCCTCACCTGTAAATAAACCAAGAAAACAGAAAATAAAATAAAAAAACATGAATAAAATACCTGTGCCTAAATAAATCAGCCATGCATGCAAATGCAAATAATGTTAGGGAGAAATATATATAGCTAATACCAAAAAGGTATGTCCATGCCACGTGCAGATGGTCGTTGTACCTCAATGCCAGATGTCTCTAGATACAGACATTTCTGTTGATAGAGGTATTATAGACATACAACTTAATAAACCTTATTAGAAATCATAAATAAATAAATAAATAAGTACCTAATTTATATATTTGAACGGCATTCCTGGAATATCACTAGTGGAAATCCTCTGGTTGTCTTCTACGTCTTCCCTAACATCCAGCACCATGTTATGAAACACATCTAATGTGCCTGAATCCATTACAGTTGACATGAGCTCATCCATTTAAGTGAGTGGTGGTTTGGTTGAATGCCTAGCACCCATAGCCCTTTGCTCCCATGCCACAGCCTTTGTTATATCAGTAGCCTCTGTTATCATGTTAATGACTGCATGTTTGTCTATTAGTTAGCCACAGTTCTGGCCATCCACAGCATTTACATCATCAACCACATGCCACAAGACATGGTGACTGAAAAGCTTGTCTTTAGAAAGTGGATCTTGGAGTCATGCCCCATGGAGATGGAGGACCAGTATTTTGATCTAATTTTCCACATCTGAAAATGGAGGTTTCCATGAGGATTATCTCTTACTTTTGGATTTAGTAGCTGTAATCCTGTTGTGATAGAAAAAATAAAAATACAAAAACACCCATATTAGACCAAATGACAAGGGGGGAGCTGTTACACTTATGGGGAACAATATATGTTATTATGCAGGCATCACTTACTATCGTACAAAATAGTTCTAAAAATAACAATGCAAGCCCTGTAATATCCATGTAAGCATTCCTCTAAAGGATAAAAGTTACGACAGCAGAAGAGAACAAAGTTCTTTGTAGCACATAGAAGAATGTATACAACCACTTGACAGATACAGCAGAGTAGGCAGGGAACAGTTGGCTAATGTAACAATAACCCACATAGCTCCTACAATTCAGATACATGTCTGAACATGTAGGGATCTTGCTTGACACTCATGAAATTCAAGTAAGGCATAAATGCATTAATTAAAGTTTATTTCTTTCAAAAGTACAACTTTGCTAGGTTAGACAACAGTCATTGCAAACAAGTTATCATCATATTACTATGTAGCAGTACTTGTAAAGAAGATTACCAAAACTTGTAAGATTTTTGGACAGTTATCTAAATATTACAAATTGACAATGATTTCATCAATTTTGTTTGGCAGCACTTGGGGAAACCAAGCAGTCTTCCCTAGTATAATGGAATTTCTATAACCTCACGTCATGTTTATATAGTGTATATTACCCTCATCCCCAGTCATGTTTAATATGCTAATTAAATCTCATTCTATTATCATTCCTTAATCACTCAAACTGCTCAGCTTGCTGGCCAGGTAAACACAGTGTTAGTTCCTACATAATAACATGCACATGCCTGAGCAGTACAAGAGTGAGTATTAAGAGTCTTGGCATGGTAATGTTTTGCAAGTGTGATTCATTAGCAGTTCTGCTTTTCCAAATATTTGCTTAACATCCTTTTTAATGAGAAGTACACCTACAGAGGGTGTATCAGAGAAAAAAGGCTTACTGAGAAGGTTTGCTATATTTACCGAGTTTAAAGTGAATGTTAACACACAATTTTTTAACATTTTGTAAGAAGAGGTTCCTGCAATGACAAAATAGTTGTAACATATACCATATGCACAGCTTATAAAGAAAGGTTCATACCATTGGCCAACTGCAATGCATTCATTGTACAAAGGTAATGCAATGAAGTAATGCAGAGCAACTGAAATCAGAAACTCATGCCTTGTAGACAGTTGTTTGTAACCTCCCATTCTTTAGCATCCTCACTTCTCCAATGTTCACAGTCACACACTGCACTGTGAGAGGACAAATGACAGCAGTATGATAACATGGGTACAGTGTAGAGTAAATCTAACTTTCAGAAATACAGTGCTAAGCACATACCTGACATTATTTTTGTATGTAAATGTTCAGGTATCAAAACATGCTCATAATGTTAATGTCTCTTTGTAAAGCCGTAGGTGCAGTGTTCAAAGTAAGATCCTCACTTCATACATTTTACTTGTATAAGCCCACAAAGTTTAATAACTCATTAACTCCTTGTTCTTTACTGAATGACAGTTCACTTCCTACTGTAAAACTCAAAATTTAATTTCACATGCACAACAACTTAGCCATCAGTCATGCAAATGAGACCAATGGAGGTGAGCTTTACTCAGCAGAAAATACCTCTGTTATGCAACTTCTTCAATGGCTCAATGTGTTAATAAAGGGTATGACTACCAGCATAATCATTGCAGGATTTGAATCCACATTAGGGATAGGTTACTTTTATATGACATAGTACATGTGTGATCTTGTTATTGCTTACTTTAAGTTGAGATGTACATAAAATATATAATGTTATGTTGCAATATAATTATGGACTTTGGGTGGTAAGCATGATAATGTTACATTTGTCACCTGCATTGCTTACTACTATGACTATAGCAATATCCCACATATGTGTGCATGCTGTGAAGTAAGCAGTACATGTGCAATACCAAGAGGAAAATAAATAAAAGATAACGCAAGACTGAAATATGAAGAGCATAGGAACAAAACTTCCCAAACATGTTTGAACATTGTTTCAGTGTACATTGTACTGGTATTAGCTGTAAAGAACATTATGTCCTGATCACTTTTTCTATGGACCTTTCCTCTATATTTATTTTCCCATAAATACATAATGTGGTCATTGAAAACAACAGCTCCAATTTACACATGATCAACAATTGTATTGTGTCTTATTGCTTATATGGAACAATGTCTCTATTCAGGAATGAAGGTAAATATGGCAAAAACTCAGAAAATAATTATGGATGCACTAAGATTTTGCAGCTGGCTGCGCAAATGAGCTTGGCTTCAGCATGCATCAATTAGCACTGAAGATATTTAAAAAAATCAATGTAATGGTAATTTTTTCTACAGCAAAACATATTTGCCTAAAATTATTTTTCCAGTAAAGGAACACTGTACACTTACAGGGTTGTCAGAAGTAGGTAGATATATTTACTCATGTACAAAATTGTATACTACAACTTATGCTTTTGGAACATCAGTTTCCCTGGGGTATTAGCATTAAATATACAGAGTCCAAAAAATGTCATGTTCCTTTTTGTCATGGGTTCAATGCCAAAATGGTATCACTCACAGTTGCTAACATTTTATGTGCCAACAAGGCATTGCATATTTCTTAAACAAAATGTACATACCGGACAACACTGAATACTAACAAAATCATGGAAGTTTTTATGTCAAATTTGTGGGATAATGCTCATGTTATGAATGCTATCAGCCATCCCAGAGTACACGTCCAAAGTTGGCAATGTATCAATCGAAATGTAACTTAGATTTCAACATTAACCAACATTTGCTGGTGTCACAGTGGGGCATCTGTATATATACTGATCAGCACACATGGCCAAGTCTTGCTGTCACATTTTTCACCTAAACAAGACATTGAAGAGTTAATACACACACACACACACACACACACACACACACACACACACACACACACACACACACACACACACACACACACACACACACACACATTCAATACCAGCCCATTTCTGTGCTTTGTGTTATGCAACTGTTTTTGGTGAACTTGTCCATTACTGTGCACAGGCTGATGCATACAAGATATGATTTGGGCGCCATTTCCTTGCCATTTTTCCTGAGATCTTTGAGAAGACATGGCAGGTGATGGTGAGGCAGTGCCCCATTTAGAGCACAGAGTGGTGTTGGGAGGATTCCAAGATTTTTGTAGGACTCCTTATTAAATTTTATAGCTGAAACTTCTGCAGGGTGACTATATTGGGTCAAAGTACAAGGCTGAGGCTTTGAATAGCTTATCCAAGGTTGTTACTCATGAAACTGGCATGGCATCCCACATATAGGCAAACAATGCCATCCCTATTATAGAGACTTAAAAAGGTAAAAGCAAGTCAGTCTTCACCAAAAGGAGGAATATTTTCAGACTGGGAAGCTACTTCAGTTGTGTAAGCATAGTGTCACATAACCTGCCAACACAATACCGTGATTTCACAACACAAGCAAGTGTTCATTATGTTAATTTTTCTGTTATGTATAACTTCTGCAAAGACTGAGGGAAACAGGGAGGTACATTCAGACAGACTCCAATGCCTCGAGGAGACAAGGGGTAAGTATGGGTTCAGGTATGACTAACGGCCATTTCATAATAGCACTGATTGCAAAAATAGGTTATCAGATCTCTGGACATCAGTCCATAACTGTTTGACAAAGTAACAGCTAGCACAAATAGCTCCTGCAACATAACATTAATCAATGGTTCAGTGAACAAATATTTGTCTGGGTTCAAATCCTAGCAAGAATTACTCTGTATCAATTAATTATTATTATTATGCAATCAATAATTTAGAAAAAAATATTCATTCCACTCTACATTTTTCATGCTGTATAATGCACAAATCAGCTTTTCTATAAGTCACACATTTTGGATAGTGTTTATAATATTATGGAGATTAACCCTTACTGTAACAGGAATGTATAACTTCACACTCCTTTGTGGGAATATACATTGACTGTGATATATTACAATGACATGATATTTATGATATTTTTTGCTGTCTCTCCCCTCATCCTCTAAATATCTATTTTTTAAATTACATTTGAATTATCATTTCTGCTATATCAGGACCCCCAGCACAGAAAGCTAGACTGGTCACAGGGGCTCAGACCACCATCCTTCCACTGGTGGATGCAGTGGCACCCAGCACTTCTAGGTCACAACATAGCAGTGTTAGCTCCACAACTCCTGCGCTACCTGCACAACCTGCATCAGGTAGCTCTGCCCAGGTGGGGCTGATGCAGTGCTACCCACTGGGAGTAGTGCCATTGTAGCTGACAGGGCTGGTGGAAGAGACCATGGATGGTGTATCAGTGCTTGCACTGGCTGGAGAGAAAGAATTATGGAGTGATTGGCAAATTTTTGCCCCATCCAGTACTGACTTAGGTGTCTGAGAGAGGAGACATTTCAGAGGGTGAAGACTAGATTTCCACTGTATTCATGAATGACAGGGTTGGTCCTCTGAAGTCCTATACCTGTCTCCAATCATAGTGTCCCCCAATCTCTAGTGTCCATCACCATCCCTGTCTATATTGTATATCTTGTATATCCATCCCTGCTACCTAATATAATCTGTATATCTAACAATACTTAAAACTTGAAAAACAAACAAAAACTGAAACAAGCGTAAACAAGCTGGTAAAAAATGGTATGGAAAATTTATTAAATGTAAGCGCTTTCAGCCAAGCAGGTGCTCAACCTTCATCAGACATTAAACAATTTTCACAGCTCTCTATTTATATAGACAACACACCTTGTTTACCAATAAATTAATTAACCAATCTCAATATTAATTCAATAAAAATACCTAAAAATATATGAAAAATATATACAAAATACTAGATTATAACCATTCTCAAAGAGACCAAGATAAATTATGTAAAAATCTCACCAATTCACTCGCATTCTTTCAAATACTGAAAACTATTTGTATAGCATGCTACATTCCTAAAATACTACTCATAAAATAGACTGTATTAACTGACATAAACACAAATGGATTACAATCAAATAGATATGGTACAACTACTTCAAGGCTTTAACTAAAAATCCCTATTATTTAAATGAGGGAACATCTCACTGTACATTAATACAGATATTGTCAGTTAATGACCTACAACATTGTTAATTTCTTATAAGGGGCTTAGTGGCAATTCCACCAGGTATCAATGAAAATATTCCTACTAAGCCCCTTATAAGAAATTAACAATGTTGTAGTTTTGTCAGAGAGAGACACATAGACATATATACATATACACTCAATCAAATATGTATATAAAATAATTTTTCATTGTTAAATATAGGCATTTGTATACTTTGGTAATGCACAATATATTTAGGCAGGTCATAACTATATATTGTATTTGTTATATATATATTTGCATTTGTCATATTTTATATGAAACATTCATCTAGTATGTATTATTACAGTTGGGGTATGGTTCATATTCCACCGATAGAGAACTTTTATTATATGATTGAATTTTGATGCTGTTTTAGGCATTTTTTAACCATTATTAATACTGATAATATTTAGAAGGCTGTTTATATGGGTTTTACCAAATCTATGTTCTTATGTCTTTAAAACTTAATGGTAGTTTAATTGGTCAGGTGGTGTTTTAGGCGGGTATTTTAAAGTATTTAATAGACAAGGTTTGATATATTCAGTGTTCTGATGAAATCTACATTGGGTAGATGAAAGCGCTCGACCTTCGTTTTGTATTTCAATAAAAGAAGTTCTTTGTGACATATTCGTGGATGGTGGTTTGTTCTGGGAACAATTTTTGGTGCTGTCTTTCTTCTAGTGTTGAGTTCCTTGAACCCTCGTTGTTGGTAGTATGAATGTGTCTGAATGTAATGACAATGATGATTACAGTTAGTGCAACATTTACATAGGGAAAGAGTTCTGCCAAGTGTTGCACTCCTTTTTAGATCAAACATATGCATTACAACACAATGATGAAGTCATCCCTTCAAATGTGTGTTGTCTGAAACTTGTAACAAGATTGTTCTTGTGGTGACAGCAGTTACTACACAGCTCTGTAGATAGTGGACTTAGGCAGGTATACAAATTAAGCAATATCTACCTAGTATGAGTGAGTTTGAATATAATGACAGGAAGAACTGGCTTATCAAACTGATGTGATCTGTTCACTTCCACTTAGTGATAACATTTACACAAAGGGAGGGATCTCCCAAGTCTTACACTCTTTTTTTAGATAAAACATACTCATTGCAGTACAATGATGAAATCATCCCTTCAAATGCATGCTGTATGACATGTACAATAAGGCTTTTCCTGTGTAATATATGGCTGTATAGACTGTGAACTTAGATAGGCAGGTGTTTGATTCCAGCTATGTTTAAGTATTGTGTTAATGTAGCAGAAGAATGGTTGTCAGCAATGCCTTTCTCAACAGCTAAGATTGGGGATAATTTAACATAGGGGTAACAGTTGCATGACTACAGGATTTTGATTGCCCCAAACACACTCCTGAAGTCATCCTTTCAAGTGTGTCCATTCTAACACCTCTGTTATGATGGTTTCCATAGCATTAACAGTTAATTCACAGTTCTAAAGACTATGGACTTAAATGGGCAGGGATTCAAATCTGATAATGTGTAACTAAGAGAAGAGTGACAGACAGGATTGGCTTACTCAACAGAAGTGATATGGATAACTCACCCTTGTGTAAATACTCACATGGCTGTAGTATTTTGTGCCCACAAATCACATGTTTGGGAGCCATAAGCATTCAAACACACTACTGAAGACACCCCCTCAAATGTGCACTTTCTGACTCTTCAGATATGATTTCTTTTGTGACATCAGCAATTAATACACAGTTCTGTATAGTATGCAAGTTGTAACTACTGAGTGTGTAAGAGAATGCTAAAAGGCAGGATTGATTTCTAAAAATGAATTGATGTTTACATTCACTTAGTGGAAGCATTTACAATAGGAGACAGAAAGGCCAAGTTTTGTACTTTCTTTTATGAAAGCCATATGCATTTAAACACAATACTCAAGTTATCTCTTTGAGTGTTTGTTTTCTGACAACTCTGATGATTTCTTATGGTGCATCATCAGTTAGTGCACAAGACGAGAGGATGTTGATGTGCATGGCATGTGCTTGAATCCAGTAGTGTGTGACTTTCATTATTTTGCTCAGAATAGAGTGGTAACAGGCAAAACAGCTTATTCATCAGATCTTGATGTGTGACATGCTACATAATATTAACACATTGTCAAAGGGCCTAATTTATGATCCCCCAGGGGATACACTCTTTTTAAGACAGCCTATATGCAATCAATCAAAATGCTCAGGTTATTCCTTCAACTGCCTTCCTTCTTACAGCAGTATTGTGACTACTTCAGTGGCATTAGCTGAAACTTCACATGTGTACAGACTGTTTGAATTAAATGGCCATGTGTTCCTATCCTACATTATCTACTTTGTATGAGTGTGTTAAAAACAAAATATAAAAACAATGATGACATTGGTGACATGCTGAAATGGATTAATCAACACATGTGATATCTGATATTTTGTTATATTTTTTGGATGGGTTAGTGATCTTCATCCCCTGACGGCTTTCCTCCCTTAAGGGGTATCTATTGCAATTTCCATTATGAGATGGTTAGCACAAAGCAGCATAACTAATCAATGGTGAGGAATAGCTGTTGTCATTTATCATTTGTGGCAAAAACTGCTAAGACTTTACTTTTATCAAGATGGCTCTGCTGACTGTTGAACAATGATGGTAGAGGATGGTGCTCAGAGGACACCCACAGTTGTATAAGCCTAACATGTTATATATTAACAATAGCAGGTTCTACAGTTCACTGACAGATGGTAATATTGCGACTGTCTGTGAAGTATGCTGAGTGCTGTGATCCAGGTATTAGGACTTGTTGAACAATACTCAATTCAATAGTCATTTACCAACATGTTATTAAAAACACTTCAGAAGTGAAGTTTGTCATTAGTGTGTTCACTGTGTATGTGTAGCAGCATTAGATAATGCACACATAATACAATTCTTATATCAATACACATACTTTTAACCCCCATCACATAATACTTTGAAACAGTTCATGCAGAACTTGGCCTTGCACATGTATTTTGATTACTTCTCCTAAGAGGTAACTTTCATGAGCGATTTTGCTATCACACTTTTAATCATGTCCATAGTTAAACACTCAGGGCTTTTTTTTTTTGCTGGTACATGCAGGTACAGCATACTGGCATTTCTGCTGCCCTGTTTCTTTAAAAAAAAAAAACAATGTCTTTTTTAAGGAATTTCTTCTTTAAGCACACCCTGTGTGCTGGATCGCATTGTTCATGCACACAGAATTTGAATTCCTGATGATGTTTAGACTGTAGACCGCGACCTGACAAGTGAGTGCTAAGTAAATATTTTAATAACCATTCTAGTAAGTATTGTATTCATGAATGTGAGGGGAAAGGGTTTCGGTATCATTAAGGTAGTGCTGTTTTTTTTTCTTTTTGCCAGCAATCCCCTTAGCAGACGTTTGTTCTTAAACATAGAAAAGTCAAGGGTTGCACCTAAGGTAGGACATGGGTGGGCTGTGTTGGTTGGACAGTGGTGACGAGAGGCAGAGCAAACAAGCCATCTTCATTTTGCTGCCCACTGCTCACTGCTGGACTAGATACCTTAATCAGATAAATCAGATGGCTGGGTGATCGTAGCAGTCATTCTCTGCAGATCCAGTGAGGAATTTCCTCTACTACACAGTGGCACTGCTGAACAAGTTAGCCCTGTACAGGCAGGACTGGCACACCATACTTCTCCTCTTTTTTTTCACGTTGTCGAGCAGTAGTAGGTACAAAAACTCATTTCTAGACATGACATTGATATTGCTTTTAAAGACAACTGAATTTCTGAATGGTAACTACATTTTCTCTTTTTTTCTCTTGCGGTATCCAATGAGAGGAAACTGCTGCATCTTAGATGAATGATTTGTAAGTTTTGTGCCTTTAATGTGGTTTAAAATGGTGCATGTCAAGTTTGCCACCTGCCCCTACTTGCGCAGGACAGTCCCCTTTTTGGCAGTTGTGTCCTGCGGGGGAAAAAAATACATGTCATGAGATTTCAGAAGAAGTAAAATATTTCTTAAGTTTCAAATAACAGGGTCAAAATAGTTATTTTATATCCGAAACACCTTAATTTCTTACTTTGGAAAAATGTAAAGTCCAGTCATTTGAACCAGTTGTGGGTATGACCTGTCCTGTAAAATTTCGCATTTCTTCAAGAAATGTCCCACTTTAGACATTTATAAAGGTGGCAACCCTAGCTGCATGTAACTGACTAAATAATGTTTTTGTTATTTTCTCCAGGGTGAGTACTGTCCAACTACATGCAGGGTCTACGATTTTTACAACCAGTTTACTTACACGTTATTTATTAACTTCATTTCTTTCAGCTTTTTTGTAATTTTATACACATTTTATCTGTTGGTTTGGGTTGTGGTTGAAAAGGGTCTTTTATCCAGTCCAGTCTACACCAGTTATTAAACAAATACATAAAATTTCTCTTATAATTCACTTCCATAGCTCTGCTTGCAAATGAAGTGCTTTTTATAATGTGACAGGTTTGAAGATTTAAGTCCTGCCACAGTTGAAGGCTTTTGACCTAGCAGTTAACACACAGGACTAAAGCTGTTAGTTATTAATGAGATGCTTCCTATACTAAAAGTAAAATGTTTGAATGTTTTCACCCTCATTTGCTTGCTGTGTGACCTTGAGCAAGCCACTTAACCAGACAGCGTTTGGGGGCAATTGGGAATTAGGGCTAGGCTCTTTACTGATCTCCTGGATTGCATGCCTAGTAACCTATAACAAAAGTATAAAACGATATATAATTAACAGGGCACTACTGTGTTTAAGTTTGGGTTTTGTTCTTTTTTCATGTTTTTTATAGGTAGCACTGCAGAGACACCTGAAGGTAACATATTTAAGGAATGTTAACAGCACATAATTTTATGGAGCAGTCAGTAGAAGTGGAACAACTGGAAAGGGTTGGCTTGGATATAAGGATGAAAGAAAGAAAGGTAGCAAAATCTGTCAGACATCAATGTAAAAGAAATACAATGTAGGTTTAAGTGAAGAGCATACAGTTGGTGGAAGGGTATGTGTTGTATTAGATGCACTAAACACAAATAAGGACTATGGCAGTGTGTTGATACTGGCTGGTAAAGGATCCTGCACCAGTGGAGAAATTAAAAAGTCTCCTTCTGATCAGGTAAATGGTTAGGCTCTGATAATGAACACTGTTTGCTTTTCTAGAAACCCGTTTACTAAAAACACATAGATATAATAGAGGCATTTCAGAAAATGGCAGTATAAATAGTACAGGGTCTTCACTAGGAGCTATAGCTATAGTCAGAGAGAGAAAGTGACTTGCAGGTTTTAGGAAAATGCAGCTGAACAAAAGTGGGAAGGTGTTATGTTAAATATATTTAAATACATTCAGAGAATGCAATTCAAAGAGACTAATGTCATTTTGGAAATTAGTTATATAAGTAGAACAAGTGTATGTGTGAGAATGTATGACAGTGTGTGTGTGAAAGAGATAGGTAGCATACCCTTCAACTGCTCAGGTTTTTGCCCCATATTTTTTCCCCTCATAAATAGATTGAAGTTGCTAAATAATGATAGATATTTGAGGTTTAGACTTCATATCCTTTAGAAAAATGCATACTAACACAAATCCTGTTATTCTAGCAATTTTCTAAGTTCATGAGAGAAAAAAATATAATTTGTTCCTATTTATTTTAGACTCTGTCCAGATTTCATGCATTAAAAGGTTGAGGTCTGTGTGAGACAGTGAAGTGCCCTAGTTAGAGTTAGCAGGTGGTTAGTAATTTTCTTAGGCTCAAGCACTGTACCTTAGCGACAGGAAACAAGATCCTGAATTCTCTACCCAAAATATGCAACTGTTTTGCTTAGCAAATGGTATCACTGTTGCATGTTTAGAGTTTTAAAGCAGTGTTAGCACAGCAGGTAGCATACATTTGTTGTGATGCAGAAGGATGTGGGTTCTATTCCCACAGCATGTAGATAGATTGCTGATACTGTGTTGGGTTTTAAGAGGGTGGGGTGCTGCAGTCCTGAGTATGTCCTCATTTGGATAAGATGCCAAGTAATCATGAACCTGTTTTAGTTTGCCATCCATTCCCTATTGCAATATTACTAGCTTATCATTTTAATGTAACATAGGCAATTTATTCTTCAAGGATAGCAGGCAGTGAATTTGTAGATGAAATACTTAAGTATAAAGTTTTTTGCTAGCAGCAACCTTTTCATTAGTTACAGTCAAATCTCTTTAATGTGGAATTATTCAGATGACTTTTACTTCTGCAGAGACTGTGCATATTGACTGATATTGTTGGGTTGTAATTATAGAAGTTTGAATGGCCTTTTATGGTTGAAATGTTCTGAATTGGGCAGTTTTGGCATTATTGGTTAATATGTTTTGTTTCTTTGCTTACTGGCTATAAATTTAAAACACGGTCTAACAAGTGTTGTATTATACAAGGGATATAATTTAATTATTATATACTATGATTTAATACAATCAGGAAGGTGAATCAAAGAAATTTTGCATGGTTCTAAACATGTGTGGAAGTGGTCTGTGATTTGAAAACAGCCCAAAGGTAAACTTAATCTGCCACTGGCCAGATGCATTTTTTTTAATGTGGATTTCAATGCTGTTTCAATGAATGTGAGATTCAAAGTCACAGAAGTTTTAATGCTATGTCTGTTTTCACTGTGAGACTTTGTTGCTTTGTTTAGAAAACATCTATCAGTGTTTGTGCTGGAAAATTTGAAATAAAAGTTTTAAATTAAATCCAAATGTAATAATTGTAGAAGTAAAGCAAAAAGCAGTATGTGCACTGAGAGTTTTGACCAGTGTTTATGGCAACTGGGGAGAATTAGCCAAATAATGGGACACTGGAATGGCTGCGTGGGGGGGGGGGGTGACCCAAATGCAACATATGCATACCACCACCTGTTTGCTTACAAAAAATGCACTGCAAACACTGACATACACACACAGTTGTTAATGAACTGCCTTCAAATGACTTGCATCTGGCAACGTTTCCATCTTAGTACAGCTCTCCTGATATGTCCCATATCCCCCATGTGCATACATCTCACCTGTTATAGTTTACAAACCCGTAACAATTTATGCAGCACAATTATTTATTTTCTTTTCAATGCGACAGTTCTGTTTTGGTTTCTATTGCATATCCTTATGGACTGCACTGCATAATGATTTGAATGTTTTCTGTCTCTCACTTCTTACCTTTCACAACATGCATACTACTGCCTCAACTGTTATTGTGTTCACTTTCAGAACTTTTCTAAGCAGTATGTACACATAGTCCTTACTTTTTTCTACTATTCCTGCATTTCCAGTTTGATACATTTGCACATGGGAGTTTCTAAACTTTTGTTACTTGCAAGTCTTTTCAAACAACACATTTTTCCATCTGAAAATTAACTGACTGTTTTATCTTTCTTAATATGAATACCAATGCTGTGACATTCCATGTGTCCATTACTGCGCTAAGTGTAATGTAGAGTAATAGCAGCCTTTCTTTCCCACTTGTTGGTAGGCTTTCCCTTGCTTTTTCATATTCCTAATTGGCCTATCTCTTGTGCCATGCATGTACTTGATTCTGTATCTCATTTTTTTGTGTACAGTCCTTTGTTTATATCATGCACATGAGCCCTGCTTTACCTTGACATGGCCATGAATCTGTTTTGTGGGCTCAAGGTGAGGCTGCTCATTATACACTGTGCTTTGGCTTCTTGCATATTTGATTAGCAATGGTGCTTATTGCACAAAGATGACCTATTGTCTTAACTCCAGTGTAACGTGCATATGATGCTAATAAATCCCCAGGATGGAGTTTTATGGATGGGTTATATAAATGCCTACGTCTTCTAAAGGGTTTGAACTCTCATGCAGTTTTCTGAATAGGTTACTGGTGTAATCATGTGTAAAAACACCCTTAGATTATGCACCTACCATCAAAGACAACAAAGCATTGGTATGTTGACCATTAATGAAAAAATAATTTAATGCCATTCTTTGTTATAACATAAAAATACTTTTATATAAAAGTAAGTATTCTTCTTTTGTCTAAAGTTACCAAAACACTTTAAAATTATGTTTTGATAAGCCTTCATTGAAGGTTGGGCGTCGAGCTGGCACCTCAGAACCGTAAAAATCTACTGCCAATCATTAGCAGACCGCAGTTCCGCTGTTGCGACCCCTATCCAGGAAAAGCCAAAAGAAGAACAAGTCTGACGACAACTCATCATTACAGTTTTATTGTAAACAGATTATTATACAAATGGTGCTGTTTCTAACATCAGATGGCCATTCTGAACTGCATGCAACCATATATATATATACATATATATATCTATATATCTATATATATATATATATATATATATATATATATATATATATATATATATATATATATATACATATATGTATATTGATGTGTATTGCTTCAATGTGTTACACAGCTCTACAGACAAGACAGAGAGATACTCAACTTTCTGGAAAACACTGTATTAGTTTACAACACTGATGACAGTAAGATCATATCATCTGGTATGTATGGATACCACTCTGCATATAAAGGAATTGTTTTCAGTTATACATTTAAAATGGCAGACATTTTCATGCAAGTATTCATAGCTAAAATACACTAAGGAAATGATTCACTTTATAATCTGAGGTTTGTCAACCTGAAGAAAATGTCAAATGTATATACTTGTTAAGAACAGACTAGCAAAATATAGGCCACCTGATGTTATATAGGAATACAGGTCCATATGTCTGAAATGGTTTGAAATTTTCAACTAAACTTTTCAGAAAAGTTAATAATGTTCATATAAATGCTCTTATTTGTTGATTTCATATAAAATATACATTCAGAATGTTATTTTTATATATTGCTTGCCACTACATAAGTCGGGACGTGGGAAAGCATAAATAAAGTGACCCCCACAAAAAAATCTTTCATTAGTATACAAATTTTCCTGACAGTCATTTCACTTGCAAAGTGATGAAAGTTATACACTCCTCCTGTCGAAATCAGGTATGATGCAAAATTCTAGACTATGTCAGGAATGGTTGGCATAATGGGTAGAATGTTTATCTCACAGATCCAAGGTACAGGGTTTGACTCTCACTTTGAGGGAAATTGGCTAGCCTTAAAATGGTCCACTAGGGAAGCTAGCCTAGTACTCACCTATGAATATACTTATGATTTTATGAAGCATGCATTTGCAAGTAAAGAGAAAGGAAAATGTACATATTTGATATGGAGTAAATCTAAAAAAAAAAAACATCTTCAGTAAGAATGTTATGAAATTATAATAATAAAGTAAACTTAGAAAGTCAAAACATGGGCTGTGTCTTCACTATGTAAAATATCAGACAATAGTTTAAGTCTTTAGCATCCACAGTCACAGTCAGGTATATCCATTTTGACATGGCACACCTACATTGATTGTGAAATGGTATCATAAATGCATCATAAATTCATACCCATCCCAATTACACACACACACACACACACACACACACACACACACACACACACACACACACACACACACACACACACACACATATACACACACACAAAGAGAGATAGGCACATGTAAATGACACTGTTCCTGCCATGCTAAATCAGTGAATATTTAATTGTGATCAAGCAGCAGCATGCCCAGCAGTCTCATTCACAGATTACATTGGTACCTATCAATTGCAGCCATTTATTGACTGTGCGAGTATCAGATGTCTGAGTGTGATAAAAGTAAAACATTTTATTTATTTAACATTTGTTAACCAGGAAAGTCCAACTTGGAACAAAGCCAATTTTCAGCGGAGGCCTGGGGAGAAATACTCCAGATGTATGTCTTTGTAAAGTAGGAGGAAACCAGAGCACCCGGAGGAAAACCACATAAATGCAGGGAGGACATGCAGACTCCACACAGAAGGAACCCCAGCCGAGAATTGAACCAGAGAACCTCTTGCTGTGAGGTGACAATACTACCACTGAACCACTGCACCATCCTTTCAGTATAACTTTTTTTTCATGCAACAGCACTCCAGTCCTGACATGACTATTTACTTGTAATAATATGATAGCAAGGGTCAGTCACATCCATCCCAGACTACTTGCATACATACCAGTTATAGACACTTTATTGACTTTGCACTCCTCAGATGTCTAATTTTGATAAATAATGACCATGGTAATATATTTCAACATCTTTCACAGAAACATACCATAGGTTTTTAGGGCTAGATCAGTGTTTTAACTGTGATTCAACAACATCAGGGATCAGTCACTTCAATGCAAAGATTGTTCTATACATTCCACTGATATCCACATTGCTGTTTCTGCACACCTTTAATGTCTGAGTGTGACCAAGTAAAAAGAGCAAGTAATGTATTACTACAGTCTTATTCCCATATTTCACCTTGTCTCAAACAAGTGTGCACCTAAAATATCAGATTTGCTTTTAGTACATGCACCACAGTATAGAATACACAGTTTTCTTCCCTTTCCACATCAGCTTTCATATAGGCATTGTTATTCATAGGTTCATAGGTTCATAGGTTCATACTAGGCTATCTGCCCAAGGGCATTTATAAGCCTAGCCCATAGTTATGTGGCTTTCGCCACCCCTTTAGTTTGAATAAAAACTATGCCTATCATTTTGCTGTGCCTCTGTCAAGCAGTGACACTGAAGTAATCCCTGGGGTATATCTGCAATCTCCCATCCATTGGTCAAGATTCCTCTTGAACAAGGCCAGAGAGGTGCTCTGCCTCACATGTACTGGGATTTTGTTCCACAGCATAGGAGTCTCTGGGTGATGAATCTGTCCCTCCAGCACGTTCTATTTATAACCGTGTCAAGGTTTAAGTCTCCGCCCTTGTGGTTCTGAGGGATCTAGATTTTTGAGGTGAAGCATATTCATCAAATCTGGGTTTGACATGGCCTTATATGTCAGGCACAGGTCACCTCTGAGCAAGCGGTATGAGACTGAATAGAGCTGGAGTTCTTTCAGTTGGGCAGCATAAGACATATTTTTGAGACCCTTTATCCTTTTGGTGAGGAACTTTTGGGGCCTTTCAAGCTGCAGCAGGTGTCTGGTCAGATACATTCCGAACAGGGCATTGTACTCAATCATAGGTCTAATGAGTGATGAGTACAGGGGACGATGACCTCCCTTGATCTAGATGTGAATCCCTTCATGATCAGGTGGGTGATATAGAAGGTTTTCCTAACTACTTTAGCAACATGAGTGTCAAACGAAAGGCTACTGTCAACCTGGGTCCCCAGATCTCTGATGACTTTTTCTGTGCTCAGTGGATTGCCACCTATATGGTAGCTAGGGGTAACCTTGTTTTTCCCGAAGGGTATGACTATGCATTTTTGGCGTTTAACTTCAGGCCATGGCTCTGGCACCAGTTATCCATTTCTGTGAGGCCCTTCTGGAGGATATCTGTGTCAGATGTGTTTTCGACTATGGCCCAGTTTGCAGTCATCTGCAAACTTTGTCAGCCATAACCCTCCTGTGTTTGCTTGTACTTCAGAAAAGTAGATGCCGAACAAGAGTGGACCCAGGACTGAGCCCTGTGGGACACCACTTGTGACAGGCTTTGAGTCTGACATGGCTCCAGCAAGTCTGACCCTGTGGGTTCTGTCACTTAGCCAGTTTGCAACCCATCTTGTGATGTATGGGTTTACATTCAAGCTGATGAGTTTTTCGATGATACCTGAGTGGGGTATTGTGTCAAGGCCTTTGCCAGGTCGAGGTAGGCTGTATGGACTGCCTTTCCTCATCAATGGCCTTGGTGACTGTCTCGAAAAAGTCAACCAAGTTTAAGAGGCAGGATCTGCCTTTGACAAAGCCAAACTGGGTTGGATCCAAAGTCTGCAAGTTCCCTATGTCTTTATTTATGAGTTCCATTATGATCCTCTCCATGGCTTTGCAGATAAGGCTTGTCAAGCTAATGGGGCGGTAATTTCCAGGGTCTGTGGAGGCACCGCCCTTATGAAGTGGGACCACAGTCGCCGTGCGCCACTCCTTGGGTATGTATCCTGAGGTGAGGCTAAGATTAAACAGCTGTCCTAACTGTGGGTTTAATTCCTCATTGAGTTCATGAAGCACACAGCCGGGGACATCATCCGGTCCCATGGATGCCGTGTTTTTTGCCTTAGTGAGGGCAGTTCTCACCTGGGCGTTGGAGATGTTTGGGGGGCTACAATCCTCTGGAATAGATATCTCTCCTTTTGGGGAGGGAAGAAGTTTGCACTGAACCTGTCAGCCAGTATGTTGGCAATGTGTGTAGGTTCAGTAATTTTCACATCATTTTGAACTAATTCTGAGCATATCTGGGAGTTTCCTCCTAGGTTTCTAACATAGCTAAAGAAGGCCTTATGATTCTCTTTAGAGTCCTTGGCGATTTTTCTCTCAAAATTTGCCTTGGATGATTTTATGAGAGCTCTTAGTTTTTTACTTTTAATGATCAAAGGTGTCTTACCTTTCAAGGATTTTGCTCTATCTTGTAGTAGCTTCCTCCTTTTGTTGTAGAGCTTGTTTATGGCTGGGGTCCACCAGACTGGACGCTTGCCTTTGGTACAGAGAGTCTTAGTTTTGTTTGGGATTGCCTGATCCATGCAGTCCTGTAGGTGCTGGTAGAAGGCATTTGTAAGTGATTCAGCGGTTTGAGTAATGTTTACCACTGGCTCAGGGGCCTTAAAGGAGACCACACTAGTTTTTAGAAGTGTGAAATCGGCTTTTGAGAAGTTTTTCACTGTGGTCTTTTTGTTTCAGGTGGGGGGATGAGGACCTCCAGCGAGATTAGTTTATGATCTGATCTCACCAGTGAGGGGTATACTTCGGTGTTGAACATTTTGATCCCATGTTCGTGATGATGAGATCAAGTATGTTTTCTCCTCTTGTGGGGATGGTGACTAGTTGTTCCATGGCATTTGAGTTTATGAACTCCAGGAATCTTTGGGTTAGAGTGTTCGGGCTTGAGTAGTGTTCCCAGTCTATATTAGGGTAGTTGAAGTCACCTAGTATGATGGTGTTTGGAGATACATTTATCCCCTCCAATGTTTTCAGGAAGGCCATGTGAGGTTCCTGAGTTTGAGAGGGTGGCCTGTAACATGCTACAAATTGCAGAGCAGTCTTGCCTATGGTTAATTGCACCTGGATGGTCTCCGATGCATCGTGCGTTGCCACCAACCTTGAGGTGTGGGTGTCCTTTATGAATATGGACACCCTCCTTTCTTGGTGTTGTCCAGATTTTGGGGCCGGAACGCATGATATGAGGTGAAACCTGTTAGTGCTGGGGTGCTCTCAGGAGCCTTGAACCAGGTTTCTGTCACAGCACAGACATCGATGTTCTCCATATTGAGAAGGGCCTCGAGTGCGTGCATCTTGAGATTGAGACTTCTGGCATTGAGCAGCATTACCCTTAGTTTTTTTTCCTTTTGGTGTTCTAGGGTGGTAGGTTTAGAATTTGAGCCTTGCCTAAAAGGCACTATGGGGTGGCAAGAGCCTTTGCCAATATCCGGAAGCCCAGGGTGACAGGTGCAAGCCGTCCCTTGCGAAGCAGCGTGGCTTGTCCAGCATGTCATCCCAGGCAGACAGACATTGATCCCCTTTGAATGACACCAGAATTTAAGCCAATTATTAAAGCTGATCATCTTATCACTGTATTGTGGCATCATTCTAGGTGAAGGTAGGATACTGCTCAAGGTCAGGGTCATACCTGCCTGGGCTACATAATCAGAGAGCTCTTCGATGTCCCTTTTCATGTAGTCCAAGGAGGTACATCTCAGGTCGTTGACACCAGCGTGGACAATGACTGAGTCGTACTTGTACCTGCTGTTGAGAGACCTGAGTGCTTGCGTTATGTGACGGATTCTAGCGCCCGACAGGCAGCTTACTGTGACCTTCTCTTTACTCAGTCTGGTGAGCGGGACGTCAGTGTGTCTGACTATGGAATCACCAATGACAAGTGTGTCTGGCATTTTGTTTGGCCTTAAGGGCTGTGACTGTTTGACACTCTGACTGTGTGGTCTATGTGTTGCATGTGTTGGGTCGTGAGGTGGTAGTTGTTTGGGTGTCTGCTTTGGTGGCCTCTGCTGTTTTGGTAAATTTTTGATCAGAGCCTCCGAGTATGTCTTTGTGTGAGTATGTGTATGATTTGAAGTTGTGATGGTACCATGTGTGACTGGGTATGTATTGTGTGTGGTTACCTTCTCCTCCTGTCTGGTCTTGCCAGTCCTATGTTGAGAGAGCTCAGCCTCCAGTTTGGCCGTATAGTTGCATCTCTCGCATGTATTTGTGTTTTGTGGGAGAAGGAGAGGATTGTCTGTGTACATGAGGCAGTTGTAACATTGCCTCAATATTCCCAGGTTCACCAGTTGAGCTGGAGAGGACACTAGCAACTGATCCCTCGACATACTAGAAGTAGTAGATAAAGTGACTTTCAAAGGACTCCGGGGAAGTGGGTTTTAGGCTGGTGGGGTACTATCTATAATAAGAGTGCTTTATCAAGGTGCAAGTACTGTAGGAGTAAGTGCTAGGCTTTACAGATAGAGAATAGTCTACTTGGGAATCAAGTAGAGATGAACTTTTCAGTTATAGGATATGCTGGTTAGATCAGCAGTACAGCTCGAGGAAGGTAGTTTTAAGGGAAAATTGGAAGAGTGGAATTTAGATGGCCCAAATAGTTTAACCTTGTTTAACCGCTGCTCTTGTGTGCAACAGTGGTAACTCAGCTAAATCAGCTTTACGCGTTTAAGCGTGTTTTATAGCAGGGGGCTGAAGGGAGCTAGGAATTGGCCCAAACGACCAATGGACTACTAGTTTCTGGCTGAAACTTCACCAAATCAGACAAAAAGGCCGCTCAGTGCTTCCCACTCCCACTGGTAAGCAAAGAAACTTCCCTCCTTCCTAATAAGGCAATGGATCAGTAACAGGAACTAAAAACAAAGCCCAGGGATCAGCAACTCTGAAACTGGACTACTCTAGTTCAGTAAGGCGGGAAAACAAGAGATTTTTTTTGTTTTATTACAGAGACATTCAAGAACAATGCCCTTCCTATTGACTATTGTCATCAACTAAACAGGCTTTACAACAAAATTAGAAAAATTTCCTTAGTCTGTCTGACTTAATTTGCCACTTATAACTGTTTCATGAAATGAGTTACTAAGTAAGATAAAATGCAATATAGACAATAATTCATCTAAGCATATTGATAATTGAATTGGCAAAGTGTAATAGCTGATCAGTCAATTGACAAGACTGTTTATAGCATGAGAAAACATTTATCTTGTCAGAGAATACTATATTCACATTTTATTATTTTGTGAATTCAAGAACGTCCAAAATTAAAAGAACAGAAGTGACTCCTATTATTATTTTTTTTTTGTAAACTGTCTTTTTCAAGTTAGCAAGCAGTTAACTTTTTCCTTCATAAACTCTTTCAAAGCAAGTTAATTACTCTTAAACACTCAAGGTGAAATCCAAGAGAAATCAAAACAGAATCTTGAATCTAGAACAAAACTAAAATTTCTTTGCTAGGTGTGAAGTAATACAAAATTAACTTCCAAGTAATACAAAATTAACTTCCATCAGTTATAAGAAAACCATCACTTTCTGTAGAAGCACAGATCTAAAAAGCTTAAATGTATTACAATGACTGACAAGTGAGAACATGTTGTATATAATAAAACTTAAAATGGAAACACAAAGCACATAACTATAGACCCAACTGTGTTAGAGTCCTGTCCTCCCTGTCATAGCTTAGAATGACCCACACGCAACAAATTGTTGCCCCAGGTTTTGAGAAAAGAGAACCTCTCACAGCAGCTGCTCTCTATCCACTCCCTTATTAATTCAAAACTTGAGACAGAGTTAGCATAAGCCTAATTAAATCTGCCAACCTTTTAGTCCAGTCTGTGATTGAACTCAGTATTCACTAATAGTATAGGCAGCTATTAGCTTAAGGGCATGCATCTAATCTATCATGCTAATCAGTGAATTAATTACAACGTTCAGTGATTTTGTTCTAATGAATGGCATGTCAAACTCAGAGTACCAGCTTTGCAGTACTGATACTTTATCCTTTATTCCTCTGAAGTATTGCAAACATTTCAATATTTTTTTATTTTGTTTAAATAGTATGTGTCTTCAACTTACCAACATATTTCCTATGTCCACTCTATAACACAGGCAGAAGAAGTTTGTGCAGCTTACGATAAAAGGTAAAGGATATAATGAAGCTATAGGGTAGTATCTGTGCATTGTTGGTTCACAAGCCAGCTGAAAGGTAGTAAGCTTTATCTGCTCATGCCTTTCTCCCAGAAATACAGCCCAAAGTATAAAAACCATGGTTTTAACAAAAAATGCAATTAAATAAATTAACTAATACTTTGATGCTAGTCCAGAAAGAAACTGAAAACTATTAAGCTTTCTATAGGAAAATGTGTTTAATTCAGGAAGAAGCTAACACAGAGCTTAAAAATATCCACTCATTAGCCTCTTCAGTGACATAGAGTCATAACGACTTGAAGATGATGAAGGTGAAACAAATGTGATTAATGGCTAAGGCACTTGATAGAGTAAGCAGGACAGTATGGGTATGTCCATCCTGGGAGGGAAGGGTTGGGGGCTCTGGTCAGCTATAGCCTCAGTTCTGGGAAAAACATACATCACATTAAAAGGTGAAGTGTGAGTTTTGTCTAGGGGTCTGGCATAAGGATGGATGTGGTCTGGCCATCCATGCTGTTGATAATAGCCTCTGCTTCCATGGGACATAGGTTATTTATGTACCCATGTCATCACTAAGGGGGGTGGAAGGAAGGACATACAAATGTTCTCAACTGTTAATATGCTGGCTAGAACACAGCTACCCTTGATATCTGTTCATAGGTTCATAGAGGTTAGTAGGCTAGTAGACCTAGAGCCTTTAGAAGCCTAGCCATGTTAATACTAAGTATTCCCATTTGGTCTTTTTGAGTAGTTCACAGAATGAATTTATGAACATAGTGGGTCTGTGATCAGCACTGGCTAACTCTGCCCATGAGGGACATGGGTGCCACCCCGGGGCAAATTTGCATTCCTAATTATTGAGGTTGCATCTGAATAGGGTCAGTAAGAAGCTCTATTTTACATGAATAGGAAGTCTATTCCAGAGAAGAGGCAGTCTCTGGGAGATATAGCTGTCTCTCCAGCATGTTGGGATAATGTTACAAACTAGGTTGAGATCCCTAGAACGAGTGACTCATGTGCCATTTGACTTGCGAATGTGTAGCATTCCTATTAGGGCAAGGTTGGAGATTGCCTATAAGCCAGGCACAAGTCATCTCTCAGCAGCCTATAAGATGCAGATTAAGGTGACAGGGTTTTCAGCATGTCCATATAGGTCATGGTTTTGATGCCCTTTATATTCTTAGTGAGAAACTATGAGGTCTTTCCAGCTGCTGCAGGTGTCTGGTGAGGTACATGCAAAAGGGCACATTATACTATATTAGTGGTCTTATTAGGGTCGAGTACAGTGGAGTTATAACATCCCTTGACCTGAATGCTATGCTTTTGCTTATGAGGTGTGCTATATAGAAGGCTTTCCTTGCCACTGTGGAAAATGGTGGTCAAAGTTCAGATTTTTATCATTGATAAAAGTCACACACCATTGGGCTGGAACTCAGAGGGTACTGTCAATATTGTAATTTGTAGGGAATTTCATAATGTGAAAGGGAATAATAATGCATTTTTTGGAGTTAGTTTAAAGCCATGGCTTTGGCACCAATCATTTGTTTGTGTTAGCGCTTCTTATAATATATTGACATGGTTGGGGGACTCAGTGCTCCCAGTTTACAATCATCAGCGAACATGGCGCACCAAAAGCCATCTACTTTGGCCTAGAATTCTGAGAAATAGATGCTAAATAGTAAAGGCGCCCAGCACAGACCCCGGTGGTACTCCACTAGTGGTGGATCTATTGGTGGAGGTGGAGTCACCAGTTTTGACAGAGTGTGTTCTGTCGGTGATCCAATTGGCTGGCCATCTAGTAATGTAAGGGTTAATCCCTATCTGGGAGAGTTTCTCAATCATGCCAGAGTGGGGAATTGTGTTAAAAGCCTTAGCAAGGTTGAGATGGGCAGTGTGCACTGTCTTACCTTCATCCATGGCTTTGGTGACATTCTCAAAGAAGGCCACCAGGTTTAATAAGCATGATCTACCCTTACAAAGCCACACTGGGTTGGGTTCAGTGTTTGGAGGTTGCCTATGTCCTTGCTGATAAGGTTCATGATAATTCTTTCCATGGCCTTGCAGATGAGGCTGGTTAGTCTTATGGGGCTGTTGTTCCCAGGGTCAGTTGATGGCCCCTTTTGTGCAGGGGAATTACTGTTGCTGTTCTCAATTCTGAACCAAAATAGCCAGTTCTTAAGCTATGATTAAACAGAATGCCAACTGAGTCCACTAGGTCTTGTTTTAGATTATTTAGTAAACAACCTGGGATATTATTTGATCCCACTGAGGCAGCATTTTTTACCTTGTCCAGTGCAGAGATGACCTACTCTCTAGAGATACTAGGCAGAGGGCTGGTGTCAGGTATGCTTTGGATTATAGTAGGTGGGGATAGGGGGATGAAATTTGCACTGAATCTGTCATCTACAAGGTTGCAATATCTTCTGCTATAGAATGAGTGATCCCATCTACAACCAGTTCAGCACATAACTGGGCATTTCCTTTTAGACTTTGGATGTGGTTAAAGAATGCCTTATGTTTATCCTTGGCCAGGGATGTGATTTTAGTTTTGTCATTTTCTTTAGAAGACTTTGCAAGATTTCTGATTTTCTTGTTTAGGCTTAGGAGGGAACTCTTCCTTTCCAGAGTAATATCCCTCTTGCATTTGGGCAACACTTTCCTTGTCTTGTTATATAATCTGCTCATACCTGAAGTCCACCATGGTGGCTTGTTTTTATGGGAAGACCTGGTTTTGACCTGGTCAGGTACAGTAGAGTTTATGCAGTCACTTAAGTGTTTGTACAGGGCATTTGTGTACACATCTGCATATTGATCATTAATTTCTGTGATTGCAAGTGGTATGAAGCTTTTTATACCATCATTTAGTAGGCTGTAGTTATCTTTGGTAAAGTTATTTATAATCTTTGTTTCTGTGAGGGTGTCAGTTCCAGTAGTTACTTTAAAAGAGTATGATTTGTGGTCTGACCTAACCAGGGAAGGCATCATCCATGGGGAAGTACCGCAACCCCTCCCCCATGTTGTGAGTACTATGTCCAGAACATTAGAGCCCCCTAGTGGGGGTGCAGACTATCTGTTCCAGAGCATCTGTGTTAACAAAGTCCATGAATTTCTGGGCAAGTGTGTTTTTGCTTGTGTTATGTCCCCGAGTCTTTGGAAGCATAGTTGAAATCTCCCATGACTAAGGTGTTGGGCTGTATGGTGAGAGATTCCAGTAAATTGAGGTAGGTGGTGGGCTTACCCTGGTTCATAGTGGGGGACCTATAGTTAGCAATGATGTGGTATGATACTTTCCAAATAGCTAATTGGACATGGAGTAGTTCAATAGAGTCGTGCTGTTTGACCAGTCCCAAAGTGTATTTGGTTTTAATGAAGATGGATATACCTCCACCTTTGTTTCCTCCATGCTCGTTTTGAGGTTTGAACATATGGAAGGCATTGTAGCCTTGGACAGCTGAGATGCTCTCAGAGGCCTTGAACAATGTCTCATTAACTGCACAGATGGCAGCATCCTCTGAGGTGAGAAATGCTTCCAGGGAGTGCAGTTTCTTGTTTATCCTAGTATTAAACAGCATGACCCTGAGTTTGTCTTGATTAGATTTTGTTACACTGGAAAATATGTTGTTTTGACATTGCCTAAAAAGGCACTATGGGGAGGCAAGGGCCTTTGCTAGTATCTAAAAGTTTAGGAGGGACAGGTGGAGACCATCTCTAGCAAAGCAGCAAAGTTTGTCTATCATACCCTCCCAGGCTGACAGATACTGCATCCCCATAGACTGACACCAGAAACTGAGCCAATTGTTGAAGTCAATAATTGTTTTGTTTATATTGTGGCACCATCCTGGGTGAGGTTAGGATACTGCTTAGGTCTAGGGACATACCTGTCTGGGACACATAATCAGAGAGTTATATTATGTCTCTCTTCATATAGTCCAGAGAGGTATGTCTCAATTAATTCACTCCAACATGGACTATGACAGAGTCTTAATGGTACTTGTTGTTGAGTGACTTGAGTGCGTGCATAATTTGTTGGATCCTGGCACCTGATAGGCAGCTGACAGTGACCTTCTCATTGTCCAGTCTGGTGAGGGGGACATCTGTGTGTCTCATTATGGAGTTGCTCATGACCAAGACATTTGATGTGTTTTGCCTTAGGGGCTTATTTGTTGTGACACTGGTGTGTGTGTGTGTGCGTGTGTGTGTGTGTGTGTGTGTGTGTGTGTGTGTGTGTGTGTGTGTGTGTGTGTGTGTGTGTGTGTGTGTGTGTGTGTGTGTGTGTGTGTGTGTGTGTGTGTGTGTGTGTGTGTGCTGATATATATAGTGGTTTGTTTTTGCTTAGTGGTGAGTGTGGCTGGTATGCATTTGGGAGGTCTCTGTTCTTTTAGTGAGTACCTTCACATGTGTGGGTTTATGTGTCATGACCTTATTTTGTGTGAGAGGTGAGGTTTGCGTGAAAGGTGAAGACTGTGTGCTGACAACCTGTTTGATGTCTAGTTTGTTTTTACATGAGAGAATTGACTCAAATTCCACAGTGTATTTGCATCTCTCACATAGGGTGTTAGTTTGCTTTAGGAGTGAATGGTTGTCAGTATACATGATGCAATTGCTACATTGTCTCAAGATGCCCATATCAATCAAGCTTTCAGAAGCAATGATGGGAAACTGCCCATCCATTGCGGCAGGATTTTTCTGAATGTGGTATTTGGGAAAGAAGTGGGCTACCTGGACTTAGACACAAACAGCAAAAAAGAAGCAACAATTCAATTAAATACAGTTAACAAAGTGCAGTTCTGCCTTAAACTATAATTATTTTTCATTTTTTTTTCAGTGAATGCCTTGGATTTCAGTGCAGATGTACTCCTTACCTCTGGCTAAAGTTTCCAAATGTTGAACAGCTTTGGTAAACGAGCACAAACCAGAGCAAATGTAAGGCTTATATGAGGACAAATTTAAAAAGTTTCAACACAACTCCCAATGGGAAAGCCCCAAACTGGGCCTTTCTCTAGAAATCCCCAATTCAGATGGGTCCTAACCTACAAACTTCTTCTACAAGGATGAAGGGAGGCCCTCAATGTAAGATGGCTGATTTAAGAGCACAATGATATCAAACAGTCTAGATTCAGCAGGTCTGAATGTACCCTATACTATGTAAGGCAAGGAAACACAATTTCCAGATGAGGAGTAAGGGAGAGTCATTTAATGGTCAAAGTGAGAATGTTTAGTAGTATACTATTAGATAACTTTCAGTGCTACCACCCGCTGCTCAAACTCACAGCTCTTTGAGCAGCTGTGAACAGTGGGACACTATGGAGAGCATTTCCAATAGGGGATTTTAAACTGGAGAGATTTGCTTATATGCAAGCACAGGAAGCCATATTTGTGCATCGCTCAGACACGAGGCTTTTATACCAGCAGTATAGCCTAGCACTTGGCTAGACTTAAAAAGGCCCTTGTGGTCATTAGCCTAGTAAACATCTATGAACCTATCAAAGGTATCAGAACTTGTCAGAGATTTGGGATGCATGGCTAGGCCTAAAAACACCCTTGTGGTCTGTGATGTCCCTGCACTGGCCCAGTATTCAAGGAGCTTCAGTCCTCACCACTGACAACAGCTAGGGGATGTATACACAGGGAGGATGACAAGTACACACAGTAAAGTTCAATTTCACTTCAGAGCACACAGATATCACAGTCAGTCTGGGACTGTTTTTTCCCTCTTTCTCCAGATCCCCAGTAAGACTCCCCACTGGCACAGCTATAGGGTTAAGATCTCAGCTGAGGGGCCAGACTAAAACCTCCGGTACCCTCTCTGTCCAACCAGTGCTTCATGTCCCTGTTCAAATAGTTGAAACACACACTTTGAGATTTGATTTATATACAAACACACACACACCTGGGGAAGACTGGCACAGGTTTATTAGCTATGCCCCCTTCTGCCCAGACTATAAGGCAGTTTCCACTGCCACCAACCACTACTTATCAGCTACTATAAGGCCCTTACAAAGGGTGTCCAATCCTACTGTGTAATGTTGCTATTAATCCAAATGGTAGTCTGACTAAGACTTGAAAAGGCTATTTAGGAGTGGCCTGTACAGTGTCACCAAATACATATGCAAGTACTTCAAAAGTTAAATACGTCTCACAAATATCAGCCACAAAGATAGGTTTAAATATATTTAATAATAAATAATAAAAGAACAAGACAATACTCAGTCAATCAACACAGTAACTTCAGAATTCAAAATAACAGGAAATATTTTAAAACAACATTACAGGACAATGTCAAATAAATACAGAAAACATATAAACTAATCTTTATTATATTACTGTCTATATCTAAAAGAGATACTATGCCCTAAATCTTACTTAAAGTAAGGCAAGTACAGATGATCATGATGAGTGGGTGTTCTTGCTAGGTCCAAGACAAAATACAAAATGTGCAGTCTTTTTCTGACAGAGTTCTTAAATTAATAGCAGATATTACTGCTGGGTTAGTTTGCATGACATCACTTTTGTCACCTGACTTAAGTTTCCAAGCTAAACTCCCAGTGCCCCACATTTAATTAACATCTCTGTGTGAAAAATACATAGCCTTCAGATGTTTACAGTTGGTAGAAGACATAAGACAATAAAACACTTACAAAACAATGAAAAAGGCACCCTAGCTCTTGATATCCTGTCTCCTTGCTGCATTGAAACTAACTTTTATAACACAATCATAAAACAATTTAATTTCAACTATGTAAAAGTATTTATGAGCACTGCACCTATGAGGAAAAATACAGGCAGTTAGAGGAACAAGAAAAATAAATGGTCAGCAAGCAAGGCATCTCCAGTAGGGTCAGTGCAATTTATTTCATTCTGTAGCTGGCTGACTGACTGACTGACAAAGTTTACTAGTGATTATATCCCTTTTTATACAATCTTGAAAGATGCATATTTTCTTATATTAATAATTATGCCTTAATAAAGAGAGGAATTGTTCATAAGCACTATCATATCTTGGCTGATGCCCTTTTAGCCAGGCAATGTATTTCCATCTACCTTTGCATTATTTTATGCCACTAGCATTCACATAAAAGATTGTTCACACATGCTGCTCTGGGAAGATTTCATAATGCTGGTGTCTCAAGATTTCTATAACAAACTTATTTTTTTGAAGTTTTGCAAGTTAACTCTATGTTCCAGTTTCTACTATTAAAAATATAAATTTGCATAGGTATATAGTTTATATACATTTCTGTTCTTTTCAAGTAGGGTACACTGTGGACACACCCGCGAAGCTCAGTACTGTACAAACCCTGTTCAACACACACTTCTGTACTACTAGTTTAATATACACATAACATATAGTTCTAATACATTTGGTAACACAAGCAATTGCATCATGCTGGTATTCATAAATGACATATAACTATTTACAACATTCCAGATAGCTGGGCTGGCAGTGTCTCCTTTTGTTACATTTCTATATAAATCATATTGATATTCTCAAATGACATATAATTATTTACAAAATTCCAGCTAGCTGGGCTGGCAGTATTTCTCTTGTGTCACATGGTCATTAGTCTAGTAAACACCTATGAAGCAGGATGAAAGATTTTTTAAAGTTAAACCCTCAGGCCAATCAGATAAAAACACAATAAGCTATCAACCAGTAGTTCCCACCTTGAATGGGTTGAATTTAGCTCTCTGCTCCCATCAGAGTACAAAATAATCCTCCTATGTAAAACAAACTAGCTTTGAGCTCAAGCACAGTAACAAATGCTTTAGATAGAAGTAAGAATTATTGCAATATCAGGAATCCTTGGAAATAAATTCACTAACCCTGAGAAATGTTCACAACACACAAAAACTTTACAAAACTTTAGGCAGACTCAGAACAGCTTTTGCAAAATACTGCTAAAACAACCTAAGAGCAGTACAGTAACAGACAGATGAAATTTCTTTCTGTTGATATGATGGCCCCTGCACAGAGCTCTTCCTTCAAAGGGTCTGAGGTCCTTCCGCCTCTGGAGAATAAATAGTCTCTAATATTGTTGGGAAGGCTTGACAATCAGCAATGTAAAGCGAGAAAAGGGATATAGAGAAAAGAAAGTACAAAGTAAAAAGTATCCACCCATTGAGGGAGTTTTGGTTGTTTCTAATGATTGCTGTTTGAAAGTGTGCTAAGAATCAGTGCTTCCAAGGAGGCTCCACCACCACCTTCTAACAGATACAATAGTACCTTTGATTCAGCTGTTAGCTTGTAGAGGTGTTTGAGGAAATCCATCCCTTCTAATCATAATATGGAATAAGTTGTGTAAAATTACAATATTTAAGATAAAATACTGGTTTCAGTACTTGTAGTTCTCACCACTTGTTTCTGCAATGTTAAGTAAGTTGCATAACTGATTGGTTGCAGTTTTATTTAAAATAATGCTTGTGGCATTTGGATTTTTACTTGTTTTATCACTTCAAATACTGTCTTTAATTGTTTCATCCATCCAGACCTATGAATCAGACCTAACGTCCATAGTGACCCTGTGGACTACTGCTGCCATCTATGGAGTTTACTACACAATTTGGGAATAGAAGTAGGGTTCCAGGCCTTTATTCTGTATCAGACACACTGCATACACACCCAGGAACAATTTTAGGTTCACCAATCCACCTACTGCATATATTTTGGATGTGGAAGGGAACTAGGCTACTCAGAGAAAGCCCATGAGAACACAAGGATGACATGCAGACCCTGTGCAGGAGGCAACCCACCAAAAAAGCAATCCTCTTGCTGTAAGGAAACAATGTTACCCATTATATATCCTGATCATCATGCTGTGGATCATGCTATGAATCATGCCTGAATAAGTTCTAAGCATATTTAGCTTACTGAGACCTTTCCTCGGTGACTTGTTAGTCCACAGAACTGTTTCCAAAGATGCATTATATACCAGAGGTGATCTATGTCTGGTATGCAAGAAATCCTTGGATCCATTTCTCATGAACAGCATCAGAATCATTAAATCCAGTGATTTAAATTCTGTGTTACCTTAGTATATATCTATAGACTTAAGAACCTATGAACACTGCCCAAAATAGCTTCCATGACTATACTTCATTACAAAGACATGCATCTGGAGCATTTCTCCCCAGGACTCCACTGAAAATTGGCTTTATTCCAAGTTGGACTTTTCCGGTAAACAAATGTTAAATAAATAAATGAGCAGTTATAGTCAAATAAACAACCAGCTTTCCAGTCTCAAGAGTAAGACAAAACGTTTGCCTTCATCTATTACTGAAGAACTATCACTGAAAACAGCACCTCAAACAGATTTAAACATTGTAGAAGACTATTCATGCCTGTTTAAACTGGCCATGCTAATAACTGAGGAGATAGATACTCTGTCTTCACCAAATGTGTCAGATAAACCTCAAAATTTGAATAACTGTTATGAGATAATTGTGTATCAAGTCCAGTCAATAAATGTATAGCCTTAATAATATGTTTAAATGCATGCACTGTGAAGATTAAAAAAATTGATTTTAAATGAAACAGTATGAAAAAAAAATAATTACTAGTTCACAGATACTAAGCTATGGTATACTAGATGAGGATTATTTATTTATTTCTTCTTTTTTTATTCATCAGTTAACCGGTTAACAAGACACCACACAATTATCTGTTTTCAGAAGCACTCTATGAGTAAAGTCTGAGTATGTTATTTATTCAGTGTCAATTTGTTTGCAAGTAAAAACTGGGAAAAATAGTTACAAAATTACATTAAGCAGACAGAAGACTCCCACTGGCTTTATAACAAGTGTGTTAAACTACAATATCAATATAAAATTAAAAGTCCAAAAAAGTAAAAACAACCACACACTGGGATGAAGTTGTCACACTAGTACGCAAGAAGCAAAAGCAGGATGAAAACTGCCTACCAATGTATAGTAAATAATAAAACAAACTATCATTTCTAGTATAACTTAAAATATATATAAAAAACTACTTATTCACTCATCACCTACTTCTAACAGTATATATGTGATTGGTCATGGTAGGATATATAAGTCCAAAACCATTGAATATAGTTCTGTGACCCTTAAAAAAAGGATTGTCAGACCGACAGATTGCCAGAATTGCATAATAAAATGACTGAATGAATAGTTGATGTCTTATGTATACTTATTTAATTTGGCTCTCTACGTAAAGAAAAACGTCCACACAATCGCATGCTTACCTGAACTCGATCCGTAACTTTCCACCACAGCTCTGAAAATACCAAAGCAACAACAACCAAATTCTTTCCATAGGAAAAAATTTGGTTTTCTGTTTCTTCGATATTTTCAGTGTTTGCTGAAAATGGGTCGATAACAGAACACTCGAAATTTTGAAAGTTCGGTGTTCTAATATAGACCCTGCTAGTCACATAGCAGCTTATTAAACATTACATGGTACTAACTATATCAAATTAAAAGAAAATTAAAAAAATTAAACTCATCTATTTAAAGGCAGTATGTGAACAATATAAAATTATGTTGTTTCAGAATAAAACATTTGACAAATCAGTCTATTTTCTAGCTCATCAAGATAAAACTGGAGTCAATGCACATTTTGTGTTCAGACTTGAAGAAGCAGATAATAACCAACACAGTATACATTCTATTATGGATTTGCCTTCCTCGTACTTTTATGAGTAACATATCTAAATGTATCAAGTAGCAGTCAACAGGAGAGTCAGGAATTTCTGCAGTACAATACAAAAATCTTTTAAAATTAAAAAGCCAATATAAAGCAAACAATCAATGTTATCATCCAATTCAAAAGCTTCAAGTCTTGATATAATTGACTTCTATGGTACAGTCAACTTGCTTGCTACTATATAATTACTGACTAAACAATAAGCTACTTAATTTAATTTCACTAAATGAATTAAGTGGCTACTGACTGATCCTGAAATCAGAATATAATACTATTGGCAAAAATGATAAATAAATACACAAATAAATACCTCCTGAAATTGTATCCCCATTTATGAGTTCAAATTTTTCTTTAACAGGAAGCTTTACAAATATTAATTTGCCAATAGTAATTCAGTGAACAAAAAATGAATAATAAGAAACCGCTTCACTTATCCAACAGCTAACATCCTAATGTTGGACATATCACTCATACTGTTGCACTGTCATAGATAGCCACCACATAAAACCAAAGGAAACATACCAGCATACTGAACTCTCTGTGTCTCCCTGATATCTAAATATACTGCTTCTAAGGTCAAACAAACTTGAAGTGAAAGGAGTACCTATCTACTACTTCTCCAAATGGGTGCAACCTCAGAGGTAGTATGTTTAGAGGATGGGATGTGGGAGGAGTTTCCATGCTTGGTGTGGTAGGGTCCTTGCAAAATGCATTTGCCAAACACCTTTCTTCTGAGTGTAATTGTTTTAAAATGCAGTGGTGGCACACCAGACAATGGTATGCAAGAATGTGATATGCAAGGCGAGGAAACAAATGAATCAAGTGAGCCAAAGTAGACAAAAAAATAAAGCAAGCCAATTATTTCATTCTGGTTACTTGTACTCACTTTATATACAGTTACCAGGTGATAATACATGACAAAGAATATTGTGTGGTCTTTTCAGCATGACCCCCCCCCTTTTTTTTTTTATAAATGACTAGCCCCAGGTATTCCATAAAGTAAGGTGAAAGTAAGTCTGGAAAATATGGTAATGATCTTATAATACCTTCTTCAGCTCATTCTCTTTGTATCTGGTAATTTATTTAATGCTCATCTGTTTAATGTCTAACCAAATTTCATTACAAACTTGTTTCAGGCAGATAGGTGAATAATGTTATTTGTGTGTTATAGACCAGTAATGATAAAGTTAAAAACACAAAACTACATTCCTGATCATATGGCACTTATTGCAACAGACACGTTTGAAGTTTTCTATCAAATGTTTATTTCAGCATATGCAAAGGGGGGGGGGGGTTCATAGTCTGCTTGTCTTAGGATTTATTCTATATGAAGCATGTCCCATTATTAAACTGTCTAAATTATATCAGAAGATGATCTAATTTTTGTTCTATTAAAATCTAAATCAAGTTCAGCCTTGCAAGTCTGTGTGTGTGTGTGTGTGTGTGTGTGTGTGTGTGTGTGTGTGTGTGTGTGTGTGTGTGTGTTTGTGTGTATGTGTGTATGTATAAACATATATGAATCTATTTTCTGTGATTAAATAATCACAGCATCAATGTACAGGGTATTGACATACAAACATTGAAACACAAAATGACGAAAAATTGTGCACTGCCCCAAGGATTAACCTAGGGCAGGTTAAACCAACAAAGAGTATTTTTGCTGCACCTCCCTAAACCCCCGGCTAATTATATATGTACTAACTTCGAGAATGCACAGTTCCCAGGGAAAGACAATATTCTTCTAAACAGGAATTGTCAATCTGTTGCACATGTTGATCATTTGCTTCTGTCGACTAAATGGTGTTGATCAAATAGTCGACCTCTTTGGGATTATTTGATCACAAATGATAGAGCCATATATACAAATATACAAAGGTGTGTGTGTGTGTGTGTGTGTGTGTGTGTGTGTGTGTGTGTGTGTGTGTGTGTGTAATATTTCTAGTATATATATATATATATATATATATATATATATATATATATATATATATATATGAATATATATAGATTTACTATCAAAAAGTGGAGAAGCACTGCAAAACTGGGATGGTTTCCGTAATGCCGATCCAGAAATGGTCAAAATTACATTAGCGAAACGAAGCATGCATTAATTAATATGAGATTGGCGTTCTGATAATAAATCAGGGATCCAGAAATTTACCCTTTTCCTCACTGTGTTGTGATCTCAGAGTTGGACTATATAATATACAAGGGTTATGGAAGATGCAGCAAGACTTGCCCTCCTTCAAACATGTTACCGGTAACATGGATTTTCAACATTGGAACTTCCAGTATTCAAATGTCAATGTCATGGTACCATTTCTGACATTTTGGTAATTCTGAATTACCAAATTTGGAAACATATTTGATTAAAATGTGGAAAATTGTTTTGATTTTCCACAACGGGCATTGATCGAACTTATTTTCGCGAAACTGCAAAATATCGAAGCAGCAGAAACTCAAATTTTTTTCCTAGGGAAAGAATTCAGTTGTCCGTTTCTGTTGCTTCGGTATTTTCAGTGTTATGGTGGAAAGTTACCGGTCGGATTCAGGTAAGTGTGCGATTGTGTGGATGTAAGTGTTAGGGTGATTTAGGTGAGTTAGGGTTAGGGCTCGGGTTAGGTGTGTGTGCGATTGAGTGGACATGAGGGTTAGGGCGGATTTAAGTGAGTTAGAATTAGGGAGCGGGTGAGGTGAGTGTGCGATAGTGACGGACCTTAGGGTTAGGGTTTGGGTTAAGGTGGGTGGGTAGTTAGTGGTGTGTGCATAGTTTAGTGTAGGGTTAGGTATCAGATTTAAGTGTATGTATGTGGATTTCTGTTTGTTTGGTGTGCTTGTGTTGTATGTATGTGTTTTGGATCAGCGATTGTTTTCCCTGGGAAAAAAATCGCTGATCTGACAGTTTGAGATTGTAAGCTTTCGCTTAAATTAGGTCGATCAATCAGCGTTTGCTTTTTTAAGCATTCAGTGATATAATATAGACCCTATATACACACATATATATATATATATATATATATATATATATATATATATATATATATATATATATTTACTTTTATTGAATGGCACTAATATCGATGTGAATAATATTGACACCAAATGATCAACTATATACACATTCACATGCTGTGAAACATATGTCAAGCATCAATCTCTGTGCATGCAAAAACCTTAAAACAAAAAAAAAATTCTTGCAGGAGGCTTGGCCTCCTGCACCCCCAAGTGGAGAGCTCCCTGCTAGTTACATATTCCAGCTCAGAGATTGCAGAATTCTCAGGGAAAGGGCAAATTCCCCAACTCCGAGAATCATTTGATCTGCTACTTTTGTCGACAGGTGTCAACCATCTGTTTAGTTGACCAAACTGTTAACTAAATAAATGTTGACAAAAGTGTGGTTCAACAAAAGTACCGCTTTCCAGGTATATATATGGATCTATGTTAGATTATCAAAGTTCGTAAACTTTGAAATTTATATGGTTGAGACGATATGATTGGAGTTTCGGAACTTCAAACATTAAAAAAAATAAATAAATAAAAATAAAAAACAAAAAATCTATTTTTAAAGTTTTTGCAGGGAGGCAAGCTCCCCTGCACCCCCACACCCCTTCCTAATTAAATATATCAACTCTGAGATTGCACTACATTGTGGAAAAGGGCAAATTCCCTGTTCCACGCTGTACCGTGATCTTCATTCAAAATGTTTGAAGTTTCAAAGCTTCAATCATACAGTCCCGACCATATGACTTTCAAAGTTTTGAAACTTAGATAATTTGAAAGGCACCCATATCTATATATATATATATATATATATATATATATATATATATATATATAAATATGTATACATATACACACAGATATATATATATATATATATATATATATATATATATATCTATATATCTATATATATATATATATATATATATCAGTGCTCTGGCAGTTAGCACAAAGAACTAAGTCTCTAACCTGTTAATGAGCTACTTCCTGTTCCAAGGGTACAGCGTTTGAATCTTTGTACATTCATTTTGTTGAGGTTTGGCATAATGGTTAAGGTGTTTACCTCACACACAATACAAGGTTTGATTGTCACTGTCTGGTTATTGTCTAGGCAAATTGCCTAAAATTTACCTGTCAACCTATATATGTATATATAAACAGTATGGAGTAATACATTTGGGGCTCACATCTACAACTGTGAATGTTAACCCAGCAGACATATTAAAATGCCATGCCTTATAGCAACCTACTTTTAGAACAACATGCCCATACTTGCCAGTAATTAAGCAATCAAGCAAAATATGAGACTTTTATGCCAGTCTCTCAAGTAGGCTGTATTAGCATGCTAAACTAACAATGTCATCAACAGTTATTTTCCTGTCTGGTGTTCATTGCAAAATTTCTTGGTGTCAGCAGTTGACTAGAATCTAAACAACATTTGTGCAGAGCTGGCATTTAAATAATTCCATATATTGGCGCCCAAAGCTGTTGAAGACTGGGGGGGGGGGGCACTTAGTGATCTAAAAAGGGCAATTTTTTTAACTATTTACTACCACAACATAGGTTCACTTGGAGGACATTTTAAGCTTAGCTAATTCCCTTTTGGTGCTTGAAATAACATGCTATGATTGGTCTTATTATTATGGCTGATAATTGTATATTAGCCCTAGTGAGAATAACTGTGATCATACTATAGATAATTTCAGGGGACCCATGTAAGGGATGCAGCATTTAAGAACCATCTCTGTACATTAGTGGCATGAGGGTCAATCCTGAAGTACATTTTCTATTACCCATCCTTAGATCCAAGTTGCATTTGAATATGGATGGATGAGCTTTATTTATTTTTATGGAGAGTCTGTCTGGAACAGTGGTAGCCTCTGTGATATATATCCATCTCTCCACAACATTCAGTTTAGATACCTGGACTGAGTATTCCTGATGCCATTTGACTTGCTGATGTTCAGTAGGTCCATTTGTATTAGGTCAGAGAATGCCTTGTATGCAGCACATGTCACCTCTAAGCACTCTGTAGGATATTGAGTACAGTAATCTTTGAGGTGGTCCATGCAGGACCCATTGTTTAGGACTTGTATCCTTTTAGTAAAGTATCTCTGAAGGTGTTCCAAATGTTGCATGGGGATGGACAGATACATGCCAAAGTGGGCATTATACAAAATGATTGACCTAATGAGGGCTTTGTAAAGGGGGACAACAACATCTCTAGATCTAGTCACAATCAATTAGTTTATAAGCTGTGCGATATAGAAAGGCTTTCTTATGACTCTGGGCACATGTTGTTCAAAAGTTAGGTCACTGTACACACAAGTTCCCAAAGTCAAATAATTGGGTTAGTTCTCAGAGGGCATTGTCTTGATTTTGACACCAGTTATTATTTGGGACAAACCTTCCTGCATGATGGTTAAGTCATTTAAAGATTCATTAACTGCTCCTAGCTTGCAGTCATCTAAAACTAAGCTGGCCAAAGCCCTTTGGTATTTCCTTTTGAAATGTATATGCCAAATAAAGTCTCAGCACCGAACCCTGGAGGACTCCATTGGTGACTGGTCTCTTCCCCTATTTTGATCTTTTGCATCCTGTGAGCAAGTTGGCAATCCAGCAAGTCATCTTTTGTACTACACCCGAGTAGGGGATTGTGTCAAAAGGCTTGGCCAGGTCAAGGTAATGTGGCATGAATTGTTTTACCTTCATCCATTGCTTTGGTAACAAGAGTAAAGCTTACAATTTGCCCATGATTTTGAGCCTTTCAGACTTTCCTCTGGGTTGTTTTCAAAAACATTTTAGGGCCATGCATACATGTATTCATTCTTTGATTCACCTTCCTGATTGTATTAAATTATATTCCTTGTATAATATAGCAACAATTGTTAGAATGTGTTTTACATTTGTAGTTTTGAACCGTCTTCTAGTAAGTAATGAGACAAAATGTATGAACCAATAATGAGAAAACTACCCATTTCAGAAAATTTCAGCCATAAAAGGCCACTCAAACTTTTGTCATTACAATCCACCAACATTAGTAAATATGCAAAATCTCTGCAGAAGTCATCTAAATCATTCCACATTAAAGGGATCTTTAACTAATGAAGAGGTTGCTGCTAGCAAATAACTTTATATTTCATTGTTTCATCAACAAATAAAGTGCCTGTTGCCCTTGAAGAATAAATTGTCTATGCTACATTAAAAAAATGAAACACTAGTAATTTTGCAATGGAAAATGGATGGCAAACTGATAACAGAAACATAGTTACTAGATAACTCCTCTAAAGGAGGACATTCATAGGACTGCAGCATCCACTCCCTTTAAAGTACAACACAGTACAGTATTAGTGCTCTATCTGCATACTGTAGGAGGAGAACCCACAGCCTTCTGCATCAAAAGCAAGTATACCAACTGTTGTGCTATAACAATGCAAACAGCTTAGTATATGTAGCACTGAACTTCTCTTCCCTTGAACCTCTCAGCTCCTTGTAAAATCCACTTGACACTCAACTAAATCTCTCAGCTTTGCAGCACAAGAAATCCGGAAAAAGCCAAATTTTATTGGGGGGGACAAAAGCCCAAAAACCAGGGACACATTTTAAACATCGCTTGCATAATTTTGGTAAGTTGCTAGAATAAAATGTTGTGTTACCACCATGTGTTTCACTGCCAATACTTGAACACAGGACCCTGTGCACTACAATCAGATCAACATACCAGTATGCCAAATCAGCAGTTTCCTAAAAAGAGAGGAAGATTGAAACTTAAATGACTATCATTTATTGAATTCACTTCTCACTTCTCACCATAGCTCTCAACCTCTTAGCACAAAAAACTTGGACAAAGCCAATAATGGGGGGATACAGAATTCAGTTCTCACTTCTTTCCATAGCTCTGAACCTCTTAACACAAAAAACCTGGACAAAGCCAATAATGGGGGAATATAGCCCCAAATATATGGACAAATTTCAAATACTGATCTTATAAACTTAGAAAATTGCTAGAATAAAAGATTTTGTGTTACCATTTATTTTCTGAAAAATATGAAGTCTGAAATTCAAATACCTGTCATTATTTAGTGAATTCAATCCTTCACTGATTTGCCACAAAAATGCTGAAAACCACAGATTTAATGAGAAACAGAACAAATATATGAGGCATAAATCTGGAAAGCTTTCACAAGTGGTGGTGGGTAGGGACTTTAGGCTGTTACCTGTACTCAAGGTACAAGGTTTATGGTCATGTCTAACATTATTCTAGTGTAGAGACGTGTTTGCTATACAAGGACATTTTGAATATTGTCCTCTAAGCTGGGCAAAAAGTAAAGAGAACATTTTTTTTAGTGAATGTAACAGTTTCTTACTGACATTTTCCAACTTGTCTGCCAACAAAGAAAACCTTAAATGGCTTTGGGACCACTGGGGCCTAGCTCTGTAAAGAATTCAAAAAGTAGAGCTTCAGTGGCTGGCTACAGTGATAGGATTTTTACGGCCACGAGTTCTATGTCTTCATTTGGCTTGGCCTGTTTGTTAGCCCTGAGATTGATCTGTCCTTGAAATCTTAGCTCCAGGCATAACATCTGAACTTGGGGTTAAAACTGAAAAAACATTGTATCATCCAAGTTTCATACTGATAGGTTGGGCCTTTGTCCCATCCCACTTAGATGAACTGCCAATACAGTCATCTTTTTTTTTTTTTTAAATATATGAGCATTAAAGAGCGCTTATTTGATCCATCAAAGAGCTTTTGCTAACAAATTGCCAAGAGCAGTTACATCTTCACAAGGTCAGGCCAGTGGTTCAGGCCCTATGGGCCACCCTGTGCAGCAGTCTAGAAAGTTACCAAGATGATGAGATTTAGGTTTTGGTAGGGGCAACATTTGAAGAGGTGGAGGAAAGGTACTTACAACCTATGCAAGACCTCCTTCAGCAAGTTCAAGACTTGCTGACCACTGAGCCACAAGAGGCCTCCATCTCCACACCACAGGGCTCCCCCTCTGCATGCCCACCAGGCAGGGGGAATAACTGAAGCCCTTCTGGACAAAGATGAGACCTGTATTCACACCTCCTGTCCCTTCCTCTTTTCTGTCTGTCTGCCATCTGTATGTCATGTGTCCCCACCAGTGTCAGCCCACCACAGTGTTTCTGTCTTCTATATTTATTCTACTCTTTAACCTTTCCCTAAATCTCTGTCCTCCATTCTCTTCTCTTCTTCCTTTCCAAATTTCCCTCTTATATAAAAAAAATGAAAAATATGAGGTTGTATCTCCTACCAAAAATATAATACCCTTCCTCTCTCACCTTCTCCAGCTCAGCCCTCTTGATGTCTTCCTTCTGAGTCCCTTATCTTCACTCTCCCTCATTTCTAGCTGTCCTAGATTTCCAAAGTTATAAAGAACTAATCAGGGTGTCCACATAAGGGCACCCTTCAATTCAGTATATAACACCTTATAGCTTTATAAATTCACTTCCAGACAGCTGCATTGACTGCCTTTTTCCTCAAATAATCATGAGTGACATATTTGGGCTTGCACAGGATCATGCATCTTCAAAACAACAAAAAAAATAGCTGAAAATATTTGTCATGCTACACTTATGTGGCTTACTTCATACATAACCACACCAGTTAGAATCCAGTGTATGATCTTTCATATAGGCAAACCTATGCTGTGTGTTTCTGCACAGCTCTTAACTTGTTTATAATCAGCATCATTTAGTGGTGCTTAGCTTTTTACAGAAAGGCACAGTGTTTTTCATCGATAACCCTTGCTGGTATAAGAGCTGTGAGACCATGAATATCACCCATGAATTTCTTAACATACGCCCTGAATAACCACTGTTAAGTATAATTCCCACTGCCCTTAATATTTCTTCAGCACAACATTGTAACAGGCTTCTATCACTACTCCCTACATACAAGGTCTCACAAGTACTGCCAAATGTAATATCGCGTGTTCTTCAGACCAGCAATAACCGATGTGCAAGTAATGAGCTGGAAAACATGCACTTACCTTGAATGAGCTGTATTCTAGGATCTCTTAGGAATATTTACAACTTACAAGCAGCAGTGCTCACATCACATTGCGGCAGCTCTGCTCTGTCACAGATACAAAATGAACAGCAGCTCCTGGATACAAAGCTCTGCTCATCAGCTCCTGGAACAAACAACATCAACCTGATGACATCAGATGCAAGAATGGCAGCCCTGCTCATCAGCTCCTGGAAGGAATGGCATCAACCTGATGATGTCAGCTGAAAGAAGTTTAAATTAAAAACGCCGGGAAATGGAATGAATTTGGGAATGTACCATTTCCTCAAAAGTGGGGGGGGGTGCCCCTTCCTCCTCAGTCTATGGTTCCGGTAACATTTCCATGAGATATAGTTTGGGATAGAGATGTATAGTTTCAGATTATGTTTATTTGCTGGATCTGGCTGCACTTAGTTTTTACTGGAATGTATACTATCCTAATAAGCAGCATACTGATTATACTTAACTCTCTATGCATTAAACTTGACAAGCACTATAATCAAATGATAGCTACTGGCCTCGGTTTACACATGTTAACTCAATACAAATATATAGATAAAATGGTTATGAATCTGCATCTTAAATGAGCTATTTTTATACTTGTAGATGATTTGCTTAATTTAATGACATGCTTCCCTGTTGATCTCATCTCTTCAGAATAAGGTTTAATGAACATTTTGTTCATTATATTCCCATACAGATTCTAGAAAAAAATAATAATAATAAGGAAGTCATCGTGTGCATCTTTATTACAATAGATAGAATGGCATATTTCTGAGATGATAAAAATGTTATCCAACTTGGATAATTATTCTACAGATTTTAAAATTGGGCCAGAATGCCTCTATAAATTAAAATAACACAAAAACTACTAGTACAAGTTGAAGTGAGAATGCCAAAGTGTAATGCTGTCACACTTAAGAAAGCTTGTCAAATTCCTAAAAGTTTTTCATTCAGGCAAACATTCACTGTGAGAGAGGAAGGTTTGAGCAGCCTATCTGTCCCTGGATGAGTGGTTTCAGCACAGAAATTAGTAGTTTCTTGGCCATTTTGGGCTAATTTCTATCTCTTTCATTTTCCTGCTATAAAACCTGCATATGTGATGTTTTTGCGCTAGTATACAGCTCAGCAAGCTCTTGCCTGGTGCCCTGCAAAGTTCTACAGCAGCAGAGAGACAAAAGAGAGACTTTGGAGTGATTAATTATCATTTTTCTGCATTTTCTTGCTGCCTTTAGCTAATTCCACCTAAAACGTCGATTTTCTAGAGTTTCTGTGATTTAAAAAGCTTGTTTCAGCTACATATTGTACTTATTTTACTGCCTATACTTTAACAAAGTCGTTTTTGTGTTTAAAGTACCTGTTTAACTGTTGTAGGCTACACACTCAAGCAATTTCTGTGCATTTAAAGTGTTTTTTTGACTGTATCTGCTTTATTTTCTGAAAAAAATATATACTTTTTTTCCCACCGTTCTAAGCTAGTAGAGTCCTGTTTTCAGGTTAGTGCTGAATTCAGGGCTGTGTTACAAGTTTCTGTGTTTGCCTATACCTTACTTGGACAGAAGGAAGTTTCTCTGTTCACTGTGAGAGAGGGAGCCTTGAGCAGCCTATCTGTCCTTGGAGGAGTGGTTTCAGCCCAGAAATAAGTAGTTTATTGGCCATTTTGGGCTACTTTCTATCTCTTTCATTTCTCTGCTAGAATACCCGCATTTGCAAGGTTTTGCGTGCTGGGCAGCGCCGGTTAGCTAGGGTATAACTATTCCCGGCTCCACAAAGTCTACTCTTCAATTTTTCCACTTGGAACTAGACAAACTTTCAACTTAAGCACTCAAACCATTCACTTCTCATCCCAGCACTTGCTCAAAACTCATAGCAAGCACTAATAAACCTTAGCACTAGTCCCCCCTATACTGTAGAGAAGGACAAGGCTCTCTATTCGACCTTACCAGCCAATCAGTAAAGCAGTTCACTGTACCTATCCAGGCATGTCCAAAGGGCAGTTTGAGGTGTACTCTCCGGTCCAACTGGTGAATTTGGGCATTTTGTGGCAATGTTACAATTGCCTCATGTACACAGACAACCCTCTCCTCTTTCCACCAAACACTAATACATGCGAGAGATGAAATTATACAACCAAACTGGAGGCTAAGCTCTCTCAACCCAAGACTGGACCAGGTAGTCAAGAGGAGAAGGGAATTACATGCATCACACCACCAGTCTCACATAGACCTATGAAACCAGCACCGGCAAAAAACACACATAAATACATAAAAACATACTCAGAAGCTCTAAATAAAAATTTGCAAAAGCAACAGAGACCTCCAAAGCAGACATCCAAGCAACCTCCACCCACCCAACACAAACCATGAAACACATCCGTCACAAAACCAGTGTGCCATCAATCACAGCCCTTAAGGCAAAATAACATACCCAACACACTATTAATAGATGACTCTATAGTCAGGCACACTGACATCCCACTCACTAGGCTGAACAAGGAGACAGTTACTGTTAGCTGCCTGTCAGGTGCCAGGATCTGCCACATAATACAAGCACTCAGGTCACTCCAGAACAAGTACAAATATGACTCTGTCATTGTCCATGTTGGTGTGAATGATCTAAGCCGTACCTATCTGGACTACATGAAAAGAGACATGGAGGAGCTCTCTGATCACGTAGCCCAAGCCAGTATGACTGTGACCCTGAGTAACATCCTGTCCTCACCAAGAATGATATCACAGTATAGAGAAAATAATTATCAATTTCAACAATTGTCTAAGCTTCTGGTGTCATTCAAAGGGGATCCAGTGTCTGTCAGCCTGGGATGACATGCTCGACAAGCCATGCTGCTTCGCTAGAGACGGCTTGCACCTGTCACCCTTAGGCTTTTGAATACTGGCCAAGGCTCTTGCTGCCCCCATAGTGTCTTTTTAGGCAAGGCTCAAAAGACAAACCCACTGCCGTAAATAGCACAAGTAACAAAAAACTGAGGGTAATGCTACTCAATGCCAGAAGTCTAAACCTCAAAATGCATGCACTCGAGGCCTCCTCAATATGGAGAAAATCGATATATGTGCAGTAACAGAAACCTTGTTTAAGGCTCCATAGAGCACCCCAGCACTAGCAGGCTACAACTCATACCATACATTTTGGCCACAAAACCCGGACCGAAATACAAAAGGCAGGGGAAGTATCCATATTCATCAAGGATACCCACACCTCCAGGTTAGTGGCAAAACACGATGCTTCAGAGATCATCCACGTGCAACTAACAATGGGCAAAACTGCTATTCAAATCATAGCTTGCTGCAGATCACCCACCATGTCCCAGAAGCCCCACTCCACATTCCTGGAAACACTGGAAAACATAAAGGTCCTACCAAACACCCTGATATTGGGTGATTTCAATTACCCAAACATTAACTGGGAGAACTACTCAAGTACAAACTCCCTTGCCTAACATTTCCTAGAATTTATAAACTCAAATGGCCTGGATCAACTGATCAACATCCCCACCAGAAGTGACAACATATTGGAACTGATCATCACCAACATGGGCAACCGGTGTTCCACACTGGACGTCAACCCCTTGTTGGTTAGATCTGACCATAAACTAATCACTCTGGATATCCACATTCTGCCACCACCCCCTGTCAAAGAAACCACCATGAAATACTTTTCTAAAGCAAACTACGTTACTTAAGACCGAGGCGGGAAGTTTCAAAGCCCCCATGCTAAAGGATAGCGCTGTCCAAGCTGCAAAATCCTTTACTAATGCACTCTACAGGTACCTATAGGAATGCATGGATCATGCTATCCCAAACAAAACCAAGACTCACTCCTCCAAGAAAAGGAAACCAGTCTGGTGGACCCCTGCCATAAACAAGCTATACAAAAGAAGGAGGGAACTGGAACAGAAAAGAGTAAAATCCCAGGAAGGGAAGATATCCCTGATCAGTATCAGCAAGAAACTATGTTCCCTCATAAAATCATCCAAGGCTAGCTTTGAAAGAAAAATAGCCATGGACTTCAAAGATAACCACAAGGCATTCTTTAGCTATGTCAAGAATCTAAGTGGCAATTCTCAGATCTGCTCAGAGTAAGTGCAGAATGGCACAAAATACACTGAACCAACCAATATAGCCAACATCCTGGAAGACATGTTTAGTGCAAACTTCACCCCCCTCTCACCCCCAAAAGGGCCCAAAACTATACCAGAAGAATGTAGTGCCCCTGAAATCACAGACACTCAGGTTAAAACAGCCGTCTCTAAAGCCAAAAACACAGCATCAATGGGACTGGACGGTGTCTCAGGCTGCGCCCTAAATGAGCTCAAAGATGAACTAACCCTTCACCTAAACACACTGTTTAAACTCAGCCTCTCCACAGGCTATGTGCCCACAGAGTGGTGCACAACAACGGTTATTCCGCTCCACAAAGGTGGAGCCACAACAGACCCCGGGAACTATTGCCCTATAAGCCTGACTAGCTTGGTCTGCAAAGCCTTGGAGCGCATCATCATGGATCTCATTAACAGAGTCATTGGGAACCTTCAAGCACTGGATCCTACCCAGTTCAGCTTTGTTAAGGGCAGATCATGCCTCCTAAACCTGGTGGACTTCTTTGAGACAGTTACCAAGGCTATAGACAAGAGAAAGGTGGTCCACACAGCCTACCTAGACCTCGCAAAGGCCTTCGACACCATTCCCCACTCAGGTATTTTAGACAAGCTCACCAGTCTGAACATAAACCCCTACGTCATGAGATGGGTTGCCAACTGGCTCATGGACAGAACCCACATGGTAAAAGTTGCGGGAGCTAGGTCTGACTCTAAACCGGTTACAAGTGGAATTCCCCAGGGCTCAGTCCTAGGACCCCACCTGTTCAGCATATACTTCTCAGAGGTACAGGCAAGCACAGGAGGACTTTGGCTGACCAAGTTCACAGATGACTGCAAACTAGAGGCTATAATTGACTCTCCAGCTGACACAGACATCCTCCAAAAGGGTCTCACTGAGACAGATACCTGATGTCAAAACCATGGCCTCAAGCTAAATACCAAAAAGTGCATAATCATCCCCTTTGGAAAAAACAAAGTACCCACAAACTATCACATAGGTGGTAGCCCCCTAAATATGGAAGACATAATAAGGGATCTGGGGACCCAAGTAGATAGTAACCTTTCCTTTGAAAATCCCATTGCCAAAGTGGTTAGAAAATCCTTCTATGTGGCCCACCTAATCTCAAAAGGGTTTGCATCCAGATCAAAAGGGGTCATTGGGCCCCTCTACGCATCAATCATCAGACCCATCATAGAGTACAATGCCCCATTTGAGATGTACCTTACAAGCCACTTGCAACAACTGGAAAGACCACAGAAGTACCTCACCAAGAAGACCTCACTGACCTCAAGCAGATGCCCTATGCAGCTCGACTGAAGAAACTCCAGCTGTACTCAGTTGCATACCGCCTACTCAGAATTGATCTCTGCCTGACATACAAGGCCATGTCCAACCCAGAATTGATGGACATGCTCAACCTAAAAAAATCATATCCCCTCAAGCCACATGCTCCAGGGATCTAAACCTCACCACAACAATAAATAGGATGTGCTGGAGGGACAGATTCCTGTCCGAGATACTTCCCATGCTCTGGAACAAGATTCCAATCTACATTAGGCAGAGCTCCTCTCTATCCCTTTTCAAGAGAAACCTTGACGAGTGGATGGGAAACAGAAAGTTTATTCCAGGGATCACTTCAATGGCTCTGCTGGACAGAGGCACAGGAAACTAATCTAAGGGGACGGCGAAAGCCAACACATTCTGGCTAGGCTTATAAATGCCTTCAGGCAGATAGCATAGTACCTACCTATGAACCTATGAACCTACATCTTTAGCACCAGAAAAACTGCCAAAGCTACAAGACAGGCAGATTGAGCCCAAGCTTCTCTGCTTATGCAACAAATAGCAAACCAATCAACTCCATTGGTTCTTTAATTATACTATTAACTGAAGATTCTGAATTAAAACAATACTCAGAAAGACAATGCATTTAGATTAATCAGTTAATACATGTCTGATTGTTTCTTTAAAGAAGACCGCATTTTGTTTCTTTAAAGAAGACCGCATTTACAGGTGCTTGTATTCATGGAAGATTGATGTTAGTTATTTCTTGATGCATATGCTTGTCAGTCCGATGTTATTTCTTTGCATAAAATATTGACATGGTAGTTGCTGGAGGGGAACTTGGGGATCAGTAGATTTTCTTCCCATTGTGTTTTATTTCCTTTCTGAGATACTATTTTATGTTGCTTCTGGAAATAAGGGAAGGTACTTCATATAGAATGCTTCTGTGACAGAGACAAATAAGACCTTGTCCTACAGCTACAAATAGTAAGCATGAATTACACTTGTAATGAACTCTCCTAATCTTCACTGATGTACACTTGAACTCATACTTTCAAGTTCATGTGCTCAGATAACCTAGAAATCTAAAGCTTTAGAGCTATAATTTATATGAGAAATTCTGAGGTAACATATGGACTATCTTTAAAACAACTGCTTTTAAAACATTAACAAAAGGATCAGTATAAAAAGCATTGCATATAAACTAGCAAATGTCAGACACTGTGGATTTCATAGCAAGCATTTTACACACATTTGCTTTACAAAATCAGAAGTTTCAGATAACTTGGCATTGGTGAATGAAAGAGCTTGCAGAGTCACTGAGTATAATCTGACCTCAAATTCAAAATATTTTTATAAGAAGGGAAAAACACTGATAAAGTTCTAGATCCTTTTGCCAAAAATATTTTTGTTAAACTTTTTATAAGGAAAGCTAAGTACTGAAATGTGCATAAGAAAAAAATGAATAGTATATAACAAGAACATGCAGATTCATTACAAAATATAAATAAAATACAAGTATAAAATTATATATCCAAAAGCAAATAAACTTTCAGAGAACAAACAACTTAGGTGTTAATATTTTTCTGATAATGAAAAGTTATAAATGATAGGATGAAAAGGCATGCTTTTACCTCATTGACATCTACTAAGAGAATAATATTAAAGTGTGAAATCATGAATGACTAATTTCCCCACTGGTGTTTTCCCTTCAAATTAATCTTTGGAAACATAACGTTTGTAACATTTAGTTATGTATAAAGTTAAAACACCATTCATGGGACAACCATTAAAGACAAAAAGACTTTAATATGCATGCTATCTGCATCTTAATAATTCACTATGAAGGAATTTTTTTTTCTTCCTTTGCCACTTACTATGATTTAAAAATGTTCACGGAGCATGTTTTACCCATCACTCCATCACAGAAAAACGGTTCCACTATGAATAATCACATCTTGTCAGATCAGCTTGTAATTATCCAAACTCAAAATATTTAAAATGTTTGATGATTACTTACCAAAACAGCAATAGTTCCATATTCCCTGCAGCCTTTCATTCCCAAACTAAACACACACACACACACACACACACACACACACACACACACACATGCAAATCATATATATATATATATATATATATATATATATATATATATTTATATATATATATATATATATATATATATATATATATGTGTGTGTGTGTGTGTGTGTATTTGTATTATACAAAAAAGAAAAAAGTTAGGAAAATTCAAGTTATCTCCTTGTTCTTATCTGAGCCTGGCTGCCATGGCAGGCTGCTGGTGATCTTTTCAGCTAGATATTCTGAGAATCAGTCACCAATGTGATGATAAACAGTAAGGTTTCCCAGGAAAAAAAAGAAAAACTTGCATAAATTATGAAGGAACGAGGCTAGAGCACATTAACTTTATATCAAGGACATTTTTATTGATTATTTTCATTATGTATATAAAAAGTCTTTTTAGCACTGGGAAGTCATTATTATAATGCTGTTTTATTTCTAGCTTTTTATAGTAGTCTTAAACAAAGATAAAACTGTATGATGGTCTTAAAATGTTCAGCATTTTATGGAGGGAAATGTGTGAGAAAATTGAAAGATCATATTACTGAACACGTCTGATATAAGGAGGAATGTCTTAACTAATGCTTTGTCTAAACATTGCATAGAAAGGCATGAATCGTAAGTTTAAATTTAAGGTTTTGCAAGTACCGAATACTAATATAAGAAGGGTGACATGCAGAAATGCAGACAAAATTCCAGGACTGAATGCAGCTATTAGCCTCAAACCTGTATTAAAAGCAAAACAGAGGAAATTGTAACTACTTTATTTTAAAGTTTTAACTGGATTTTAAATGTTTTTGTAAACTAACTATGTAATTAATTAAGCATTTTGATAGGTTGACCATTTTCTTCTGTACTTAAAAAGAGTGTTATGGTTAGTTTGTTTTATGCTGCACCGAAGAAGGGTTATACCTGAAAGCTTTGCGGAATTTTATTTGAAGTTTTATTAATTTATTTTTTGGCTTTGTGGGTCCAGCTTTGTTGTTTTGCCATTGTTGTATTTTTTAGCAGTTGACTGCACTTACACAGATTTTGTTGGTTATTTTCTTGTTTTGGGTTAATTGTGAGTACAAATGAGGTTAAACAACATGTTGTAGTGATTCAGAATAAAGATTGTAAGACAAGATATTTCAGGCAGTGATTCTGTACACCATCATTTCTTGGTGAACACAGAGCATGGCTGCATTAAGATACTCACAGGAGCATTCTTATTACCTGAAGAACATATGTTAGGTGTCATTCTTGCAGCCAGTGTCTGCAGTGATGCATGTCATTGCCCTCTGCATTGCCAGTGGATCCAATTACACTTAACCTGTCATCATCTCCATGACAGGGACATAGCTGAATGCTATTGTGAGACACCATACTAGAACAGTGTCATCCTCAAATTGTATCAAAGAGATATGTGTAATACCAGTCTCTGTGGACACTTAGGTATGTGTAGCACTTATATTCCCTATAAATGCATAGGAACATATTAGGCTGCTGATCAAATAGATAATTGTAGCTTACGCAGAACAAATGTCAGAGAAGTATGTAAGAGTAGTACAGGATATGTACGAGGATAGTGTGACAGCGGTGAGGTCTGCGGTGGGAGTGATGGATGCGTTTAAGGTGGAGGTGGGATTACATCAAGGATCAGCTCTGAGCCCTTTCTTATTTGCAATGGTGATGGATAGGTTGACAGACGAGATCAGACAGGAGTATCCGTGGACTATGATGTTTGCAGATGACATTGTGATCTGTAGTGAGAGTAGGAAACAGGTGGAGGAGACCCTGGAGAGGTGGAGATATGCTCTAGAGAGAAGAGAAATGAAGGTCAGCAGGACTAAGACAGAATATATGTGTGTGAATGAGAGGGAGGATAGAGGAATGGTGAGAATGCAAGGAGTAGAGGCGGCAAAGGTGGATGAGATTAAATACTTGGGGTAAACAGCTCAGAGTAATGGTGAGTGTGGAAGAGAGGTGAAGAAGAGAGTACAGGCAGGATGAAATGGGTGGAGAAGTCTGTCAGGGGTGATTTGTGACAGACGAGTACCAGTAAGAGTGAAAGGGAAGGTCTACAAGAGGGTAGTGAGACCAGCTATGTTATATGGGTTGGAGACAGTGGCACTGACAAAAGGGCAGGAGTCAGAGCTTGAAGTGGCAGAGTTGAAGATGTTAAGATTTGCACTGGGTGTGATGAGGATAGACAGGATTAGGAATAAATATATTACAGGGTCAGCCCAGGTTGGAAGGTTTGGAGACAAAGCCAGAGAGGCAAGATTACATTGGTTTGGACATGTGCTGAGGAGGGATGCAGAGTATATTGGGAAAAAGATGCTAAAGATGAAGCTGCCAGGTAACAGGAAAAGAGGAAGGCCTAAGATAAGGTTTATGGATGTGATGAGAGAGGACATGCAAGTGGTTGGTGTGACAGAGCAAGATGCAGAGGACAGGAAGAAATGGAAACAGTTGATCTGCTGTGGCGACCACTAACGGGAGCAGCCGTAAGAAGAAAAATAAGAAGAAGCTTACGCAGAACAAATCTCATTAATTTCCACCCTGTATTATTAAGGTTCATGGCTAAGTCCTGCTTTTTATGATAGACAGAAGGGCCTTATCTGGGGTGAATTTGTAGTTACCCATCCATTCATTTATTTTGCTTTATATAAAAAGGAAGTCTGCTCTGGAAAAATGGGAATTCTTTGAGGGAAATAGTTATCCTGCCAACAGGATCTGTTTATGCAGAAGTGGAGGTTTATTTTTTTTTTAAAGCAGTTGTTCACAGTGCTATTTGTTTTTGTGAATGTGCAGGTGTTAGAAAAATGTGTATTTGAATATATGAGAAATGCTAGTTTAAAAGCAAAGTAGTATATAATGCATTTTATTCTATTAATCATATAATAGTAAGGATTAATTCATGTGTAAATGTAAGTAGTTTTGAAACTACAGTGTGGCTTGAAGCAAAGCTGACCTTCGACCCTGGCAGATGCAAGCTTAGCAAGTTTTAATGTTTATGCTTTTCACAAGTGATTATCTGCTGGGTCAGGAAATTAAATGTGTGAAATAATGAAATCTTCTGCTCTTTCCTGTTGGAATGATTTGGCCTTGTATATGTGTTATTGAGATAAGCACGCAGCTGGTAGGAAAGTGTAACAGAGAACAAAGAAGATTATTAAAAGACTGAATCTGCTATTGTATTCGAACTGATATGAAACCTTGAAGAAGTAACTTTACAGAAAGACATTATGTCTGACCAGCTGGATAGAAAGGCCATATTGTATCTAGAGGAAAAGTTTTTTTTAAAATATACAGCATCAACAGCTTTATGAATAGAAGACTGTAAGCTAAAGTGATGTAGATGCCCTGTGACATATCACGTCAGTAAGGTGGGCATAGCTTAAATGTTAAACCTATATAAAATTGTGTGCTTCCTGTTTCATGTCAGACAAAATTCTGTACTTGTATGTTTTTTGCCTCCTGGTGTACACTAGTAAACTTTTTAACCTGAACCTCCTGTGTATTGAAATCTTATTTTATTTAACAGTTTGGTCCTTTGCAGACGGAATTCCCTTGGTAAGCCGCAGATCAGAGCGTATCGGTGGTCGAATACTGTGCAGGAGAAGTTACCGAAATGGTTCTTCTTGAGTGAAAAGACCTCCGACTGAATTGTCGTGTAAAGAGGCTGGCCACTTTCTGATCTGTGGCCGAAAAGCGGAACTTGGACTTTCTCAATACCAGAGGCTCCAGTAGGAAGAATTTGCCTTTTTTTCTGTTTTAGATCAGGGACTAGGTTACAGTATATTGTTGTCAAGATTTGTTTTGCAGATCAGGGACAAAAGGAAATACTGTATATTTGGTCATAGATCAGGGTAACAGAATAAGGTAGGCAGTTATTCTAGATAAACTGTGAAGAGGAACCGAGAACTTGATATCACGTGATAAAAAGGGTTACGTAACATTTTTTTTTTTGCCATGGGAAATCAGTGCACTAAAACATTGCGAGATCCGCCCCTAACCGAAGACGCAAAATACATGCAATTACAACATTCTGATAACGTTAGGTATTATACGAAATGGGTTAATAAATATGAATTTGATGGTAAACTAGATAGAACTTCACTAGTTAAACTCCTTAAGCAGCTTAAATCTGATGCGGGAGGTCAGGCAAAAAAGCAATGCCAATTAGGCATTCCTCAGGCACACAGGTGGATTTGAGGAAGCAAATCGTAGAGAGCAGAAGCTGAAAAATTCAAAAACATTATTTCTAGACAAAGAGGATAATAACTTAGTAATAGCGACAGCTCTCCCTCCTCCTCCCTTGCCCCCTCCCTTACCCTTTTCAGGATATGAAGCGAGTGGACAGGCTGGTCTGCCTCCGCATTATCCTGAAGTTTCAGCAAGACCACAACCATTTGTTAGAAATCCTATGGAAACTAGGTCCTGAACACGTAAAACACATAGGGACACAGAATTATATCAAATAGAGAAAAATCTACAGGATGAGAGTGAGGAAGAAATATGCCCACTTATAGAAGTTCCAAATCCTCAGGCAGGACAGGAAGGGCAGGACCCAACACTCTTAGTATACAGGCCATGGACACCGGAGGATATCCGGAAGGCTACTGAGGGAATTCCCCATCCGAAAGTTAATTTTACGAAATTTTTAGAAGATTTACAAGGCATGAGATTGAGTTACCACTTGAATGGGGAAGAAGTAGAAAAAGTAGTAAGACAAATTATAGGTCCAGATTGGCACATGATTTGTGGCACCTGGAATCCTCGTAATGCAGAGCTTAAACCCCTCCCACATAGTGACGCAGAGTTAGACAAAAGAGTGAAAGGTCTGACAGACCGAATCTCTGAGAAATGGAAATCTAGAGCAGACTGGACTTGCATTAATCAATGCATACAACAGGAAAATGAGATGATAGATGGATATTATGCTAGATTATTAGAATGTTTTAATAATCATAGTGGTATGTCGGTTCTTGAGAACCAAACAAATGATTCCCCGTATGAACAACAATTAAAATATGCATTTTTGAAAGGTTGCATTGCACCTATTAGTAGCTTCATTACAAAGCATATGATAGACCATCGAACAGGAAGGCTACAAGCCTTACTTGAATACGCTAGACATGCTGAAAGACATTTTAATAGTAAAAAGAAAAAGAAGGCGCAAGTCTTCACTGCTGAAGATGGAGCTGAAGTATTTGTATTGCAGTCAGGTAAAAAGGGCAAGAAGAATGCCCAGGGAAACAAACAGTCTGACAAACGATCAGAAGATTTTGAAGAGAGGACAAAGAGAGGTGAGTGCTTCAAGTGCGGAAAAAAGGGACATCTAGCAAGGGATTGTAAGCAAAACAAAAAGGTAATTTCAGAAGATAAGGGAGATGAGGACTGACTATATGATAGTGAAGATACATCATGTGAAAGTCAGAAATCATCAAGAAAAGTTAATAAACAGAAAACGAATGTAAATGTGATAGAAGGAGTAGAGGAAGTGCAAGTAGATATAGAGGATGAAGAAAGTGAAATTTTGGACTTAGCATTATTGAGCTTAGAGCTCTACTTAGCAGATATGAAACCGGAAGTTACACTTCTGGTGGAGGGAAGTCAAATTCCTATGTGACTCAGGAGCGTCACGGACTTTGATACACCCCTCCAAGTTACCAGAACATTCTGAATCACCTGATTATATACTAGTAAAAGCCGCAAATGGACAGCTATACAGGGAACCACTTTCCCATGATATAGCAATAACTGACCCTGTTTCAGGTATGACCCAGATAAGTAAAATTGTTGTTTTTACAAAGTGTCCAGTAAACCTATTGGGCAGGGACCTTATGCAGATATTTGGCATAGCAGTAGTTCCAACTGTACAAGGTATGGAGGCACAGAGACAAATGGATACCTTTGTAGTGAGATCAGAGGGTGAAACTTTTTACTGGTACAGCCAGGACCTAGTCACGACTGGTCCAGGGGCAGTAACTGAGGAACTGATGAACGTAGCCATCAGTAAAGCCCCCTCCCTCGACACTGATCAGCAGCATTTGTTACACTGTACTCTATACTACTGTACTACACCAGGACCTAATAGAGAATATGAGCAAGAATTATTCAGAAATCGTGCAACTAGACTAGTATTGCGTACTTTGTACTGGGATACTGAGGGGAACAGTGTAGTCAGCTGTTCGTTATCTCAAGAATTCCTTGCATTATACAGATCAAATCGATTACCACATGTCAGCTTGACAAAGAATAAACATGTAAAATGGGCAGACTTAGGAGAAAAAGTAACAAGATGGGAGAAACAGACTGATTTAGAACTGTCAGAACAAGGGATACAGAAACAGAAACTGAATTGGTTGACACAGACACATCCAGCTGTACACTTGCAATCTAGCGAGGACAGCTGATTAGCATTTTTATTAGAAGAAGAAGAAAAGGCCTTATGTGAAATTCCAACAACTCTTTGGTCAACAGGCAAGTCAGATGTAGGACTTATTCGAACAGCAGGACCAGTTACAATTACCCCAAAGTCAGATTTTAGACCACAGAAAAGACAATACCCTTTGAGAAAGGATGCAGAAATAGGAATTAAGCCTATAATAGCAGCATTACTCAAAGAGGGAGTACTGGTAGAATCTCCTGATTCACCATGTAATATACCCCTATTTCCTGTTAAAAAAGCGAATGGGGAATGGCGGATGGTACAAGATTTACAAGCTGTAAATAATGCAGTAATACCTAGAGCACCTATGGTGCCAGACCCACATACTTTGTTAAATGATCTAAAACCACAACAGAAGTATTTCTCTGTGGTAGACATCAGCAATGCTTTCTTCTCGATACCTATACGTCCTGATAGTCAATATTGGTTTGCATTTACATTTCAGGGTAAAAGGTATACATATACTCGACTACCACAGGGATATTGTGAGAGTCCAACAATATTTGCACAAGAAATGGATAGCAACCTGGCAGGGTTTACCCCACCGGGAGGTAGTCAAATTCTCCTTTATGTAGATGACATCTTGCTAGCAGCCCCCACCCAGCAACAATGCAGGTAAGATACTGTGGCGTTATTGAAATTTTTAGCAACACAAGGACACAAAGTAAACAAAAGTAAGTTACAACTTTGGAGAAAACAAGTTAGATACTTGGGATATGTAATATCCAATGAAGGTAGAATACTAGATGAGGAAAGAAAAACAGCAATTTTGCAAGCACCTAAACCAGTAACCAAGAAGGAAATGATGTCTTTCTTGGGTACAACTAATTTCTGCCGGAGCTGGATACCAAATTATGCTTTGGAATCTGCTCCACTGACTGACTTGATATATAAGACACCAATGGCAGCACACAACAAGAGTTGGGAGGGTGGCCTAATGGTTAAGGTGTTTGCCTTATAAACACAAGGTGCAGGGTTTGATTCTCACAAGGAATAATTGGCTAAGCTTAAAATGGCTCGCAACGGCAGTTAGCTTAGTACTAATCTATGAACCTAAGATATTTTACAATGGACAAAAGAAGCAGAAATGGTTTTCTGCAGGTTGAAGCAGTTGATAGCTTCTTCATTAGTTTTAGGACTTCCAAATTATCACAAACATTTTTTTCAGACCGTAGATTGCAAACAAGGATATATGGCGTCAGTATTGACGCAACAACATGGGGACAAGCAACGCCCCATAGCCTACTATTCATCACAGTTAGACCCAGTGGCGCGATCTTTGCCTCACTGTGTACAAGCAGTAGTTGCAGCCACAATGGCAGTACAGGCTTCAGCCTCAGTTGTGTTATTCCACCCTTGTACATTGAGAGTGCCTCATGCAGTTGCAATAATTTTACTGCAAGAAAAAGTGGCATATATTTCTCCTGCTAGACACCTTTCATGTATGACTATACTGCTGAGCCAACCTCATATGACAATTGAACGATGTATGGCATTAAATCCATCAACATTACTCCCAACTTCTGCGGATGGCACACCACACAGCTGCCTGCAGGAAATTGAACAGTTAGCTTTACCTAGACAAGATCTCACAGATATGCCCTTGGATAATGCCGAGGTGACATATTACATGGACGGCTCATGCAGAAGGGGTCCTACAGGGAAGAATCTGGTGGTGTATGCAGTAGTTACAGACACTGAAATTCTAGAAGCCCAATCCTTACCACATAACTTATCTGCACAAGCAGCAGAATTGATAGCTTTGACGAGGGCATGTACTTTAGCAAAAAACAAGTGTGTAAACATATATACTGATAGTCAGTATGCTTTTTCTACAGTACATGTATTTGCACAGCAATGGAAAAATAGAGGAATGATAACATCTAGTGGAAAACCTATTAATCATGCGCAATTTATTTTGGAGTTATTAGAATCTATTCAGTTACCTACCAAAGTAGCTATTTGTAAATGTGTAGCTCATACAAAACAACAGGATAAGATTTCGAAAGGCAATGCACGAGCTGATGTAGCTGCAAAGCAAGCAGCCTCAGACTCAGAAACTTTACTTTTAAATGAGGAATTACAACCCTCTGAGATTTTAGATTTAGACATGTTAAAAACAATGCAGATGCTTACTACAAAAGCAGAAAAACAAAAATGGGTAAAAAGAGGTGCAATTCTTGAGAATGGAATGTACACTTCCAAAGAAAGAAAAACGATATTGCCGTCTAATTTATTTAGATATGCAGCTTTGTTGAGCCATGGGCAGTGCCATGTCTCAACAGGGGGATAGTACAGTTAGTAAACCGAATATTCCAAACATATGGATACACAAACTACACAAAAAAATGTTGTGCAGCTTGTCATACTTGTAACAAGCATCATGCACAAGGGGCATTTAAAACCAAGCAAGGAAGTTTTCCTATACCACCGTATCCGTTCCATACTATTTGTATGGATTTCATAGAATTGAATAAATGTGAAGGGAAAAAGTTTTGTTTAGTTATTGTAGACATGTTTTCCAAATGGGTAGAATCTTTTCCAACCAAAAACCAGATGCAGCAACAGTGGCAAAAGCCCTGATAAAAGAAGTAATCCCTAGATTTGGCATTCTGGAAAGGATTTATAGTGACAACGGCACACATTTCGTAAACCAGACAATCCACCAACTTGGGAGATTTTTTTATATCTCCTTAAAGAACCATTGTGCTTACCACCCACAGTCAGCAGGACTGGTGGAAAGGTACAATGGTACCCTCAAAAGTAAGCTTAGGAAGCTAGTTGAGGAGACCCAAAAGAATTTGATACACTGCCTTTAGCACTGCTGAGTATGAGAACGGTTCCAAATGTAAAGGGTTTGACTCCCTTTGAAATGTTTTTTGGGAGAGCATATTATGTGCCTCAGTGGAAAGCTCTCATGCCTGCAGAGCAAGAGGCTGACAGTTCATTAGCTAGTTATATGAGGAAACTGTTAACAAATAAATCTGTTTTGCAGTTTAACTCTTTTTCAGATAAGGAACCGACCAGACCGGTGGAAGCAGTCTTGGCCCCGGGGACATACGTGTGGCTGAAAGTGACGAAAAGGAAGAATTGGGCGAGTCCAAAGTGGGAAGGACCATACCAGGTTCTGTTGGCAATGCCTACTGCAGTCAGAGTGGCCGAGAGGACGTCTTGGGCTCATTTGACACACTGCAAACCGGTAAAGAACTTTCAACTTGATAAAAACTTTGTGACTGATACACAACCAGACCAAGATGGCCAAAAACAAAGCAAATAGAAATCTAGATCAGCCCCAGAGATGTTGCATAATCATTTTGTTGAGTATACATTTATTGACTGTAATTGTGACAATTTTCCTCTTGTTGTGGTTTATCCTACATACATCTACACAAGTGAAAGTGGGAAGGCGTGATGAAATGTCTATAGACTGGCATCCAAATTTTAACACATACCTAGCCATGAAACGTGTATATGCAGAGACTATGAACATTTCAAATTGCTGGGTTTGTACAGCTATACCAACAGCATATGGAGGACTGATAATGTCCGCTGTCCCTTTGGGGATAAATGAGACTTGGGAGAATTTACTTTTCGATACAGGAACTGTGAGATCACAGGACAAAATAGCTTTATTTTTACCTGTCACACAAAAAGGAATTGTATGTTTTTATAAAAACGATACCCTCCAGGTGGGCTGGAGCAATTGTAATATAACCATATCTTACCGATGTTACATTAAGAATAGTAATGGCAATACTTTTTGCAATACTAATTATGACTCATATTTGAACTCATTGAAAACAACCATGAATGACATTCGCAAGAATCCAGTTTTGTTTAAACAATTGTCAGTTATAGATCAGAAAATGTTTCAAGCAGGGCTGATGCGTATTAGTACTAAAGTAGAAAACTGTTATTTTATTTGTGGGAAAAAGGCGTATAAATGGTTACCTGAGAATTGGTCCAGCAGTTGTTTTTTGGGTTACTTGGTTCTGGCAATAAGACCTACTGCAGAATTACCTTTGGGTAAGATACGAAATGTGAAAGAAGCAGCCCGAAAACCCGAAGGTCCAGTTGCAAAACCTGTGAATCCAGTTGGAAAGATCGAAGCTGGCTGGAAAGACCACAATTCAGTAAAAGACAAAAGCAAATTGTCTCATATGGACTTGAGTGACAGTGTTATATCTTGGGCAGGAATATTCCCAGCCTATGGAGCAGTCAAATCGATCTGGGAGCTGAGGAAGTTGTCGAAACTTCTCAAAGTAATGAGTAATGCAACTTTTTCCGCCCTAGAACTGGTGACTGATGAACTGAATGCAATGAGAACTGTTGTGCTACAAAATTGGATGGCTCTTGACTTCACCCTAGCAGCGAGAGGTGGTACGTGCGCGCTTATCAAAGAAGAATGCTGTGCTTATATTCCTGACAATCGCCATGAGATCAATAACCACCTAGAGGTAATTCAGCAAGTATCAGCCATGACTGAACCAGGCCCAAACCCACTGACGGACCTTTTCCAGAATCTATTTGAGGGGTGGGGTTCCATCCTAATGAATATTCTGATTGCCATTTGTGTGGGTATACTCTTAATAGGAGCATGTGTTTGCTGTGGAATTCCCTGCATGAAAAGATTAATCAAAGATTTTATTGATGTATCTGTTACTGAAACTTTGTACCAAGATATTGAAATTGAAAAATTGATCTAAGATGACATTTTTTCTGAAGTGTAGATTGAATGACTCACCTAGCTGAAAATCCTAAGTGGAAAAGGTTAGGAGATGAAATGACACTATGCATACTTCAAAATAGAGTAAAAAGTATTAATAGGGGGGGGAAATGTTAGAAAAATGTGTATTTGAATATATGAGAAATGCTAGTTTAAAAGCAAAGTAGTATATAATGCATTTATTCTATTAATCATATAATAGTAAGGATTAATTCATGTGTAAATGTAAGTAGTTTTGAAACTGCAGTGTGACTTGAAGCAAAGCTGACCTTCGACCCTGGCAGATGCAAGCTTAGCAAGTTTTAATGTTTATGCTTTTCACAAGTGATTATCTGCTGGGTCAGGAAATTAAATGTGTGAAATAATGAAATCTTCTGCTCTTTCCTGTTGGAATGATTTGGCCTTGTATATGTGTTATTGAGATAAGCACGCAGCTGGTAGGAAAGTGTAACAGAGGTCAAAGAAGATTATTAAAAGACTGAATCTGCTATTGCATTTGAACTGATATGAAACATTGAAGAAGTAACTTTACAGAAAGACATTATGTCTGACCAGCTGAATAGCAAGACCGTATTGTATCTAGAGGAAAAGTTTTTTTTAAATATACAGCATCAACAGCTTTATGAATAGAAGACTGTAAGCTAAAGTGATGTAGATGCCCTGTGACATATCACGTCAGTAAGGCGGGCATAGCTTAAATGTTAAACCTATATAAAATTGTGTGCTTCCTGTTTCATGTCAGACAAAATTCTGTACTTGTATGTTTTTTGCCTCCTGGTGTACACTAGTAAACTTTTTAACCTGAACCTCCTGTGTATTGAAATCTTATTTTATTTAACAGCAGGCCACACAGGACTGAATTATTTGAGGCCTTTTATGCAAGGGAGAAGTCACCCCGTAGAAGTCTGTGCAAGCCATTAATGACAGAAAATGCTTTGCTTACCATGGTCTGCATAGCACAGGGAAGTTATGCCCCAATCCTCTTTATGACATACTGATGGAGATTGTTAAATGAGGTCATATACTTGGACAGAAGTATATATTAAAGTAAATGTTCCATTCTATTATGAGTCAAGGGAGGAGTAGAGAGGGGAATCATAACTTTCTTTGATCCAGAAGATATACCCCCTGGTGATCAACTGAGGTAGGTAGAAGGATGTCCTGACATGGTGGTCAAAGGAGAGTTTCTTGTCTGCCTAAATGCTCAAACCTATAATGATGGTGTCAGTATTAAGGAGGATGAGATTTATATGGTAGGTGCATGGGTTCTCATGTTTCACAAAGGGCACAATAATACATTTCAATACATCTAGCTTTCGGATATGGTCCATGGTAAATGTGGTCAACCACATATCCTTAAACATCAGGTTTGATATCAGATAAATAAATATCAAACTGATTTAGCCTAGTACCAATCCTTATGGGGCCCAGCTAGCAAATCACCTTTTTGTTAAGACAGTGCCCAATATACTGATAGCTAGGGTACAGAGTAACCAATATACTGATAGCCAGAGTAGAGTGTGTCTAGTATATTAATTGGTTGGGTGGATTGTGCTCAATATACTGATAGATTGAGTTATGTTGGTGAGCTTGCTATCCAGTGGTTTACATAAGAATTAACATTTAGTTTGATTAATTTGCCAGTAATGCTAGAGTGTGGGATGGCATCAAAGGCCCTTGCCAAATAAAAGGTAAATGGTGTATACCAATTTGCCTCCCTCAGGTGGCTTGATGACTCTTTTAACGAAGTCTCCCAGGATTAGTAGGTAGGAACTAACCTTTATGATCTCAGATTGGTTTGGGTCCAGGTATTGCAGACTACTGATCATAACTTTCAAACTGTAGAATCTGAAAGTAGGAGCAAAGGCCCCTGAAAAGTAGGTATGTCCAGCTCAAACTCTGGACATCTAATTGCCATAAAATGTGAAAACCAAATAGCTCATATTGCTTCCAGTAGGAATGTGAGATGCTACTCAGAAACACATGTTCAAAAAACAGAGATTGACAAAATGATAGGAAAATATAAGCACATTATCAAAGAGATAGTGTAAAATCTCTACACTTTTATGAATTGTATTGCAAAATTCTACTGTACAGAGTCATTTATTTTTGCTTCAGAAAAGAGAGATGTAAGATGTGTGTCCTCTTTCTTTAAGTTACTGCTGCCACTTGTATGTTGGTCACATAGAGTGATTTTCTGTATAACTGACTTCTTCAAAAATCATGCGATGAGGGGATTTCAGAAAAATGTGTAAAGGGGTACATCAATCTGGAAAAGAGGAGCATACCTCCAAAAATACAGACATCTTCTTCAGGGCTAAATCAAGCCTGAAAATGTAGATGTTCCTCCAAAACAGAGACATTTGAGAGATCTGATGCAAATGTCATTGCTTATAATCTCCATAATAATGCACTCCATTGTTTTGTAAATAAGCCTAGTATGGCTTGTCGATCTGTAGTTGCTAGTATCAGTGGTGGATAGTAAAGTGGGATGACCACAAGTGGGATGACCACACCTGTTCTGCACAACTCTGGTATGAAGCCAGTTGACATACTGAGGATGAACACTTTTAGTAACATATCAGTGAGACTGTGCATATTACTGCGAAAAAAGTAGCCAGGCACACTGTCTGGACCTATGCAACTAGTGTTTCTGCCCTTGGAGAATGCCCCCAGGACTTGTTCTGTGTTGATCTGAAGGAGTGGTATAAACATGATGGCATGAAGGCAAAAGATTGGAGGTGACATTGGATAAACTTTAAGGTAAATTAATTTGCTATTACTCTAGCTATATCATCAGCGTCTGAGTGTATGTTATTAAACATCATTGAGTAGTGTATTACTGAGTAATGTTTCTAATATGTCTTACATAGCTGAAAAAAAAACCTTTGAAGTTGGCTCAAACAAAGGTGCAATTTTCAGTTTGTATTCATATTTGGAAGATTTGATGTTGCTTCTAAGTTTCATGTTTAGTCTCTTAGGTTCACTTCTGGAGTTAGAAGTATTATAGTTATTCAATAAGACAATACATGTCTTCCTTTTGTTATATAGTTTTTTTGTGCTGGAATTCAATAATAGAAGTTTGTTGCTAACCTAGGATTGTTTATGCATCAGATGGAAAACAATGCCTTTATACAAGCATTGAAGTGTGAATGGAAGTTATTAATGAAAGCACTGATTTATGCTACTAGGTTCTTGAGGGAAGGGTGGCTCTTAAATTGCATGTGGTTGTCGGGTCTATATTATATAAGCGAACACACAGAATTGCGAACACTATATAATCGACCCACAATCTCTGAAAACCCAAAATGTCGAACACATGGATCAGCGATTTTTTTCCCAGGGAAAAAAATCTCTGATCCATAAACACATACCCCCTACTTAAATATACCAACTCCAAGATCGCACCACAGTGGAGGAAATGGCAAAGTCTTGAAAACGAAAAAAATCACTGTTTCATGCTTTTGGTATTTTGCCATTTCACATAATGATGTTTGACTAAACAGCATTCGCAATTCATTGCATTCACTAAAATAATAGGGGCCGTGGCTGTCTGCTGGCTACAATAGATTTGCATTTGGGAAACTGTTCGAGACAGCAGGGTTTGAGTCTAGATTCCAGTGGCCATCAGTTGGATATGTCATTTGTTTATACATAGTACACCAGCAAACTGCACTGACTGGCCACACTTCTCATTAATCATGTTACAACATGTGGAGGCACATATGTGGTTCCCATGGACTGCAGAGGAAAGAGAAACACCACTACATAGATGTTCTGTGACAAAGCCTATTTTTCTGAGGTTTTAGGGCTCACTGATTACACCCACATCAAGATTAATGTCGTGTCTGGTGCATAAAGACTCCAGTTTATGAATTATGAGTGTTTCCACTCCATCAGCTGTCAGGTGGTGTTCAGCATAGAGGGTTTATTTACAGTAAGTTTGCATGCCATCCAGATAGAGTACCGGCATTCTGTGCAGTATTATGTCCCACAGAACATATTCACACTATGCATCATTTAGCAGGTGTTACTGCCCTACTCCAATCCCTTCCTCTGTGCATGTCAACTGCAGTGCTAAAGCAGAGGGTGTCCTTCTCTCCCTCTATTGTCAAGCAGTGTGTGTAGTCATGTGATCTGTGGCATGCAGCAGTGCATGTGGTGAGCTACTGCTGATCGGACCTGTGCCTTGTATTCTTTTATTCCCCATCCAAAGCCAATGTGTTACTCACTGGATGCAGGCTGCTGTTGAGCAACTCCCTCAAATAAGGTGCATGTATCCATTCTATGCCCCAACTCCACTTGGCCTTTGTACCCTTACAATAGCTGCTGTGAAACACTTTTCTACTGTTTAAAACACAGCAATAGTCTTTGTTGAAAGTCTGCATAGTCCACAAAGGAGAATAGCATTTATTTGTTCTATCGTGTATATAGTTATAAGAATAGATGAAGAGAAAACCTCTGCTTTTATATACTGCAGATACAAAATGCATATGCCACAAAATGTGAAGAGCACAATAAAAAGTATCACATAAGTCAGCAGTGATTCCACTGTAAAAACAAAAGCAAACAAAAAAAAATAACAATGGACATGGCAAAAGTAAATACATTGCTTAAGAATGATAATACTGGAGCTAGAAATAGTGTGAGTTCTACAAATTACAACAGAGTGCAGCCACAAAAAGAAAGTTCACAATCCTAGCCTATCCTAACTTCTGAGTGAGTATAAGGAGATGAATGCAGAGAAGCAGAAGGAAGCATTTGCTAATCATGTTCACCACTGTTTCACCTGCCAAACGAACAGCATCCTGTTCAGTACACACCTGGATTCTGTATTTCTCTGTATTACAGTATTTACCTGCACCACTAAAGCATATCTGCTATGGTAAACTGTACATGTCCACTCAGCAAACCAAGAGAGTATTTGTAACTTGTTAGAGAAATAGCATAGTACCCTCAAAGAAATCAACACATACACAAGAGCAAATACTACTCTGCATTATGTGTTGGCACAGCTGTGCTCTCTAGCTGATGTAGCTGGACAGTTTGAGGTTCTACTCTCACAGCAGACTATTAATGTGCAGATATAATAGCCTACAATCCATTCTTCCACAAGCAAGTTTTCTTTATTACCTGATACCCATTAGGAACAATTAGTCTGAAAAGGGCAGTGGAACCTAAGTGGTATCATTGTAGCCCTGTTCCTGTACTCTTGTCCTTCCTCTCAGAATGCATTATTTGCAGCAGCAATCTTGTACTTCTTGGGTTTTTGTATACATTTAGTGTGAGGAGGGGGGTCTTTCTATGATGTAGGTCTGCTGTTCCTGAAAGGAAAAGAAAAAAGACATCAGCTGTATCCTTAATTTATGATTCTCATGTGACAGCTATATATGGCATTGTAGCTATAGTATTTCAGATGCTCAAAAAAGAAGTAAATAAATAGTTATTTACTATACAACTATAAGATCTATATAAAACATTGAATCCACAGTGTTTCATAACGTAATGGAGGATGGCAAAATACAAACAACAAAAGCTTGATGAGAGAGGTGAATTTTCTTTTTTTTTTCAAAACAGGTTTATTGTTTTAACATATAAGAGAAATATCATAACAATGTTATACAAGTAATTAAAAATAGGTATTATTATAATATTCAACAAAACAACTAAAGTATTTACAAAGACATCCACTACAATCAGATCAATTAATTAAACTAAAATACCATGCTATTGAAATTAAAATTTTTTTAACAAATTTTGTAAATTATCCCATACAATATAATAAGATGTTTTTCTATTTGTTCTTGTCCTAATTGTGTTTATTTCCATATGGCACACTATATTCATAACATTTTTAAATTCATTGAACGAAGGAGGTGTATCTGAAATCCAATTTCTAGTTATTATTTTCCTAGCCACTGCTAGAATAGACCATAACAAGGGAAGCTTAACCTTTTAACACTTTGAGGTACAGGTGTGTTGAATAATATAAGAGATTTAGAAATAATGAAATTATCTGTAAAAAGAGCCTGCAAAAATTCATTAATTGACTTCCAGTATTCTTTCAATTTTATACAGTCATAAAACATATGAGCCCAGTCAGCATTAATTTCTACATTACATCTCTTACATAAATTATCTTTATTATTTATTTTATTCATCATCAAAGGTGTATAAAAGATCTATGTAAAATTTCCATGTATAAAGTCTCCAGACAATGGAAGACGTAGTTCTATAAGCAGATTCCAATATATATTGTTTATCTTGTTGATTTGGTGGATCCCCATTAATAGAAGTGAAATAATTCCAGTATGAATCTACACTGTAAAAAGTTTCTTGTCTGATAATTTTATGTATGTATGAAAGTTTACCTTTATCAGAAACTTTATGTTGTAAATTTAATATCAAGTAATCAATCAGTGTTGGAATAGATTCTTTAACTGTTATAGACATTAGATCTATTTTATTAATGAGATGTTGTCTAAAGGTCTGAACCTCTAACCAGCAAGTTTCTCTTAGATCAAATTCTTGTTTTAAGAAATCTAGATTTTTAACTTTATTATCAGATATCAACTGATACCAGTACTTTAGATCATTATCTATAGCTAAATGAGTTCCTTCAGAAGTAGATGACAAAAGCATACCCTGAGTATACATTATAGGGAATACAATACAATTCCATTCCCTATACTTAGGGTGCATGAATATAAAGTTACGATAACTAATAATAATATTTAATGGGTAACAAACCATATGTTTAGATGTAATAGGTGAAGTACAAAATTCCTTTAGTAACCATAACATGGAGTTATTTACAATCATATTTTTATGTGTTAAGGAGATTTTCATGAAGTGCATACTAATTAGCTCCCAATAATCTTTCCATTTTGTGACATATGACTGATCTATTAATAAAGTAATAACTTTTACAATAGAAGAGATAGTATATAAATTAAAGTCTGGAAAAGAAATATCCCCTTGAGACCAGCTATTAGTATGTTTCTTTAATGCAATCCTAGGTCTATTAGGTGCCCATAGGAAATTTAACATTAGTGTATTCAGTTTCTTGATAATTATTTTTGTAGGTGGAAGTATTATTGATTGTATTAAGTATAAAATCTTGGGGAATATTATCATTTTAATAATTGTAAGTCTCTCCTCCATAGTAAAAAACATATTATTCCAGGTATTAAAAAGATTTTGTATATTAAGAAAACAGGTATTATAATTATTATATATAATAGATTTAATATCTTTAGATAGTATTATACCTAAATAAGTTATCTGACCTGAATTGGGTACATATTTAGTAAAATCACTAATGAGAATATTTTTCGTGTATATATAGGTAGTATTTTAGTTTTTCTTCATTGAATATTAAACCAGAAATACTTTTAAAATTCATCATGTTATCAAATAGAGACTGCATAGAAGAATTAGATCCTGCTGATGTAATTAGAACATCATCTGCAAAAAGTTGAATTTTGGATGTTGTATTTTCATCGATTTCAAAACCCTCTATGTCAGTACTGTTTCTGATCAAATTAGCCCAAGGCTCCATTACTAAAGTGAATAATAGTGGAGAAAGTGGACATCCTTGTTTTGTACCTTTAAGAATGGGTATTTTTTGTGAAACATATGTTCCTACCTTAATATAAGCCAACGTTCCTTTGTATAAATGCTCAATTAGATTTACAAATGCATCTGAGAAGTTTGTGCACTTCATTAAGGTAAACAGATAGTCCCAACTTACTGAATCAAATGCTGAACTTATATCAAGACTAATAAGTGTTAAATCTTTCTTTTTCCTATTTGCAAAATCCATTAATGTTAAAGTTCTTCTTATATTATCAAAAGTATTTCTATTTACAATGAAGCCTGTCTGATCTATGAGAGGTGAATTTTCTGATGGGATTGTATGAACAGAAAGCTGGCACTCTAAATGCTTGTGAGAATGGGAAAGTGCAAAGAGAGATGAATAGTAAAATAATTGCCCCCAAAAGAAAGAACAAGCTAGCACAATGTTGGATTATTCTTAGAATCATACTGTCTGTAGCACAGTTACTACCTACCAAAGCAAACTGTGTCCATTTAGTATAGAACAGATGTAGTACAGAACAGTAGAGCAAATTGTAATGGCTGCACAATCTAAAATACCTCAGAAATGAGCCATATGCTACCCACACTTCTAACTGTATTTATGCTAAACATAGAAGAATTCCTAAGCACTTAGAGGTGCTGTATATGTTATAGTACAGCCTGTAATATCTGACTGATTAAAATATCTTCTAAAGCCCCCCTCCCCAGTTGCTTAAAAATATTGTTTTTTAGGACAAAGACTCAGTACTGAGAACTTTAAAATAGCTCTTGTTTGTCAGCATATATTTATTTAAATGAAACACGGGAAATACAGAGAAATATGCAGCAAATATTCTTAAATAAGCTTAGTATCACAGATAAAAAGAATTGCAGAGCATACTGTTTGACAATTAAGAGAGCTCAGGTCCAGAAGAAAAGGAAAAAAAAAACATATCAGAACACGCAATTCATACATAAAAATATGAAGAGGTATGCAACACTGAGTCATAACTAAGCACAGATAAATATAATATTTAAAGGACAGTATACTGTCTGAAAGCAATACATATCTGGTAATAAATATTAGCACTTAACATTAAAGAAGAATAGTCATGCACTGCATTACATTGCAATAATTGTTACTAATATATTCATCAAGTTACATGAAAATAGTTACTTGTATGACAGTCAGATATTTTAAGAAATTATGAAAAATAATAGTCATAGAATAAAGTGTGGTAGCAGAAGAAATATATTGAGGGAAACAATCTATGCAATGTGACAATTGTGAGTTCACTTGTTCTTTTTGTAGGCATTTTATGTGATTTTGAACCTTTCATTAAAATAACATTTTATATTGTATATTCAGGTCTATATCATGTTGTCGAACTTTTAAAAGTTCAAACGGCATACGATCGACACCATATGCTTGAACTTTTAAAAGTTCAAATATTTCAACAGAGATCTCCATACAGTGCAGAATGGGAAGATTTCCATTTCTGCACTGTAATGCGATCTCAGAGTTGGTATATTTAAAGAGCGGGGGTGTGGTGGGTGAGACCCGTCATGTGGGGGGTGCAGGGTGGCTTGCCCCTCTGCTTAAACCATTCAGGTAGGTTTTTTCTTTGGTTTACTTTTTTTTATTACATTTTCGAACTTTTAAAAGTTCGATCATATGGTGTCGACCATATGAAGTTCAAACTTTTAACAGTTTGATTATGTAATACAGATGCATATATTCTACTATTCTCTAGTGATAATTGAAAATTTAGAACCCTATATCTGATGGACAATTTTTGAATACCTAAAGGGTGATGCATTGAATATTTGTAGGTGTGAGGTGACGGTGTCAGCACAGGAGATTTGTGGTTACAGGGAGGTTTGTGCCTTATGTTGAGCTGACTAACAGCAATATAGCTCATAGGTTCATAGGTTTGTACTAGGCTAATGGTCCTGGAGCCTTTACAAGCCTAGCCCATAAAAGTGCCCTAGCATCATGCCACCTGACATTAGTTCCCAGTGCCACTATCTAAACTCAAGCTACTGACTAGTGTGTAATGATGAGCACAAGTTATTTATACCTTTAGGAACTACAGGAAAATGAGTGATTTCCTTGTTCTACTTTTTCTTTAGAGCAGAGAAAGCAGACATTTGTGTAAATAGTAAGACTACATAAGGGATGGAAGTAGATATGTGATTACACACACACACACACACACACACACACACACACACACACACACACACACACACACACACACACACACACACACACACATGCATACATGATAGATAGATAGATAGATAGATAGATAGATAGATAGATAGATAGATAGATAGATGGATGTACCAAAATCACTCACAGATAGAGAACCAACATGTACCTGCATGGAGCAAATTACATAGAGAATAAATCAGAGATCTGTCAGATGTAGTGTCATCATTTATTGGATTAATAGAAAAAACCCAAAATAAATAAATGAATAAACTATTGGCATTTTGGCTTAATACACGAGCTTCATCAGTTTAATAAAAAATCTTAGTTGTTGACAACTTCGTTTTAAACATGCCATGTGAGCTCACTTGATATAAATCAACATTAAGTAAAAAGGCTGCCTGTTTGTAGCTTAAATAGTATTATATACTCATCCAAATTTTTTTATATATATATATATATATATCCTTAAGTGACACATAAAACAATTACTATATTGCTCTGCCTTGGTATATAGGATATAAAATGCTATCATATATCCATCTCTTCAAACTGGGTCTCTAAGCTTAGAATAATTTAAAGTTGATCATTAAGTCCTGGTCTCAGTACTATCATAGGATTTATACAACACTTTTTTTTAAAGCAGCTATGGTGATCTGTTGTGAATTTTTATTAAAGGTTCTTCCTGCTATTTTATCTATCCCAGTGAATATGAAATTGGCCACAGTATTCCCCTCTGTGTATCTAAATAGGGCACTTCCATCATTCCTACATCTGAAGTCACACAGATATGAACTGATCCTATCCTTCATCATCCTGGTAGTATGTCCTGTATAAAATGATTCACATCCATAAACTGCAATGTATAACATTTGCTGAGAAATACATGTAGTATCAGATATTAAAAATCTTTTCTGTATTGCATGTTGTAAATTTAGTGTATATCGCCACTGCGGTGGTGGTGCTGCGGTAGTGTTGTCACCTCACAGTAAGACGTTGTCCTGTTCGATTCTCAGCTAAAGAATCTTCTGTGTGGAGACATGCATGAATGGGCATACCTTCGTTGAAGGTTGTGCATCAGAGCTGGCAACTCGGCACGTAAAAATCTACTGCCAATCATTAGTGGACCAGAGTTCCGCTGTGGTGACCCCTAACTGGGAAAAGCCAAAAGACACAACGACAACAACAACAACATGTACATATGTTCACCAAATGCATTTACCACATGGGTAATTACTTGGATATGTGATGTGTGGTCATTATTCCTGCTCTTAAAATTGACAAAATACTGAGTTGCATTTCTTCTCTTTCAATAATGTATTTATTAGATAGGAATCCTGCCAGGGTACTGTTGGTAAGTAAACTTAGCCAGTGGCATGCAATAGCCTGATTATGAGGCGATGCTGAAAAATTCTAAGCCCAGCCTAGAGGGTAATGACATGGAGCCATGAAACGTACAAGTTATTCAACATATTCACCCTGAAGTTCAACACACTTGGCACATAGTGTCTGAAGTTTCTGTAACCCTGCCAAAAAAAATCTGAAATCTGGTCACTGAAATACTGCTCCACTGCTGCAATTACCTCCAAATCACTTGAAAATTGCTGCCCTTTCAAACTCTTTCTAAGGTTTGGAAACAGAAAATATTCAGATGGAGCAAGATCTGGTGAGTAGGGTGGATGTTCTATGCACTCAAACCCCAATTTTGTCAAAGCATCCATCGTTTTTCCAACCTTGTGAACAGATGAATTGTCTTGCAAAAAGAGAACTCCTTTCCACAGCTTCCCCCTCGTTTTTGTTTTCAGTGCCTCCTTTAACTGGCACAGCAAGTTACAATAGGATTCTGCATTAACCATTTAATCCCTTGGAAGAGGACCTTCCTAAGCCCAAAACACTATTGTCATGACCTTTCCTGCTGACATTTGGGTCTTGAACTTCTTTGGCCTTGGTGAACCTGAGTGCCGCCATTGCACAGACTGTTATTTTGTCTCAGAATCATAGTGGTGTAACCATGTTTTAGCAACAGTAACTAATCATTCCAAAAAGTTGACACTGGCTCAATGCAAATGCCACAAAATTAACTTGGAAGTGTCCACTCAGTGTCTTTTCTTGTTAGCAATCAAACATTTGAGCACCCACTTGGCTGGCAGGTTCTACATACCCAGCTGCTCATGGATTATAAACCCAACATGTTCCCTGGAGATCTGTAGTGTCTCAGCAATTGTTTTAGCTGATATTCATCGATCTGCCAAAATCAGGTCATGGACATGGTCAACAATTTCAGGGGTTGACACCCGTTTGAGGCCTAACAAACCTTGCTGCATCTTTGGTCTTGAAATCTCCATGCTGAAAGTCTGCACACCACTTCTTCACAGTTGAGTAAGAAGGACACTTGTCACTCATTGTTTGCATCATACATTCATGGGTTTCCTTTGGAGTTTTCTTCTGCAGGAATAGGAACTTCATGATGGCTTGGAGTCCCACACTTTAAACTTCCACACTTTTCACTGACATGGTTCAATCAATGATATGAAATAATGTCAAAACATAGACTTACAATTCTGCAAATTGGCGCTTTACAAGATGAAATAACTCTTTTTAGCTACAAAGGTAAAAAAGGTCACAATTTAGAAAGTTGGTCAGGCTTAGAACTTTTCAGCACCCCCTCATAGTTTTAAAGGTATTCATGTCAAGATTTGTAGCAAATCTTATGCTGTTATGCAACAAACCTTGGGGTATAGTCTTTTGGGTGTGTGTATCTATTTTTTATTACAATAAATCAGCGAGAGGGATTTTATATATTCCCTATGTTTATCTTACTACAACCATATGATATATGAATCTAATAACTAGATCTTCAGAATGCATCTGATATTGCTCTTTTGTACTACATGTTCTTGTTAGTCTGATAAATTGCTCCTTGGGTACCTTTCTGCTGATATGAAAACAGCCGTGCAATAATGAAAAAATAGAGAAAGGGTTTCAATATACATTAGTTATTACTGACCCATTATGCATTTTATTCACTTCAGTGTCCAAATAATTAGTCACACATAATTTAAACTTCAGAATAAATTGAATATTAAACTCATTTATATTTAAATATTTCAAAAACTGAGATACTGCTTACAGCATCTTATCAAATGAGCCAACACTCATTATGGTACCTATGCCATACATCAATGTGCTAGAGGAATGTGTTCTGTTCACTATTTTATACATCAATGTACTCATCATATATCCTATACGTAAGTCAGCATAATGTATTACAAATTCAGTTGCAATTGCTGTGGCATTTAAATATAAGAAATAGGCAAATTTGCAAAACAAAATAAATATTTTTTGTCAACACTATCTCAGTTATCTGTAACTACATCATTAAACTCAAATGTATATAAATACTGAGTGGTTGGGGAGGTTGGCATAATGGTTAAGGTATTTAACTTATAGACACAAAGTGCAAGGTTTTGATTCTCATATAGAGTAATTGGCCAGGCTTAAAATGGCCCACAAGGGCATTTAGCCTAGTATGAATCTATGAACCTATGAACCTATAAATATGACTACTGTAAACACAATTTTAAAGTGTTTAATCCTGCTTCATGAGAAATACTAGTGTATAATGATACAATAAATCAGAATGGGTAACAACTATATCATGTGACAAATTCAGTTCTATTAATGCTTCCCTTTCTAAACTGTTCCAACCCTTTAAGAATATTTGTTGCATTATCATGTCAATCCCTCATCACTCTAGCTTCAAAAGCCATTACCTAAGATGGATAGGGGGCAGAGACCCTGCCTTTTTGCATTTAAAAAGAACAACAGGCAAAACAGTAGTTATAAAAATAATCTTCTCTTTATTGGTATAGTATAACTTTAAAATCAAAAGTCTGATGAATTATTTTAGATCAAAATGTTTGGCACTCAGATACCGAATATGCAGGAGCAAAATTAGGTCCTTTGTTAATTAAAGCCTGATTTGTCACATTGAGTAGGACATGTGGAGCATTAATGATTAATTCATTGAAATTTGAATACTATTCAATAGTGTGTTCACCTCTGACTGGATTTGTTAGTTTCTATCCCTCCTGCAATTATTACTCCCAAGGGCTTTGTTTTCTTTTATTCAGTAGTGAGTTCTCACCTGAGTCTCCACTGGACTCATTTTCTTTTTTTGTAATTGGAGAGCTTTCACTAGTTTGAGGTGAATCTCTATCATGTAGGATAGAACACAAGTGAATTACTGCAAAATAAGGATAGAAGCACACACCTGAAAGACAATGCAATAAGGGTTGTTATATATATCCTCACAGATAAAATTAAACAGGTTATTGCAAAACATTGTTCAGTTTTTCTAACAGGCAATATACTGTCAGCACTCCTGTCTATTGAGAATATGATTAATTATCGAATCAGATGAAGTTTGAGCCAACATTTTGGCCTTTTTAAGAACAAGTATTATGATTATTTATGCACCTGTGCACTGTCCACATATATGTATGTATTTATTTAGTGGCATTTGTTTACTGGTAAAGTCTGACTGGGTACTTTAACTTTTCAGCAGGGAGAAAAGTTCCATGTACCAGGCATATTTAATGTCAATTACACAATGTATTTATTTATTTATTTCCAGTTTGATGACCAGGAAAGTCCACTGGGCCAAGCAGAACCCATTTTCAGTGGAGGCCTGGGGAGAAAAGCTCAGAAAGCAGTTAACAGAATATAACATAAGTAAAATATAGAATTTACAGTATACAAAAGCATGAATATACAATTTAAAATACAAATACAAAATCAGGGATTATATGTTTAAAAAACACAAATGTTAAAATATAGATAAAGTCAAAAGTAATACAGATAATATAATTAAAAGTACAACTCATAAAGTGTTTATACAAGGTTAGTGTTTGTTCTTACAGTAATGTTACTGATCAGAGGTGATAGTAGATGAGAATGAAGGGAGGTTTGAAAAAGACAACAGTGTAATTTAGGTGCGAAGGGAGCAGGAACAGTCCCAGTCTGAGGTAAGATAAGAATGGAGGGGAGATTTGAAATTGAAGTGGTTGTGAGTACAGTGGGGGGGGGGGGATTCCATCATTTAGCTAAGGAGTGTGATAGAAATAATTGGCCAGGCGGGTGAAGGGGTTTATAGATTTTAATGAGGTTTTGATTTTCAGATTTTAGAGTACGACTGGGGAGGTAAGAGGTTAAGATAGATGAAAGAGAAGGACAGACGGGGAGTTGAAATATGAGTTTGTGAGCAGTGGTAAGTTGTATGAATTTCAGGAAATTAGTAACCTCAAGCCAGTTTAGGGAGTGGAGGGAATGGCAGTGATTGGTAGAGTATTTGGACACTAGCAAATTTACAGAATTTGTTATAGCAGGCTTCCAGTTTATTTTTTTAGGCTAAGGTGGAGATGAATAAGTAGAGGGGCACCATACATAAGAGAGGGGAGCAGGTAAGAGGAGGCTAGAGTACATCTGGTAGAAGCAGTTAGATAGCGATTTTGTCTCTACAACGGACCTAGTTTTTGGTGGGTTTTTTGATATTAATTTAAATGTGGTTATCAAATTTTAAATGTTCATCAATGGTGACTCTGAGTAGTTTGGTTTGAGGTACAGTATCGATTAGAGTGCTATTGTGACTTTTTTATTTTAAAGGAGCTTTTGTCAATGGTGAAATTTCTCAAAGGAGAGAATATCATAATTTTTGTTTTGTTAGCATTGAGAGTGAGATGGTTGTTTACCATCCAAGTTTCGGTATCGGAGAAGGCTGTTTGGGTTTTTTGAAGGAGTTCAGATGGAGAGTTTGCTGTACAGATGATTGTGTAATCATCAGCATACTGGATTAGTGTAGCATTATCTATGGATTTGTGAAAGTTATTAATGAAAATATTGAAAAGTTAAGGGCCAATAATAGAGCCTTGGGGGACACCAGAGAGATTGTTCAGAAAGGGAGTAGTGGAATTTTTCCATTTAGCAGCTTGTTGTCTATTGGAGAGATAGCTTGTAAACCAGGCTATAGAGGAAGGAGAGAAACCGAGGGAGGAAAGTTGAGATAAGAGTAGAGGATGTGAGACAATGTCAAAGCTTTAGAAAGCTGTAAGTAAAGGGTGGAATGATTTTCCCAGAGTCACGAGCACAATTAATGGTGTCAAGGAAGGACAGCAGGGCAGTGGTAATGATGCGGCCAGGCTTGAAACCATGTTGTGTTGGGCTAAGAAGATGATTGTGTGTTACGTATGGCAAGAGTTGGTGAAGAATGCATTTTTCGAGGATTTTAGAAAGAGGTAAGAGAATAGCTATAGAACGGAAGTTAGTAGTGTCTGTGTTATTGCCGCCTTTATGGAGAGGGGTGACAAAAGCTTTCTTCCAGAGTGAGGGGACATAGGCTTCTTGGATGGACCTGTTGATAAGAATGGAAATGGGGAGGGCAATGCTGTCTGCAGCCATCTTAAGGAAGGATGGAGGCCGATTACCAGGAGTGTAGGAGCAAGGCTTTAGTTTAAGGAAGAGTTTTTTTATGCTGCTGCTAGGGATAGGTTTATGACTGAAAGGTGGAGTGTTAGAGGGAAAAGCAGTGGATGGGAGACTATGAGAGAGAGAGAGAAGATGGCAAAGTTTGCAGTTAGTTTGGCTATGCATTTAACAAAAAAGGTGTTGAAATTAGATGCAATTTCATGGACTGTGGAGTTTGGGTAAGAGCATGGATTGTCTTTTCTACCAGGATTTAGAAAGGAGGAAATGCAGTTCCAGAACTTTTTGGGGTTAGAATTATGTTCTGATTGGAGTCTGGCGTAATACGTTTTATGGTCTTTACTTATTAGTTTCTTCATTGGGTTGTGGAGTTGTTTGAATTTGATTAGAGAGTTTGCTAATTTATTTTTTTGGTATTCCTTCCAACATTTTTCTCTGAGGTGCATTTGTTTTCTGGTTTCTTTAGATAGCCAAGAAACAGTTTTGACCTTTATTCTTTTTGTTCTAAGAGGGGCTAGGCTGTTTAATAAGTCTAGGAAGGTCTTCTTGAAGCAATTAGTTGCACTCCCCAAAGGCAGAGTCTTTAGGGGGGCCCAATTCATTTTTTTCAGACAGTTGGAAAATGTCTGTGGATTGAAGTTGGTGTGGTTATGAATTTGAATGTATTGATGTTACATTTGGACAGAAGATGCACACCAGAGGGCATAGGCTGGAAGGTGGTCACTAAGGAGATCAGATATAATTCCGCTGTTTAAGATTAGGTTGGGATGAGTTGCTAAGATCCAATCTAGTGTAGTGCCAGAGGAGCCGTCTTTACCGGGTCTGGTAGGATAGTTTATTAGCTGGTAAACATTAAAGAGATTAATTGTTTGGCTCAGAGAATGTGAGGAAATGGTGGCCCAGTTGATGTTTACATTGCCAAGGATGAATGTTTCTTTTTTGATATTGGAAGAGAATCATGAGAGAATGGTTACATGAGACAATTACATAAGACACAATCAGTTTAATAGATAACTAACAGTTACATAGGTTATATAGGAAATACATTTTTGTTATGCAAGAATACAAAGAGGTGTGCATAGAGTATCAGGTTTTGTTTTGACACATTGTTACTGCCAGTGTTGTTATAAGTCTGACACAAGGAAGAGTAAAAGAAGCACAAGGGAAGGGAAGGTGTGCAGGAGATACAAGGAAGAGGAAAGAGATTGGAGGATGTAACTATGATAACAGTTGCTTTAAGTTTTATACAGAAGAAAGTAGGATGAATTTCTCATGGTTGTGCTAGTACCAATTTAACCGGGGGGGGGGGGGGTATACATTTGTAGGTTTTAGCCAAGTTTTCGAGACTGCAAGTATTTTTGCTCTATAAAAGGTAAACATATGATGAATTGTAGGAACTTTATTTCACATGCTTCTCTAAGTTTCTTGAACATTCTTATAATCCTCCACCCATTCTTTTAATGGTATATTTGTAAATTAATGCAGGAGTGGTTTAGAAGTTGAAACTTTTCAACATATCATCAGTATAAAATAGTTTACATATAAGTCACAGTTGCAAACACTGGCTCACGTTTGGCTCATTTTTTGTTCAAATGACTAATATTGCATCTGAAGTTGAAACAGTAGTAACAGTGGTTATAACAAAAAAGGTTACTGCTGCTGGACATTATAGACAGACAGACTCACCCCAAACTGCACAATCCAATGACAGCAATACACAGAGGTATAAGCACATTAGCATAATAGTGAAAGGAAGAACAGCAGTAGCATAAAGCCGGTTATAACGGAATTGATTAACTATAGAGAGCACTTATACACTGCTACATGTATAGCAGAGACTGCATTCAAGAGCAAAGCACACAAACTGCAGCTATCTGCTAGCAGGTCGTAGCATACAGCCCTCGAATACAGCATAGATTTACAACACATCTCAGATGCTGATGATGTACTGTATCCAAACTGTACAACATCTCTTACTTGTACAGAGTATAGCGTTGACTTATTAGATGAATTTACTGTCAACGAGTAATTAGACAATTGTTTATTTTCATGTATTTATTTATTTAGAATGTTTTGGTCTACATACATACATAATAGATCATGTTACAAGTTATATATTATTTAAGAGAGTACATGATGGAGCAGGACTGATTCTGATGAAGTGCTTGTATTTACTTTTTTGGGGATGAAAGTGCCAATCATTTTAATAAACAATATCTTGGAAACTATTGTCATTGTGGAGTGTTATTGAGGGGTAGAGTTGTCTAGCATGTTATTTGTTTTTGTTTTCATTTGAAATTATTTTTTTATCCCATAGTGTACACTTCTGGAATTATAAAAACTATAGACTTTTCACACCTATTCCCCTTACTGCTTTGGTAGCCTTGCACCATACAGAATTACCAGTCTAGTTGAGGCTTTTCTGACAGCCTTTATAACAAAGTAATGGCATCTGCATCTGTAAATACATCCTTGCAATAACCATCATATTGTTGGCCTTTGCCACTGCCATCCCATGTTGTGCTGCATGTTTCAATCTACAATGATTATAATCATTAAATCATATTCCTCTTGCTATCCTTGAATTATTCCTCTTGAAACTTTTTCTCCCTAGATTTTACAGATCAACATGCACTGAATGCTAGGTTAGTTTCACATTTGTGACTGCCTCTCTAATATATTTCTGACTAATCACCTTTTCTTTCTCAAAATAAAACATAGCTGTTTCACTAACCATCTCCTTTGACCCAGAAATCAATATCTTGTATAACGTACCATTTATGCTAATTTCCTTTAATAACTATTTCTTACTCTCATAGCTTCTTGCTTTGCTCACTCTTGCTTTGACATAAGTACACTCCTCTACCTTCACTTTTGCATACTACCCTAAACTCTGTGTCACAAGCTCCCTTCTGTTCAAAAATTGACCATTGCAATATGCATTACTAATACACATTTATGCTTCTTCCACAACTATGCTTTGTATATTAGTTTAGTTTAAGTAATTTAAAGATGCCAACATTTTTTTACATTCTGCTGTAATTGTTCTTTGGATCTCAACATACTGTATTCCTTTTGCCTTTTGGTTTGGGTCTTGCCTGAAATGGGTCTTTGGAGCACAGGACCTACCCATTTGACAAATGTATAAACAGATAAATAAATTGCAAATGTTGATCTCAGTGTCTGCTCACAATGTGATAAGTGGTACAAACAATCTAAACTGGAATGTTATCAGCTTCATTCTCCATGGCACCCATTGATCCTTCTCCTGCAGTACATCACCAAGTGCCCTCATCTGTGCCCTGTTGGTTAAGAAATTCTAGTCCAATTTGTAGCTTGTGACAGCTTCCATATCCTTAGTTTTTTTTTATAGTACCCCCTTTGTTTAGATTGTGGCAGACCTCTGAACTGCTCCTATTATGGAAGAACACTCCTATTTTCAGGCCTAAATTACCCCTGCACAGAATGTCCCTATTTTTGTAGGTGTGTCTCTATTTTCAAATACTACGATAATAGTTTAATAATAATTTCTGCCCTTAGGTGCAGTTGTAACCTTTATTATATAGGCGAAACAGGTAGATCGTTTAAAACATGTTTACAAGAACACATAAGGGACATTAAAAATTGTAAAATAGAAAGCTCTTTAGGACAACATTTTATGACTGCACACAATACTAAACCAGATTGCTTACAAGGATGCATTCTGGAAAAAATAAAAGTATTATTGGGGGAAGGTTCACATATTAAATAAAAGTTATTGAAGAAAGAAACTCTTTTTATTTTAAAGTATAATACTTTAGAACCTCATGGGTTAAATAAGGACGTTAATTGGAAATATATAATGTAATGAATTAATTAATTGTTTGATTGATTAAATATTTAATCAATTAATAAGTGTTTTCATTTTATTGAATGTGTGTATATATATATATATATATATATATATATATATATATATATATATATATATATTGAGTGAAGAAGTGGATGAATTTATACTCATTGAAGGCTTGGTGCCGAAGTGCTAAGTTTGTATAAAATTTTTGTGATTGCTGCTCTATGTCTTGTGGTCTGTGAGTATTATCGTAGTATTTGGATATTTCTGCCTAGTTATTGTGGTATTTTGGGTGTCTTTATTTTCACTCTTGATTTACCCTTCACACAACTTTTTGATTTTCCCTCATCACACATGATTTTTGAAATAGTCTAGTACACTATATGACCAACATAAAAGTAGCATCAATAATTTAAAGAAAGAGAACAATCCTCTTATATGTCCTTTTTTCAGAAGCAAAAATAAATGGCCTTGTGTAGTAGATTTTTGTAATACAGTTCATTAAATTCTACAGATATTACACGGATTCTTTATGTGTGTTTATAATTTCCCACGATTTTGTCACTGTCTTAAATCTGTTTCTGAGTAATATCTCATATTCTTACTTTTAAAGAGTGAAGAATTATGTGCTGTTTGACATTCAGATAGTATGCTAATTAAATGTTCAGATTTTTTGGCTGGATGTTCTTACTTTTCAAGGGCCATTGTATCAGTATCTTCAGGTTGAAAGATATGGACTGCATATATAAAACTCTACCTTCTATTTTGTTCCCATCAGTCTTCATGGTGGCATACTTAACTGTATGTATGTTGTGCTTAATAAAGAGAAGTAACTTAAGATCAAATGTGTCAATTTTATTAATAGTTGTAATGAAATTTCCATGCAGAGCAAGACATGTTCATTCAAGAAAATTACAATGTTTAGGACGAGATGTTGTTGATAGACAGATCTGATATGCAAGTCATGGTTATCTTGTATTTCTATGCAAAGTATAATGTACATAGAGAACATAAAGCTGAGTGCAACAATCTCACCTGAAGACTCTTTAACTATTAGCTTCCATACCAGGAATGTGAATCGCATTTCACAAAAAAATGTGAGAAAGTTAGCTAACCCTCTATCACAGAGGAGTAAACCTCTGACTGTCCCCCAGGCAATCCAAGATTGATTAGTGGGAGGATGGAAGTGTGTAGTCTTGGCCAGCTAAGCCTTCCAGGGTATGGGAAACAACCATGCTCACTGCACTGCTAACAATAGTCAGTAAGTAAGGCTTAGCATAGATGCATCACACAACTGAGTCACGGGACTCTGAGCTGAAAGATTATGATACAATGGCTATATACTCCCATGGAGCAGCATGATGATTCTGAGCTGAAAGATTATGATACCATGCCTATATACTCCCACGGAGCAGCATGATGCTTCTGAGCTGAAAGATTATGATACCATGCCTATATACACCCACGGAGCAGCATGATGACTCTGAGCTGAAAGATTATGATACCATGCCTATATACTCCCATGGAGCAGCATGATGACTCTGAGCTGAAAGATTATGATACCATGCCTATATACTCCCACGGAGCAGCATGATGACTCTGAGCTGAAAGATTATGATACCATGCCGATATACTCCCACGGAGCAGCATGATGACTCTGAGCTGAAAGATTATGATACCATGCCTATATACTCCCACAGAGCAGCATGATGACTCTGAGCTGAAAGATTATGATACCATGCCTATATACTCCCACGGAGCAGCATGATGACTCTGAGCTGAAAGCTTATGATACCATGCCTATATACTCCAACGGAGCAGCATGATGACTCTGAGCTGAAAGATTATGCTACCATGCCTATATACTCCCACGGAGCAGCATGATGACTCTGAGCTGAAAGATTATGATACCATGCCTATATACTCCCATGGAGCAGCATGATGACTCTGAGCTGAAAGATTATGATACCATGCCGATATACTCCCACGGAGCAGCATGATGACTCTGAGATGAAAGATTATGATACCATGCCTATATACCCCCACGGAGCAGCATGATGACTCTGAGCTGAAAGATTATGATACCATGCCGATATACTCCCACGGAGCAGCATGATGACTCTGAGCTGAAAGATTATGATACCATGCCTATATACCCCCATGGAGCAGCATGATGACTCTGAGCTGAAAGATTATGATACCATGCCTATATACTCCCACGGAGCAGCATGATGACTCTGAGCTGAAAGATTATGATACCACGCCTATATACTCCCACGGAGCAGCATGATGACTCTGAGATGAAAGATTATGATACCATGCCTATATACTCCCACGGAGCAGCATGATGACTCTGAGATGAAAGATTATGATACCATGCCTATATACTCCCACAGAGCAGCATGATGACTCTGAGCTGAAAGATTATGATACCATGCCTATATACTCCCACGGAGCAGCATGATGACTCTGAGCTGAAAGATTATGATACCATGGCTATATACTCCCACGGAGCAGCATGATGACTCTGAGCTGAAAGATTATGATACCATGCCTATATACTCCCACGGAGCAGCTTGATGACTCTGAGCTGAAAGATTATGATACCATGCCTATATACTCCCAAGGAGCAGCATGATATACAGTCCCAGCCAGTGGGAAGGGGCCAGGGGAAGGGGTGGGCTCACCTGACAGGCAAGCTGTTCCACTGTTAAACTCCTGACTCTTACCTCTGTGGGGACAAATTGGCCACTAGTTCTCTTGCCCTAGCCAGAAAAGGAATTAGCTGTAAGGCTCTCACTCTGACCAGAAAATTAATGGGCTCAGATCTCAGACCCTCACTAAGAGGAACACATGGGATAACTGGAGGCTAGGTGGGGAAGGCATGAGTCCTATCAGGTGAGTACAAAAAAATAAATGCATACACACTTTAAAATAGGTGAATTTAAATATGCCAGTGACATGAACTGTAGTTTCCAAATTATCTGCACATTTATGCTTAGTAGGAATTTGCACTAATTACTGGTGTTGTCTCATTACATACAAAATGAAGGCCTGGGACTACATACAGCTTGTACTTTCGTGAATTTTAACTGTGGAGAGGCTGAAAGACCACGAAAGTGTTTCCACGGATCACTGCTATACAAGTGCTCTTTTCCTGTGCTAGTATGTTCCTTGTAAATGTGACATCCTGCTTTAAGTGAGTGTTATATTACAGACTGGTAAATGCAGCAGAAAAAATCTTGCAACAGCAGTTGTTTAAATCTTTTTATTCTCCCTGTAATGTGTAATGCAAAACTTAAATATGTCACTGGGAGGAATCTTTGTTTATTTAATCTGCCTTAAAAAGATCTCAAGGCTATTAATGAAGCGTGCATCCATGTGAGATTCAAAGGTTACAGCTGCATTGCATTTCACAAGACCTGAACTGTCATTACTTTTCTGTTTTTACTCTTTTTGTTCCCAAATGGGCTCAAGCTCTTCAATGTTACGGCATTCCCCTCAACATGTGTTCCGCAGATGGATTACTTATGTTCTTCCTTAGGCTTAACCTACAAGCCATGATACTGGATTCCAACACTTTCATTGATTGTCTACACAGTTTATAGTTGCTAGGATACATGTTAGGCCTTGGCTGCATTCATAAAATGAGCCTTTCATTCATAGAGAACATTTTAATCATTATCACTAAACACACACACACACACACACACACACACACACACACACACACACACACACACACACACACACACACACACACACACACACACACACACACACACACACACACACACACACACACACACACACACACATATAATATGTGTATTCAGTTACGTCAAATGGAATACAATGTCCATCCATAATCTCAGTGTCAAAATGTCAAAACATGGAAACATGAACATTCAACATGTACTGCTCATGTTCTAAGAATCACTCTGGAGCAGGTTAAACCAAAAACAAGTACTTTTGTGGAGGAGGGGCAAGACCGCATGCACCCCCACACCCCTGCAAATTATATATATATATATATATATATATATATATATATATATATATATATATATATATATATATATATATATATGTATATATACTCACTCTGAGATTGCACAGTCTCTTGATAAAGGGAGTATTCCCTGACCTGGGGATTATCAATCTCATATACATCTACCATCTGTTTCCATCGATCAAATGGTGCCAACCAAATGGACAAAGGGCATCAACATTTTATTCCATTTGATGTAATGGAATACACTTATGTATATATATATATATATATATATATATATATATATATATATATATATGTATATATATATATATATATATATATATACATATATATATATATATATATATATATATATATATATATATATATATACACATATACATATGTCAAGAGAGAGAGAGACTGGCCAATAAATGTAGATACAAGAAAATAAACAAATGAAATTGGATTCCTTCTTCCTTATCTGTATGATGTACTATTATGCTATAATGCTCGTTTTTGGCTTCCAAACATATAATAAGCTGCTATCAAGGCAACAGTCAAAACAAGCTGGATGATAGCACATTCTTAGATACCGAGAAAGTGATAATGAACATTTTTTATACTGTGGCATACAAAGCACTGTAGAAAGCTTAGGAGTTTTGAGCAGAAGTTTTTAGAGTGGTAGCTACCTGCAGCAATATGTGATAAAACAGGCAAAAGATGGTATGGCACAAGATGCAAAGGCAGCCACACTGCAGGGTCAGTATGGATGAGTGTATCTGCTAAGGTCCTCTGAACTGTCCACCCTTCAGAAAGTTAATAAGGTCCAATAATTATCTCATAACAATAGTGATCAAGCAAACTGAGTATCCAGAGTGACTTACTAGTGGCAGAAGGGCAGTGTTGCACTTTACTTGAGTAGTAGAATGGACAAATAGCATGTGGATATCAAGGGTAGAAGGGAGTAGTTTGAACACTACTACAAGGGGAGTAGAGTAAAGATTTACCAATAACTATAAAATGTATTGTTGCTATCTGTACAGCAAAAATGTATTGTTGCTATCTGTAGGGCAACAGAGAGTAAGAGGGTAACCTGAATACTCTATAAATATTAACTTCCATATCAAGGAAAGTGAACCACATTTCAGAAAGAACCTCATGCTTGAGTGTGCGAACGGCAATCACTGTAAAAGAGGTGACATACAAGACCAAAAACATATGGAGCAGGAGGGAATGGCAGCAAGTCACAGGGTAGGGTAAGGGTAACACACACACACGCACACACACACACACACACACACACACACACACACACACACACACACACACACACACACACACACACACACACACACAGAAGGCAATAGCATGTTATGGGCCCAGATCATGCAGGATGACACAGTGCAGGATACAGCCAGCAGAGGTCCAGTCTGCCCATCTCTCAAATGTAACAGTAATATGTACACTATGAACACAGAATGCACTGAACCCTCAAAGACAAAACCACACACAGACAAGGAACAAGACACAGTGAAGGGATATGAAATCACATTCAGTAAAGAATAAGGCTGAACTCAGCAGAATACAAACATCTGGCAAAATTACCAACACCGACATGACATCAGATGGTTAGGTTCTCTTAAACACACATAAAACATACCAACCCATAAAATGGGAGCACACATAACTATGAGCTATGCAGATCACAAATCAGAGCATAAAGCTAAATGCATGCTAGGTTATGCTTCTCTCTCCTAACCAATTAAACAAGGAATCTGTACAGTAAGACCACAATGAATAGAATGAGGAGCAGCAAATACAAATCAGGGTTATTTTATTAAAAAGCTACAGTCAAAATACAAACAAAGAAAGTGGAATCCAAATATACGTTTAAAGACAGAAATGTCTGAACCAGGAAAAGCAAATTCTGTTTGTAGCACCAGAAGTCAAAGGCTATGCATGCATTTACAGTACATTACAGAAGGGTAGGTAATACCTGAAATAGATGATGATCTGTGCAAAATGAAAGATACTACACTAATCAGAATCTACTGATTCCATATGCATCAAAGTATCAGAAAATATAAAGGAAGTGCTGACATACATAGAGCAGGATAAGGAGCAGTTACTAAGACTGACACCCAACCATCATTCACTACAGCTGAAGGGGTCTAAGACTGCAAAGGTAGTACAAGTCATCTAGGAGACACCTAGAATCACAAGTAACATCAGAAGGAAGGTAAAAATACTTTCACAGATGTTGACTTGTGCACACCAGAGACAGGTGCACTGTCAACAGCCTGATATCTGATTACAGTGAAAAACATTATCCTCTCATGCTGCCCCCTTGGGCTGAACCATTTATGAAAGGGGTGGCCATGCTGGAAGAAAATAATGGTACCATCTTGCAGCTGACCAGCAAAGACCTGGAGCAAATGGAGCCATATATGATGAAGATTGCCTTCATCACAAAAGCTAGATTAACAGGCACTTCTATATAGTTCATGCATATGTACATTTGTGGGATTTGATGAAAAATAAAATTAAAGAATAAAAAAATAGTATTACTCCCCATGGTGCCTATGTCATCTAAGTCCAAGACAGGCCATGATACACTGTCTGAGATACTTCTGGATGTGGCTGAGGTGCAGGTTCAGAGATGGACCTGAAGTATCCAACAACAGGTTTTGAGAAGGCGGGTATTGAAACACTTCCCACTTGCCAAAAAGTATGGCTGCTATTTTGATAAAAAACATATTTCTGATCTGATACTGAGGGCAAGATAGCAGCATTATATGACACTGATAACAGCTTTATCCCCTATAAACATGCACAGACAATCAGTGGCACTCAGATTTTTGCCAGTGAAAGACATACTTATGGGATTCCTGGCAGGCAGCATTTCATAAATAGGCAGATGGATTGGTAAGGTTCCTACAGGAAAACTACATGTCAGGAAGACCATGAAAGGAGTGGATGAAGAGTATGAAGAGCAGCAAGCTGCCATTCCTACATCCTTGAGCTCAGACCAGTCGGGTATCCTTGAGATCTCACCAGTCTGGCATCCTTGAGATCACACCAGTCTTACATCCCTGAGATCACATCAGTCTTACATCATCCCTGAGACCACACCAGTACTGCATCCTTGAGATCACACCAGTCTTACATCCCTGAGATCACACCAGTCTTACATCCCTGAGACAACACCAGTCCTACATCCTTGAGATCACACCAGTCTTGCATCCCTGAGATCACACCAGTCTTACATCTCTGAGATCACACCAGTCTTACATCCCTGAGACAACACCAATCCTACATCCTTGAGATCACACCAATCTTACATCCCTGAGACCACACCAGCCCTACATCCTTGAGATCACACCAGTCTTACATCCCTGAGGTCACACCAGTCTTACATCCCCGAAACCACACTAGTCCTATATCCCTGAGACCACACCAGTCCTACATCCTTGAAATCACACCAGTCTTACATCCCTGAGACAACACTAGTCCTACATCCTTGAGATCACACCAGTCTTGCATCCCTGAGATCACACCAGTCTTACATCCCTGAGACCATACAAGTCTTACATCCCTGAGGCCACACCAGTCTTACATCCTTGAGACAACACCAATCCTACATCCTTGAGATCACACCAGTCTTACATCCCTGAGACCACACCAGTCCTACATCCTTGAGATCACACCAGTCTTACATCCCTGAGATCACACCAGTCGTACATCCTTGAGATCACACCAGTCTTACATCCCTGAGATCACACCAGTCTTACATCCCTGAGACCATACCAGTCTTACATCCCCGAAACCACACTAGTCCTATATCCCTGAGACCACACCAGTCCTACATCCTTGAGATCACACCAGTCTTACATCCCTGAGACAACACCAGTCCTACATCCTTGAGATCACACCAGTCTTGCATCCCTGAGATCACACCAGTCCTACAACCTTGAGATCACACCAGTCCAACATTATTGACAGCTCACCAGTCCTACATCCATAAGATCACACAAATTTACCTTGTCAGGCCTTCCTCATTCACAAAACATGTCAGAATCATGGTACTGCAGAGTCTGGAGTATGCTAGGATGACATGAATCATCTGTATCATATCTTCTAAAGACATTCTCAGATGATCAGAACCATGTCCAAGATGTATGTCTTCAATAATGTGGAAGGGAAATATTATCACATCATATAGACTTTTTTAAAAAAAAACATCTTGCCAATATTCTGCAGGGCAAGGGTTCTACTGAACAATAACATTGATTTCAACATTGATCCATAACACCGTACTTTGAACAACCATCTTAGTGACATACATAAACATCAAAAGTGGGGAATGTTGGATAGTGACTTCAGCACATATGTTGGTTTACGTGAAGGTTCTCAGTAAAGTTTATTTTTGTAGAACATTTTTTGAAATTTAGATATATTTTTCCAGACTGCATTATCTTTCAATATTATCACTTTCCAATTAACACAGATAATTGCAATGTATTTAAATGCAGATTGACATTTACCAACATTCATGCAAGCACACTGTGATTACAGGGCATCTAGTCTAATCAGCCTTAAGCCCACAGCATACCATACAATATCACACTGATTTTGAGAAGATGGAAAGTGAAATGAATTATGATCATTGTAAAGAAAATGGATTCAAGAACAAATGTTTATAGGAGCCAATTTCTTATAGGCTGTAGTATGAATAATGTTAATCTAGGAGGGCATTAAATGATCAGCTTTTGTTTGGGATGTGGTCTGCAAAACAAGTTAAAAGGATTATAATGTAGGTCTAGAATTGTAGATCTAAGACTTCTGCAGTGCATTAAGTAACCAAACACACACACACACACACACACACACACACACACACACACACACACACACACACACACACACACGCACACACACGCACATACACACACACTCACGCACACACACGCACACACGCACACACGCACACACGCACACACGCACACACACACACACACACACACACACACGCACACACACGCACACACACACACACACACACGCACACACACACGCACACACACGCACACACACACACACACACACACACACACACACACACACACACACGCACACACACGCACACACACACACACACACACACACACACACACACACACACACACACACACACACACACACACACACACACGCATATGCACACACAAGAACATGTGCACAAAAGCACATGCATTCACACATGCACAGAAAGCAAAAGACTTATGAAATGTGGCTTCAACAGATGCCATCATCCTCTATCTAAATACATAATTGGTTTCCAAGCATGGTCCTGATCTAGCAGGTTCACAGACCTGAACAAAGAAGCAGTCAAACTCAGATGGAAAGGAATAGTATCATACTTTTATTTTTATATTTTGCTAGAGTGGACATATGCATCAATGTGCTAATTCTCAAATCAGTGTGAAAATCCCAAGGTTGAGTGAGTAGTAGCAATTGGCCGTATTCAAAATTTCTGGCAAGTGAGTGACCATTCACTGCATCTGTAGCCAATATCCTTTCAGTGTGTTATCTCTCCAAGCATGACAAGGTGTAGTGCTTTAAGTATGTCTTCATACTCCATCTATTCCATTTCCTTTATCCTGTAAGTCATGTTAACTTCAACATGTTGTAGTCCTGTCTTCCTGCCTGCAATCTCACAGACTGGTGGTAATCCCACAGGTTTGGCCTTACTAGTGCTCTATGCAATTAAGTATGATATTAGTAGTAGTGAACTCCACCCCTTTAGTTACATACCAGTATCATATGACCTTCACAACAGCTCACTTTCACTTACATTACACAACTGAATATTAGAGCTCAACAACCTCCTTCCCTTCTGCATTTTGTAGGATCTCATTTACAGCTTTGTATATTAACTTAGGATTCTATTACCAACCAATCATATTTGCTTGCATTTGTTTTGATTGCCAGCTACAGCATATCAAATCACCCCTACCAGAATACCACAGGAGTCCATCCTTGGACCAATGCTGTTTAATGTCTTTATCAATAACTTTCACTCTGCTATTCCTAATGCCAAAGTCATCCAATATGCAGATGGCTCTACACTTGTCTGCTCTGCCTCTAACCTCCCTGAACTCCTATCTAAAACTTAGACTGCCTCCTTAACTACTGAGATCTGGATGCACCAAAATCACCTTTCTCTCAATGCTAACAAATCTAAAATATTACTATTCACACCCTCAAAATTTTTCTCTTTTGATAAAAATTCCGTCTAAGTCCTTAGCCAAAGCAACTCTCTGATCAAAGTTGTTCCCTTTGTCAAACTACTCAGTGTAACTATAGATAAACACCTCAAGGTCGACATCCATATTCAGCAAAATATAAAGAAAACCCACCAAAAACTAGGTATGCTATACAGGAACAACCACTTCCTCTCTACTTCTACCAGGCATACTCTGGCCTCCTCTTACCTCCTTCCCTCCCATCTGTACAGACCCTGGTACTAAGTAACCTATCCTCTTCGATCACTTCCAAACTTGAAAGCTGTTATAGCAACATTTCTAAATTTTCCACCAAAGCCAAACATTCCACTCACTCTCCAATCCCTCAACTGGTTAGAATTCACATATTACCTGGACTTCCTCCAGCTCACTACAGCACAGAGAATAATATTTAATCCAACCAAATGCCCTGCTCTAACTAACATCCTTCCCCCATACACCCAAATAGAACTCTCAGATCTGAACACCAAAACTTAATTACTGTCCACAAACCTAAACTTCCTGCTGGACAGCTTCTCCTCTCCTTCTCCTTAGGTACGAAATGGAACTCTCTCCCTTCCACACTAAGGACAATGTCAAACACAAACAGCTTCAAAACTCAGCTTTACACCTACTTCTCCTCCAAATGGAAATGTAACTGCATTTTCCCTACCTAGAACTCTTTAACAAAAGCCCCTGGGAGGGTATCCTCCTGAGATCCAAAGCACCTTATAGCTGGCTATAACCTTCTCTAGCTAATTCCCATACAATGTCTCACACTCTGTAAATATTGTAAATAGTTTTTGACTTTTGACTTTAACTGTGTGAATTTGTTAAAATTTATCTGCACAATATTTTTCCACTATGGGCAATATTGTTCACACTTTGTATTATTTGAAATGTATTTGTTCTTGTATTTTTATTTTTGCTCGCTGGGCCCAGTGGACTTCCCCGGTAATCAAACTGGAAATAAATAAATAAACAAATAAATACAACTGCACAAAACTCACCAAGTCATTTTGAAAACTTGTATCTCTTATCTTTGACCTTTGCACCAACCTTGATTTCAACATCAAGAAAGGCTTAAGATTAACTATAATAGCTGACACACCTATGCCAGCAAGATAGAGCCAAAGAATATGATTTCGTGATAGATTAGTTTTTACTGTTTGTTTAGATATTTTTTCCTTGAATACCACCATCAGATTCCAGTTGCTGAACTAATAATCCTATTACTGAATTTAGGGGTTCATATACTCTCTATTGCATGTCCCTTGCTTCCTCCGTAGCTGCAGTGCTTACCATTTTTTGAGAGGTTTTGGCATTGCCCATGGCTAAATCTATGCCTCTAACAAGTACTTATCTCTTGAATTGATAACTGTAAGTGCTGCTCAGTTACATAAAGCAAAGTTGAAAAAGCTTAACCTGCCCTCCAAAATGATACTCAGAAATGTAACTGAAAAATCCTTATTTTATATTTCACACTAAATGGAGCCAATCTAATCTCTGACTGCAAAAATGAGACAGAAAGGTTATAAAGCAACACAGCATATTATATTACATTTACCTGTTCAAGTCATTGCATTTCATATGAGGTCCTAGAAACCCATTCCAGACATTTACTTTTGTATCCATTTATACAAATATAAAATATATGTTTTGTGCAATATCAATATTTTCAGACAAAAAAATATTGAATATTACAGATTGCAATTACCACAGTACTCCACACTTAAGTTACTTCCAGGTATTCCCTAATGCTTTCATATTACTCATATTCGGAGAAGCTGCAATGGATGGCATTATAACCTGCAAAATTCTTGTGTTCATGTACTCAGCCCTGCATGATCTGGGTACCCATTATCTGAAGCTCCTCCAGAAGATTTATAGTGATATTTCTGTATTCTTAATCCTTGTGGTTGTTGGAGGTTTCCACAGTCAAATGGAAACATTTGCAGTTAATATCTTACCCAATATGATTTTATGTTGTCTGAAACCTCCTCTCCAGTGAATGAGGAAGTACTCCTCTTTGGTAGGTTCTAGAAGGCACAGGTGTTTTCTTTTTTACATTGCCATGTGATCTGCCATAAACCTTATTGTTTTTTTGCATCTGATTTTCATTCACATCTATATTTATTATGCTTGCTGCAAATTGTAACTTCTGTGTTCTGCTCTATTTGATTTTTATTATGTGATGCATAGATACAAGCAGCATGTGAAATATTACCTTTGACAATCATTATTATGCAATTCATAAAGGATAGCAAGCACAAATGCCATTTTTTCTCATTATGTATGCTTTGAGATGACAGCATACAGTGCTGCCCACCACATGCCATTATAATAAAATTCCAGTCCATCCTTGAATTTGTTAATGTTCATAACTACCAAAACCAGTTGTCAGTAATGTGCAAGACTTGTTGCAGTCTGACCACATCTGTTTCTATACTTGTTTCTGACCATGTTGGTGTAGGATCTGACAATAATGAATGCTTCTCTCATCAATGGGTAAATTATTATTATGTCATATTCTGAACAGCAGTATACAAATAAATGCTATTGTGTTCCTCTCGGCTGAAGTTATAGACAATGACCGCGAGGCAGGTATAGGTAAACACCATCCACTATAGTACTATATCCCCATATGTGCTACAGTGTATGTAGGTGATGATATTGTGTTACAAATGCATATTTTTCACAATCCAAGCTCAACAATTGCTCATGTATCATTAGCTATGTATAGACAGCCTCAATATTTTCTGTATTCCAGAAATAAGATTCACTGTTTGAATTCATTAATGCATAACATGCAACCATATTAATATATGGCAGAACACATCATACTATGCCATCTTTTGTAAAAAAATGTTGCCAGAAATTGTCTACATATTCCTCACATTACTTACTGTGCACACAAGAGAAGAGTGAAGTGATTGTGTCATAACCTTATTTGCAATGCAGCACAGCATTGGATAAACTAAAATGACAAGTACAAAGCAAAGAACCACAGGTCACATCATAAGTCAGGAACTACAAGGCAGAGAACCACAGTTGAGGGAATACAAGGCAAAGACCCACAGGTCACCTCACAGGTCAGGGAATACATGACAGAGAACCACAAGTCACCTTACAGGTCAGAGAGTAAAAGAAGGAGAACCACAGGTCACCTCACAGGTCAAGGTGTACAAGGCAGAGAACCACAGGTCACCTCACAGGTCAAGGAGTACAAGGCAGATACCCACAGATCACCTCACAGGTCAGGGAGTACACAACAGAGAACCACAGGTCACCTCACAGGTCAGAGAGTACAAAAAGGAGAATCACAGGTCACTTCACAACTCAAGAAGTACAAGTCAGAGACCCACAGGTCACCTCACAGGTCAGGGAATACATGACAAAGAACCACAGGTCACCTCACAGGTCAGAGAGTAAAAGAAGGAGAACCACAGGTGACCTTACAGTTCAAGGAGTACAAGGCAGAGAAACACAGGTCACCTCACAGGTCAAGGAGTACAAGGCAGATACCCACAGATCACCTCAGAGGTCAGGGAGTACACAACAGAGAAACACAGATCACCTTACAGGTCAGAGAGTACAAAAAGGAGAATTACAGGTCACCTCACAGCTCAAGGAGTACAAGGTAGAGACCCACAGATCACCTCACAGGTCAGGGAGTACATGACAGAGAACCACAGGCCACCTCACAGGCCAGAGAGCACAAGAAGGAGAACCACAGGTCACTCACAGGTCAGGGAGTACATGACAGAGAACCACAGGTCACCTCACAAGTCAGACAGTACAAGAAGGAGAACCACAGGTCACCTCATAGGTCAAGGAGTACAAGACAGAGAACCACAGATCACCACACAGGTCAGGGAGAACAAAGCAAAGAAACACAGGTCACCTCACAGTCAGGAAGTACAAGACAGAGAACCACAGGTTACCTAACAGGCATGGAGTACAAGGCGGAGAACCACAGGTCACACTTCAGTCAGTGAGTGCAAGGCAAAGAACTACAGGTCACCTAACAGGCAGGGAGTACAAGGCAGAGAACCACAGGTCACCTCACAGTTCAGGGAGTGGAAGGCAGAGAACCACAGGTCACCTCACAGGTCAAGGAGGACAAGGCAAAGAACTACAGATCACTCCACAGGTCAGGGAGCCCAAGGCAAAGAAACACAGACCATGAATACAAAGCAAAGAAACACAGGTCACCTTACAGTCAGGGAGTACAAGGCAAAGAACCACAGGTCACATCGCAGTAAAGGAGTACAAAGCAGAGAACCACAGGTCACCTCACAGGTCAGGGAGTACAAGGCAGAGAACCATAGGTTAGGGAGCACTTATGCAATTATTGTTGAGATAGTAGAACAGAGTAACAAGGACTGCAAAATGACCCTGAATTTTGGTCATATTACTACTTATTTATCTACACTTTCAAATGGTGCCCATTTTATTGTTCACCGTACTGTGCATACTAAATTTCGGACTATATAGGTATATACTTTTCATTGTGCACCTCTATGCCATTCAGCTATTCCATTCATCTGATTATAGGAACACACTTCAGTATGCTATGGGCAAGTAAATTGTCTACATGCTGGCTTCAGACATGTCAAGGAGCTTGTGTTACTCAGGTATACTGCTGAATACATGTGTTCAGGAGCAAAGTGATACTTTCTTTTGAGTCACATGACAAAGACTGTAGTGAAGCCCAGATGTGTCACCTGGCTTTTTTAGGTCAATGTCATATGTTACCCATTCATTTAACTACATCAATCTAATCAGACAAGATTGTCTATGTGTACACACACACACACACACACACACACACACATATATATATATATATATATATATATATATATATATATATATATATATATATATATATATATATATATATATATATATATATATATATATATATATATGGATCTACTTTCATATGTCAAAATCCCAAATTATTGAAGTTCACTTGTTTGAGACCATGTAGCCAAATGTGTAAATTGCCAAAAATGTAAATGATCGCAATTTGAAATGTCGAATGCTCTGATGTTTCCTATGTGTATGTGTGTAAGTAGTGTTCTGTTTCTTTAAAGGTTTTAGTTTGTCAGGAAGGAAGATGGTGTATGTTTAATTTAACATTGGTGGAAGTTTGGATATGTGGAATACAACAATTGTAGACTGAGAAAAGTAAGGAAATGATTTTATAGAAGGGTACATTAGTAGTTTGATATAGTTAGTTCATGTTATTGTTTTGTATTTAAGCATTAGTTTTTCATTAGGGATGTTAAAACTTGTAGAGCAATATGTGTGTATATACCTTTAAGAATGTATCCAAGGGCTTGCACAAGTGTGTAAATACTGAGCACGTGCAAGTCTGACTGCCATTTTGTAGTTAGCTGTTGAGATGTATTTATGGATGTAAGCTCTGTCTGTTAACTCATTTGTTCATATTTAAAGATGCTGCTATCCATCCTGATGTGTTTGCATGTATTAAAGCATCTGAATGAAACCCCAAGCCTAGTTTTTTGTATTAGAGTTGAACAAGCTTCATGGTGTCAGAAGTGGCATGTCTAAAAGGACATTGAGCCAGAAGTGGCGTGCCTAAAGGACATGTTTTCAGAAGCGAATATCTGAAGAGGCATGGAGTCAGAAACGGCTTGGATAAAACAACTTAAGGCATTTATTTAGATGCTGGTGGAATATACAAGAGTGGATAATTCTCAAAATATGCATACTTCTCAAAACAGGTCAGAAACAAATTTTAGATATTAAAACTTGCTCAGCACTATTTATTTTCGCATAATATGAAACTGGGCATACAGAATGCTCTAAATAATTTTTGCATAAACAGATATGTATGATATTGATAAAAATATTTCATTTACTACAGAAAATGTTTGAAATAAAGTCTGCATTGCATAAAATGATTAAAATAAAGGGAAACAACACCATTTTCGCAAAGCATATGTATTTTTAGTATTAAGCAAAGATATCCGAGTTATTAGAAGTGTATAAAGTGTTTGCATGTTTGTTTGTCAGTGTTACAGTAAAGATATTTTGCAAAGTACAGCTATTACAAGGTATATTTTGCAAAAGTACAGCCATTACAAGGCATATTTTGCAAGTACAGCCATTACAGGGCATATTTTGCAAAGTAAAGTATTTTGAAGAGTTTATTGTGCATTTGAATGTTGTTACAAGCTCACAGAACAGTTTGGTCATACATAATTAAAAGGGCCATATTTTTAGTGTGTTTGTGTATACCTTCTGGGCATGGCAGATGGATTTTGAAAATCCAGTGCACTTGTGTTTGACAGTAATATTGCTGAGCACTGAAGAGTTTTTGACCAAGAATACAACATTTCATACAGGTTGTATTTTCTGATAAAGATGACCATACAAAGGCATTTATTCTACTTAATTTAGTAGGGTCAGAAGCTATAGAAAGGGAATGTTCATTTGCGCATGTACCTGCTGTCTATGCTGGAGAAAGGGAAAACCGTCATATTGTTGTACTGGCTGAGTCAAGGGAGGACCATGAGTGATTAAAATGTAAATTTAGAGAAATGTGTAACCCCCAAGCAAATGTTACTATAGAAAGGTACTTGTCTTACACAAGGGATCAAAAATATGGTGAAACTTTTGCAGCATATATAACTGACATGAGAAATAACGCTAACAAGTGCAGAATTTGTGACAAGGGATGAGTTCATAAAGGACAGACTTGTGTGTGGTATAAAAGATGATGCTGTGAGAAATATTTTGCTTCATGACAGGGATTTAACTTTGAATAAGGCCATTGTGAATTGTCAGATATACTAGCTCACAGAAAAGCATACAAATATGCTTACAAATAAGAGCTCTGGAAAGCACAGTGATAAAACTTACATTGACAGTATGCAGCATGTGGTTAGAAGAAATAGACCCAACCACACGGCAGCAACTGTAACCCCTGAAACACCCACTAGTAAATCCCTGAACTTTCTAGCACATTGTACAAGTCACACGGTCTCAGTGAGGTATAACAGTGAGTCAGCAGACTCAAAGCATAGGCTCCAACCTACATTCATTGCTAACTGTTGTAGTTGTGGTGGAACCCATGGATCTAAAAGGGAGAAAGGTTTAGCTTTTGGTCAACAATGCCACAAATGTAATAAATGGAATAATTTCAAAAGACTTTGTAAATCAAATGGCCCAAATTCTTTTATTAAGAGGGAACATTTTAAGTAGTGAGTTGATCAGCTAAACGGTGGCAGTTCTACTCTTTATGTGGATGGTATGTCAGTGCTTCATGAAATGGTTAATGCAGTAGATTTAAGGGCCAAGAATGAAGCATTTTGTACTGTTTGGATAAATGGCAAACCCACAGAGCTCAAAGTTGGCACAAGTTCCAAGTGCAATGTTATGTCAGCAGAAACATTTTCTAGAGTGTGTAAAGGTGAAAGGCTTGATCTGGCAAGGTATGTGAAGCTTGTTGCTTATGGAGGTGAAGAAATCCAAACTGAAGGCTCAGTAGTGGTTTCATGTCACCTTGCTGGAAGAAGCCGCAACGTATTATTTTATGTTGTAAAGCAGCACGTCCAGTCATTATTAGGGCTCAGAGACAGTTTGAAAATGGGACTTCTTTCATTTAATAAGGAAGTCCATCATGTTAGCTTAAAAGGCCGCTACTTTAATTTTGCCCAGCACATTTTTTCTACCTATGTTGATCTGTTCCAAGTCAAACTAGGCAAACTTCCAGTTGTGTACTCCATGAAGTTAGACCCCAGAGGTCAGTCCAGTTATCAGGCCAGCACATAAAGTTCCAATAGCCATGCAGGACAGAGTCAAAGCTGAGTTTGATAAAATGATGTGAAAAGGTGTGATTTGTCCAGTCAAAACTCCAACTGAATGGCTATCTTCCATGGTGGTAGCTGATAAGAAAAGCTCAGATGACATCAGAATATGTATTGACCCATGAGATTTGAATAAAGCGCTAAAAAGACTTCATCATCCAATGCGCACAGTCGAAGAAGTCGCAGCCTTGATAACAAATGCCACTATTTTTTCTGCCTTAGATGTAAAGAGTTCATTTTGACAAATTCAGCTTGACAAAAAATTATCATTGCTCACTACATTCAGTACTCCATTTGGCAGGTTCAGGTTTTTGAGAATGCCATTTGGAATAAATTCTACAAGTGAAGTCTTTTAGCATGAAATGGAGCAATTTTTTTCTGGGTATCCTTGTGCTAGTATAGTAGACGATATACTGGTAGAAGGTTGTGATGAAGCAGAACATTACAGAAACCTCAGAAAAGTTCTAGAAAGGACATGTCAAGTGAATCTTAAGCTCAAGCCACATAAATCCAGATTCAGGCTACAAGACGTTACTTGTGTTGGTCATTTATTTATGAGTACAGACTTACGACTAGACTCTCCAAAACAAACATTCTCGAGATAGAAAAATAAATGGTTTCAGAAGGCAACCAGTAGTTTTAAAGTGCATAAAGCACTTTTCATTTAATAAAATCAAACTTCTTCAGATGCAAACATTCAAAGTAGAAGTTTCAGTTAAATAAAATACCAGGAAGTGTTTGAGCCTGTCAGCTAACATGCTGTGATGACATCAGCAACAATAGTTAACCCTTCCTGTTCTACAAACTATAAAAAAATACTGTTTAAAACTAAAACAATACTGACAACCATGAACAAGGAAGATTGAAGCTATGGTTTAAAAATAAAGCATGCTGATGGGTATACTTTAAACAACAAAAACAAATAAATATATGAAATAATAAGGTTACCTATAAGGAATTACTATTACACTGCTGAAATTCTACACTACAAACTTTTTTACTACAACATTTCATAGCTAATTGCCTAGCCCAGAAAAATAACTCAGCTGGGTGTTTGAGAAATAAATGTAGGCACCATTAACAGTGACTAAAATTACCATGCAAGAAATAAACTTGATGTTGGGTACATAATCTTAATGAGCTATGATGACCATATTACTAAATCTATATCATCCATGCTATGCTATGCCATTCACTTAATTCCACAATATGGCATTCATTATATAAAAATAATATAAAAATATATAAAAAATACAGAATCTAGCTATGACCTTTAAGGAGAATTAAGGCTGAATATCCTGGTATCACATTTACTAACATAAGTCACTATTAGAGATTAATATTATTCATGATATTAATATAAAATTAATATTACAATTATTTCTTGTGTTACATAGCTAGAAGGGAAATCTGTCATCTAGTTAAACTTTTCAGTTTAAGTAGACATCTAATTGAGCACGTCATTAATACCTGGGTAACAGTATGCATTGAGGTGAATTTGCCAGTAAAGTTTAAGTTCTTCAAGTCTTAGGGAGATGGGACCACTCCTAATGTCATATTTGACATGGTCAATAATCTTGAACTTAAATTTATGGTTTGGAAATATTCCTATATGTTTAGCCAATGCATTCTCTGTTTTCTTTTTATTGAGAGCGTACTGGTGTTTGTACACTCGCTCCCAGAGCTTACGTTCAGTCTTGCCTATATAAAATACTGAGCAAGACTGGCACTTCGCTAAATATACTACTAATCTGGTATTACAATTGTATCTGTCTTTTAATTTAAAGACATGGTCATTCACCTCAAATGTGCTTCCTACCTCAATGAATTTACAAAAGTTGCAGGATTCACACTTAAACATCCCAGGAAACTTCACAAATTGTGATCTACTAGATTCCAAGAGGTTCTTGATGATGCACCTTCTCCTATATATAATTTTGGGTGAAGTACCTCAGCTACTGAGTAAGGTTGGGTCACATCTAAGCCATTCCCAGTTTTTTCAAACCAAATTCTGTACAAGATGGCTATCCACATTATAGGTAGTAACTAGGCTCAAGGTGAATTCATCTTCTGTAACTGGACTATCCACATTAAAGTCTAACTCGCACTTTTCTTTAGATATTGATGCCGGTACCCCTCCCGAACTCAAAATTGGGGTGTAAAAGCCTGACCTTCTCTTACTCTGGACCTCCTCCGTAAGTGAGTTTATTAGATCACTGGGGTAGTCTCGAGCTAAAAACATGTTTCTTAATAATTCACATTCCAACTCAAAGTCTCTATCCAAAGTGATAATTCTAGCCGCCCTTACCAGTTGGCCCTTAATGACCAAACATTTTTGATGGTAAGGGTGACAGCTGGAATAATGAAGACATGAGTTGGAATAAGTACTTTTCTTGAAAACTCTAGACGAGTATCGGTTTCTCCCCCTATCTTTTCTAAGATCAATATCTAACATGCTATTTCATCACTATCAAAAGTGTGAGTGAATTTCAGGAAGGATGTGGTATTATTAAAGTAATCCACTAATCTATTACCTTATACAAAATCCCCTTTCAGCATAATAAGAATGTCATCCAAGAACCAAGTATAAAACAAAATCAGGTATCTTGCATTCCTTCATATTGAATATAAAATTTGTTTCCCAGAATGCCATTACTCGGTTTGCCAGACTGGCTCCACAAGGGGAACACATGGCAACCCCAATTTTCTGCAAGTAAAAGTCATTCTCAAAAACAAAATAGTTATTTGATAGAACAATGTCCAACAACTCAAATACAAGTGAAATTTCTGAATCAGGGTCTCCTTTCTTCCTTAACATCTCCATAATCCATTTGATTTCTTCCAAGTGTGTGATAGATGTATAGAGGTCTTTTACATCTATCGTGAGAACATTATAGTTCTCGCTGTATTCAAGTTCATTAATTTTCTTTAAAAATGACCATGAGTCTTTACAGACTTGACTCTCACTTGTCAGGTATCTTTTCAGAATAGCATCCACTACATTCACACATGGATAAGTGACTGAATCTCGGACATCCATTAAAGGTATCATTGGTGGATTGGTTAGATCTTTATGGATCTTGGGTATCCTGAATAGTCTCAGGATTTTCAGGAAAGGCGTGGTCATGTAGTTAAAGACATTAGCTTCATTTCTAGCTGTTATGAATAAATCATTCAAATACATATTTATCCGTCAATAAGCCATGTTTATTTCATTAAGGGAGGTTACTTGGTAAGCCTCCCCTGCTAAAATGTCCCTCATTTGTTTCACATATTCATGATGGTCCATAATAGTCAGGCCACCACCTTTATCCAGTTTGGAAACCCACACATTAAGTGATCTTAAATAGTTCATTTCATCCCACTCATATTTGCTGATGTTCATCTTGACAGTAGCATTCTTAGAGAATTTCACTAAGTGCCTCAGGTCGAGCTCACATGCATGTTTGAATATCTGCAGGCTGGGATGTAGTGGTGGGTTGACACTTGGTGCACATAAGGCATTCCTGGCATTTTAACTGTTATTGTCATTGTTACCAAATAAAATATTCAGATTTAGTATCCTGGTATAATTTTTGATGTCGAGGATTGCTCTGGCTTTTACACCCCGATTTTGAGTTCGGGAGGGGTACCAGCATCAATATCTAAAGAAAAGTGTGGGTTAGACTTTAATGTGGATAATCCAGTTACAGAAGATGAATTCATCTTGAGCCTAGTTACTACCTATAATGTGGATAGCCATCTTGTACAGAATTTGGTTAAAAAAAACTGGGAATGGCTTAGACGTGACGCGATCTTACTCAGTAGTTTAGGTACTTCACCCAAAATTATATATAGGAGAGGGTGCAACATCAAGAACCTCTTGGAATCTAGTAGACTACAATTTGTGAAGTTTCCTGGGATGTTTAAGTGTAAATCCTGCAACTTTTGTAAATTCACTGAGGTAGGAAACACATTTAAGGTGAACGACCATGTCTTTAAATTAAAAGACAGATACAATTGTAATACCAAATTAGTAGCATATTTAAAAAAGTGCCAGTCTTGCCCAGTATTTTATATAGGCAAGACTGAGCGTAAGCTCTGGGAGTGAGTGTACAAACACCAGTACGCTCTCAATAAAAAGAAAACAGAGAATGCATTGCCTAAACATATAGGAATATTTTCAAACCATAAATTTAAGTTCAAGATTATTGACCATGTCAAATATGACATTGGGGTGGTCCCATCTCCCTAAGACTTGAAGAACTTAAACTTTACTGGCAAATTCACCTCGATGCATACTATTACTCAGGTATTAATGACATGTGCTCGATTAGATATCTACTTAAATTGAAAAGTTTAACTAGATGACAGAATTTCCCTTCTAGCTATGTAACATAAAAAATAATTTTTATATTAATTTTATATTAATTTCATGAATAATATTCATCTCTAATAGTGACTTACATTAGTAAACATGATACCAGGATATTCAGCCTTAATTATCCTTAAAGGTCATAGTTAGATTCTGTATTTTTTATATTTTTTATATTATTTTTACATAATGAATACCATATTATGGAATTAAGTGAATGGCATAGCATAGCATAGCATGGATGCTATAGATTTAGTAAGATGGCCATCATAGCTAGTTAAAATTATGTACCCAACATCAAGTTTATTTCTTGCATGGTAATTTTAGTCACTGTTAATGGTGCCTACATTTATTTCTTAAACTCCCAGCTGAGTTATTTTTCTAGGCTAGGCGATTAGCTATGAACCAGCATGAAATGTTGTAGTAAAAAAAGTTTGTAGTGTAGAATTTCAGCAGTGTAATAGTAATTCCTTATAGGTAACCTTATTATTTCATATATTTATTTGTTTTTGTTGTTTAAAGTATACCCATCAGCATACTTTATTTTTAAACCATAGCTTCAGTCTTCCTTGTTCATGGTTATCAGCATTGTTTTAGTTTTAAACAGTATTTTTTCATAGTGTATAGAACAGGAAGGGTTAACTATTGTTGCTGATGTCATCATAGCATGTGAGCTGACAGATTCAAGCACTTCTGGTATTTTATTTAACTGAAACTTGTACCTTGAATGTTTGCATCTGAAGAAGTTTGATTTTATTAAACAAAAAGTGCTTTATGCACTTTAAAACTACTGATTGCCTTCTGAAGCTGTTTTTTTTCTATTTTAGTAGTTTATTTTGTGTTTTTTAGACATTCTTGAGATGCCAGCTACAGACAATGTTTCATTATGAAAGTCAGAAAGTAATTGTTTCAAAGTTCTTGCAACCAGAGTACATAACTATCTTGCATCGTGGTCACCCAGGAACTGAATCTACCAAAACAAGGGTGAGAGGACTTGTATTTTGGACTTCTATGTCACAAGATATTGAGAGAGCACTTTCATCTTGTTCACTGTGTAATAGTACAAACCATATCAACAGAAAAAACCACTTAGCTTAATCAGATTCCAGAACTACCTTGGTCAACAGTAGCCACTGATATGTTCAGGTGGAATAGTCACCATTATTTCTTGCTAGTAGACTCTTACTCCAATTGGTTCGTGATTGACCTACTTCCTAACCTAGCATCCAGTACAGCCATTACTAAGATGAAGCATCATTTTGCTGTTCATGGTAGTCCACACAAAGTTTTTTTCTGACAATAACACGCAGTTTATAAGCCAATAGTTCAAAAGATTTGCTGAAGAATGGGACTTTACTTATGTCACAAATAGTCCAGAGTACCTGCAGTCAAATGGTTTGGCAAAATGAGCAGTGCAAAGTGCAAAACAGTTACTAGAGAAGTCAAAATGAGACAGTAGTGATGTTTTCCTGAATCTCTTGAATCTCAGAAATGTTCCTCATGATAAACATCTTGGTTCACCTGCTCAGATACTTCTGTTGAGACAAACGAGTACCACATTACCAATCAGTAGTAAATTGTTGGTTCCATATGTCAAGAAAAGCAGGTTAGTGAAAGCCAATCTGTTGAAGAAGCACCTATTCCAGAAGTCCTACTATGATAAAACCAGCAAACTGCTCAATCCATTATGAGAGGTAGAAGCATTAAGGATGCAAACATCCAAAGGTTATGATCGGATTGGTGTGTTGAAGAATATTGATCTACAGCCGAGATCATACATTATGGAATTAGAAGGACCAACTTTTAGGCAGAATCAGAAACATTTGAGTCCAAGCCTATAACACAGCAGATAGCCTGTGAGAAAAACTCTTTATCTCAGAGTAAGTTATCTGGTGTTCCAATTCCAGAGAAATTCCAGAGGACATTCCTATTCCTGTGACAAATCCAGAAGTTCTTGATATGAGTTGTGCACCGCAGACTGTCCTTGTTGCTAAATTTGGTCCTAACTGTTATGTTACGAGATATGGTTCAATCTCTAAACCTTGTAGCAGATGTGAAGCAACTTGGACATGGACATTGTATTTTGCCTTCAATGTGTATTGTAATACATGTCTAGCTATAACATTGTTTTTTTCAAAGGGCAATCTTTTAAGAGGGAGGATATAGCTCAATCTGTGCTTATATACCTTTAAGAAGCTATCCAAGGGCTTGCACAAGTGTGTAAATACTGAGCACCTGCAAGTCTGACTGCCATTTTGTAGTAAGCTGTTGAGATGTAAGCATGTACATATGTAAGCTCTGTCTATTAACTAGTTCATTCATATTTAAAGATGCTGTTATCCATCCTGATGTGTCTGTATCTATTAAAGCATCTAATCAAAACCCAAAGCCTTCTTGTTTTATGAATTAGAGACAAACAAGTGACAAAATTATTGCAGCATACTTGTACTGGCTATTTCCCTCAATGTAGTACAATCTTGGAGTTGGTATATTTAATTTGCAATGGGTGTGGGGGTGCAGGGGGCACAGCCCCTCTGCAAAAACTTAAAATCAAACTTGTTTTGGGTCCTGGGTTTGTGTGTTTTAATTTTTGATATTCTGATGTTCAGTATTATGTAGTTTGGGCTTCCCGGTCTCAAACAAATGAAAATCAGTAATTTGGGATTTCGACATATGAAAGTAGATCTATATATGTGTGTATATATATATATATATATATATATATATATATATATATATATATATATATATATATATTTATGGGTCTGGGACTAATGAGCGAATGGCCGTTTCACCGAATCTGAAATGGCCATGCATACTTTACACAAAGTGCTTTTCACCAAAGAAGCACTTTTGCGTAAGTATGCCTGGAGGTAGAGGGAGTTGTGGGAGAGTGACTTTTGCGGAGATCATGCTACGGTGTGGTTAAGGGAATTTTTTCCTTTTCCCCACTGTAGTGCAATCTCGGTGTGAGAATAATAAAGTAGGTGGGTGTGGGGGGTTAGGGGGGTGCAGGGGGGCTTACCCCCCTGCATAAACACTTTTTTATTCTTTTTTAATGTTTTGTTTTTAAAGCGCTTTAATGAAAGTGCTTTTTCGGTAAAAGCACATTCGTTAAAGTGTGTTAGGGTAAGTTGGATTTGGACTGTTGAACTTTCGTTCAACAGTCCTAGATCCATATATATATATATATATATATATATATATATATATATATATATATATATTTATATATTTATTTATATATTTATACACACACACACACACACACACACACACACACACACACACACACACACACACGTTCTGTTTCAGCTTCATGAAGCATTGTAGGGTTTCAGTTTGAGCATCATATGATGAAGTCTCTTGTGGCTGAAAGGCTTTTTGCAAACATCTTATGATTTTACATTTACAGGTTCATAGGTTCATAGGTAGATACTAGGCTATCTGCCCTAGGGCATTTATAAGCCTAGCCAGAGTGTATTTGGCTTCCGCCTCCCTATTAGATTAGCCTACTGTGCCTCTGTGAAGTGGGTCACAGAAGGTACCCTTTTAAGATTAATTTACTGTGCCTCTAACTAGCAGGGACACAGGAGAGATCCCAGGGGTGAATTTGCGATTTCTCATCCACGCGTCCAAATTTTGCTTGAAGAGGGTCAGCGAGGGGCTATGTCTAACATGAATTGGGATTCTATTCCAGAGTGAGGGGAGCCTCTGGGAAATGAATCTGTCCCTCCAGCATGTCCTATTTATTTTTGTGCTGAGGTTTAGGTCCCTGGAGCATGTAGCTCTAAGGGACCTGGATTTCTTGAGGTGGAGCATGTCCATTAATTCTGGGTTTGACATGGCTTTGCACGTCAGGCATAGATCGCCTCTGAGTAGGTGGTAAGCAAACTGAGTAGAGCTGGAGTTTCTTTAGTCGAGCTGCATAGGACATCTGTTTGCAGCCCAAGATCCTCTTGGTGAGGTACCTTTGGGGTCTCTCCAGTTGCTGCAGGTGTCGGGTAAGGTACATTCCAAAAGGGGCATTGTATTCAATTATTGGCCTGATGAGTGACGAGTAGAGGGGCACAATGACCTCTCTTGATCTAGATGTGAACCCTTTCGTGATAATGTGGGCTATATAGAAGGTCTTTCTAACCACTTTGGCAACGTGATTATCAAAGGAGAGATTACTATCTATGTTGGTCCCCAAATCTCTAATTATTTCTTCCGTACTTAATGGATTACCACCTATGTGGTAATTTGTGGGCACCTTGTTTTTCCCAAAGGGGATGGCTATGCACTTTTTAGCATTTAGCTTGAGGCTGTGGGTCTGGCACCAAGCATCCGTCTCTGTGAGACCCTTTTGGAGGATGCTTGTGACAGCTGGAGATTCGATTATGGCCCCCATTTTGCAGTCATCTGCGAACTTTGTCAGCCATAATCCCCCTGTGTTAGCCTGAACCTCAGAGAAGTATATACCGAACAAGAGAGGTCCCAGAACTGAGCCCTGTGTGACACCACTTGTAACTGGTTTTGATTCGGACATGGCACCTGTGATTCTGACCATGTGGGTTCTATCTCTGAGCCAGTTTGCAACCCATCTTGTGATATAGGATTGATATTTAAGCTGGTAAGCTTATTTATGATGCCCGAGTGGGGTATTGTGTCGAAGGCTTTTACAAGGTCCAGGTAGGCTGTGTGGACTACCTTGCTCTCATCTATGGCTTTGGTAACTGTTTCAAAGAAATCAACTAGGTTTAAGAGGCATGATCTGCCCTTAACAAAGCTGAATTGGGTAGGGTCCAGTGTCTGGAGTCTCCCAATGTCTTTGTTTATGAGTTCATGATAATACACTCCATAGCTTTACAGACCAGACTAGTCAGGCTTATGGGGCGATAGTTTCCAGGGTCCGTTGTGGCACCACCTTTGTGGAGTGGGACCACTGTAGCTGTACGCCATTCTTTGGGTACATATCCTGTAGTAAGGCTAAATTTGAACAGTGATTTAATGTGAGGGTTCAGTTCTTCTTGGAGTTCATGTAAGACACAGCCTGGGACACCGTCCAGTCCCATAGATGCTGTGTTTTTTGCTTTGGAAAGGGTAGCTTTCACCTGTGCATCTGTGATGTCAGGGAGGTTACATTCAGTTGGGATAGGCATTTGCTCTTTTGGGGGGGAAGGGGGGGGAGTTTGCGCTGAATCTATCTGCCAGGATTTTGGCTATTTCTGTAGGTTCAGTATATTTTGTACCATTATGCAACAATTCAGAGCATATCTGGGAGTTTCCGCTCATGTTCCTGACATAACTAAAGAAGGCCTTGTGATTATCTTTAGTGTCTAGGGCAATTTTTCTTCCGAAACTGGCCTTTGATTATTTTATGAGGGATCGAAGTTTCTTGCTAATACTGATCAGAGATGCCTTCCCTTTTTGGGATTTTGCTCTGTCATGTAGTAGCTTCCTCCTTCTGTTGTATAGCTTATTTATGGCCAGGGTCCACCAGACCAGTCTCCTGTTTTTGGAGGAGTGAGTCTTGGTTTTATTTGGGATAGCACGATCCATGCATTCCTGCAGGTGCTCATAGAATGCATCTGTAAAGGATTCTGCGGATTGGGCTGTATTATCCTCTGGCCCAGGGGCTTTGAAGGATTCCACCTCAGTCTTGAGAAGTGCAAAGTTGGCTTTTGAGAAATTCTTTACAGTGATTTTCTTGGCTGGGGGTGGGGATGGGATATGAATGTCGAGGGAAATTTGTTTATGGTCTGATCTTACCAATGAGGGGTTTACCTCTGGTGTGGAACCAGGCTACAAACTGAAAGGCAGTTTTGCCCACTGTTAGTTGCACATGGATGGTTTCCGATGCTTCGTGCAGTGCCACTAACCTGGAGGTGTAGGTATCTTTGATGAATATAGATACTCCCCCTCCTTTTGTGCTTCAGTCCAAGTTTTGTGGCCGAAACGCATGGTATGAGTTATAACCTGGTAGTGCTGGGGTGCTCTCAGGAGCCTTGAACCAGGTTTCTGTTACTGCACAGACATCGATTTTCTCCATACTGAGGAGAGCCTCGAGTACGTGCATCTTGAGGTTCAGACTTCTGGCATTGAGTAGTATTGCCTTTAGTTTTTTATCCTTGGGTTGTCTATGGAGGTGGGGTTGTCCTTTGAGCCTTGCCTAAAAAAGGCACTATGGGGGTGACAAGAGCCTTGGCCAGTATACGAAAGCCTAAGGGTGACAGGTGCAAGCCATCTCTAGCGAAGCAACGTGGCTTGTCGAGCATGTCATCCCAGGCTGACAGACACTGGATCCCCTTTGAATGACACCAATACTTTAGCCAATTGTTGAAACTGATCATTTTTGTCTTTATACTGTGGCATCATTCTTGGTGAGGCAAGATGCTACTCAAGGTCAGGGTCATACCAGCCTGGGCTACATGGTCAGAGAGCTCCTCTATGTCTCTTTTCATGTAGTCCAGGGAGGGATGTCTCAGGTCATTCACACCAGCATGGACAATGACGGATTCATACTTGTACTTGCTTTGGAGTGACCTGAGTGCTTGCGTTATGTGGCAGATCCTGGCACCCGACAGGCAGCTTACAGTGACCTTCTCCTTGTTCAGTCTGGTGAGCGGGACGTCAGTGTGCCGGACAATAGAGTCCCCTATAACAAGTGCATTTGGTGTGTTGTTTGGCCTTAAGGGCTGTGACTGTGAGGCACACTGCTTTTGTGAGATATGTGATTCATGGGTATTGTTGAGGGGTGGCTGTTGCTTGGATATCTGCTTAGGAGGTCTTTGCTGTTTAGGCAGATTTTTATTTAGAGCCTCCGAGTATGTTTTTGTGTGTTTATGTGTTGGGTATGCAGATGCAATAGGTCTGTGTGAGACTGGATTTGTGGTGTGGGTGGTTACCTTTTCCTCCTGACTGACTGTGCCAGTCTTGGGTTGAGAGAGCTTTGCCTCCAGTTTGGCTGTGTAACTGCATCTCTCACATGTATTAGAGTTTGTTGGAAGGAGGAGAGGGTTGTCTGTGTACATAAGGCAGTTGTAACATTGCTTCAGAATTTCCAGATTCACCAGCTGGACTGGAGAGTAACCTTGAAACTGACCCTTGGACATACCATATTAGTATAGGGAACTGTTTTTTTACTGATCAAATTAGGGAAGGGAACTGATTTTTCACTTGATCAGGAAGGACCAATCGGGAGTCTAATGCTTATGAGAAGTCAAGGAGGGTGTAGTGCTTTATTTAGTTAGTGTTTCCTTATAAGAGCTGAGCAAGTGCATGGCTTTAGAAAGAGAATAGAGTGATTATTTTGAGAGTTTGAACAGTTCTAAGGGAAAAAGTGAAGAGCAGACTTTGTGGAGCCTGGAATAGTTTAAACCTGTTTAGGCGGCGCTGCCCGACACTGCTCAGTGTGCAAAACCGCACAAAAAGAGAGTTGTAGGGTTTTAAGAGAGAGATCAAGGAGTTTAGAATTGACCCAAAATGGCCAATAAAACTACAGCTTCTAGGTAGTAATCACTCCTCCAGGGACAGGCAGGCTGTTCAGTGTTAACCACTCCCACTGGTGAACACAGAGACTTCCCTTTAGCCCAAGCAAGCACTGGCCTTCTAGAAACTTCCAAACAGTTCAGAACAGCAAATCTGTAACTGAACTTTCTTAACTTTCAGAAAGAGGGAAAAAAAATCAAGATTTTTTTTTTTCTTTTTGTTGTAGTTTAAAGGTAGCAGAGATACACAAGCAGCAAAATAATCACAACAGTGCAATAAATGACCCCACACTTGAGTGCTTGGCCAAAATCAGGTAAAATGCAGTTTTTAGAGAAAAAAACAATTTTAAATTAAGTGCAACACAGAAAATGCAGTAAACAGGCTCTAGATGTGTTCCAAGTACTGTTACTGTTATCTACATCTTACTCTCAGAATGTTAACACTCTCAAGGGTGTGGGTTAAAATGTATTTTTTTCACAAAATACTAATAAATTGTCATTTTAATTGACACATAAATAGTGAGTTAAAGGAAAGGATTATTGTGTTGGATCAAATTTATTGCCTTTATTGTTCTTTAAATAAAACTAATTATTTATGTAATTTAGTAAGTTGAGTTCTTACACACCTGAATGCATTTACAATGTTTGGCTTTATCAAGTTAAGTTGCTTAATTGTTTAACCGGTTCTGGTACTTAACAGAGAAAAATAGTTCTCACATTGTCAAAGTGAGAAATTTTCATCACAGACAGTTTACCTACACATATTTAACAGAGTTTGAAATATTAGGCTTTCTTCAGAGTATTAGTTTCTATTCTGCAAGCACTTATTGGATTATTGATACACAGTTATGCTGATAGCCACCTTTAAATAATATCTATACTGATTAAAATGTGGGATCATCTTCTTGCTATAAAAATGTTATCCTGAAATATCATTAAGATCAATGCTTCTATTTCCAGAAGATTCCAAGCCACTGCTTAATGCTACAGTTGTTGGCCTGATATTCATCCATTTCCTGGTATGACAAAGCTTTACATCTTTTTACCACAGTGTCCTGCTGTCATATGTCACTTGCTGTATGCAGAGAAATATTTTACATGTTTCCCAGTTAATTAATTTTGGTATAACAGTTCTTGCTCTTATTCTAAAAGATAACATTTATCACTGGAGGTTATATCTGCTGTCTAAATATTTGTGTTAAATTCCATGTTTCCCATTGATTAAAACATTATGTTCTCCAGTTTCAGTTGTATGAAGCAGTCTCAGGATTTCAGTGTAAGCAGCATGTGGCCAGAATTGTTGAATGTATTTGCTTACATGGTGTCAAAAGCTATGCATTAGGGTTTTCAGTAAAAACATTCCATAATTTCAAATGGTAGCTGTGAATGAACTCAGTCCCTCCTGCATTTCATCCTGGAACTCTACAAACTCTGGGTTTGACAGTTTAGACCACATCTGCCCAGTTAGACCCTTTTTTCCTCAAGTGTCACATTCCTAATTGATAGAATTAGGCATAACATATGTGCCTATAATGCATTCACTTGTTGAAGTTAAAAGGACAGTATCCCACAATAACCCTGCTTGTCACAACTAAGAATTTAGTAACAAGTTAACTGAGAAAGGAATGATATTTTGCAACTGAAAATTATCCCAAGTCTGAAGAACACTATCTCACTGCTTAGCAATTTCAGCTACAGTCTCACACTTTCTTTTAATGAAACATTCCTAGATACATCCTTGTCTGACAAATCATATAGGTTGTAGTAGGGGAAATAGTATACTGAGGGTCACAACATAGGGCAAAAGTGATTTTGGTATATAATAAAACAGGTTTCAGCACTGCATAGATGGTTGGGGCAGTGCATCCTGATTGGTAGTCTGGCATAATGGTCCCCATTTTTGAAAAGTGGGAGGGACAGGAGGGTACATCTGAGTTATATAAGGATCACACACCCTCATCTCCCTGAGAAAACATATACCAGGAAAGGAGAGTCCATCCTGCAGCTGATTTTCTGATTCAGAAGAAGCAATGCGGGTCTCATCCTCATCATGAAACAGTAGATCAGCTGTTTATTCTTCCATGGATATTGGACTGGTCATGGGGACTTCACCATTACTGTCTACATGTGTTTTGTGTAACTGATAAGACACAAGAGATTTGTGTTCACAATCTCAGCATTACGTCAAATACATTCAAGTTGGGTATATGACTACTCTAATGGTGTTCCAAATCTCACTTCCTGCTTCTTATCATCATAGACAGCCAGGATATCAAGCTGTAGCCCATGTCTAGACAGTGTCCAGTTTGGGAACATTACTGTTTTATTTGGTTGTTCACAGATGATATTATCTCTTAACCTGAAGTGTTTGTGATCTCCAGTCTGCACTACAGTGAGTTACTGCTGAGTGTGAACCATTTGGGATAAAAATCAATGTCTTCAAAAGAGATGTCATTGTTCCTCCCAGAACAGTATGAACTGATCTGTCTGAGTGATGGGGTGGACAATTACCTCAGGTAAAGAAGTTTAGATATGTTGGTGCTTTGCTCATGAGTGAGATTAGAGGGGACTGGGAGATTGATCAGCAACTGGGTGTAATGGAAGCAGTAATGCAGGCCTTTTAATGGACTAATGAATTGGAATTTGAGTCATAGCATGAAGCTCAAAATGTATTGGTCAGGCTATATCTTCCTTTTACATATGGCCATGAATTTATGTAGTGATCAAGGGATAAAACTGCAGATACAAGTGGTGGAAAGGAGTTTACTTTAGAGAGTAGCCGAGCTCACTCTATGACAGAAACAGGAATTCAGTAATCTGGCAGCACAAGGATCTCATAAGTGTGGGAGGAATCAGAGTACAGCTGCTGGTGTTCTGTGTTAAGAGGGGTCAGGTCAGGTGATTTGGGTACTTGTGAAAGTGTCCTCTGGTGACTCCCATTGAAAGACTACCAGAAGGAAAATCTAGAGCAGACTCAGGACACAATGGGTGAATTCTATCTCTTAGCTAGTCTGAGAATGCTTAGAGATTTTAAAGGTTGCTTTGGGGTTTATTACTTGAGATGTGAAAATCTGGCCAACCCTATTCAACTTGCTACCGTCATAACCTTTATGAGAAGAATCAGTTTATAAAGTTATAATGATGGTGAGATCTACCTCCACATTTAGATCCTTTGAAAGCTGCTTATTTTCTCATCTCACTGACTTGTCAACATTTTCTTCTTTTAACAATTAATATTTTGCCTAGCTACCTATTCCCCTATAAGACTGCTCCTACTTCATACTACTGATAAGACTGACTTTAGTCCTGACACATAATAGGAGGGAGGGGGTGTTTCCCATGTCATTACTTATTTTTAATTCAGTTTACGTGTTTACTGGCCACTAGTTAAGTTACATGTTTCTGCTTCGGCAGAACTTGATAGAAAAACTTGGAAGACTCTCTCATTAAGCTGGTACACTTATATAGCATATCAAAGACATTGCAGTTTTTGATGACTGATAATAATCCATGGGTTGACTAGTTTAAATCATTATTATATAGTTCTAGTCTCCTGGACCCAAATGCAAATGATGCCATTCAACAGTTAATGGGAGCAGCTCTGAATGTTTTTTTTTTTTCCATAGAAAATATATCCTGTATGTCAGGGTCCTTCCCAGAAAAAAGCACAGTAGTATATTTCAGAATGACCCTATAAAGCATATCACTTTTGGTTGACTTCTTCCTATGAGTCTGGTCCATAACTTCCTTACAAATAAACTTCCTAAGTGTGTAAGATTGTGACCAGACATTTGCAATGATAATATCCCCATACATTCCATATCTCTAGAAAACAGTATCTGCAACATTGTGGTGTGGGAAATTATATATTTGCAGTTTACAATGAGAGCGGGGATATAGAAGAAAAAGGGTGATTCCAAAATAAGGCCCTAGGATAATAAGAATGAGTAAACAAAATTTAAAGTTACTTAAAGAGACAAAATAAGGTAGCTAGCATCTCTCTGATGGTTAGCGCAGAGGACTAAAGCTCTGAATTGTTAATGAGCTGCTTCTGGTGTCCAGGCTACAGAACTTCATTGCTTCTACCTTTGTTTGCCTGCTGTGTGAGTTACTTCACCAGAAAGTACTCCTGAGTCACCCCTGGAAAGAGACAATGTCTCCAGTGTGCAGTGCGCTTACTTGGTCAACAAATAGGTACAAGAAAATCTAAAACAAATGTAATAATAGAAAAGGTCTAAATTCCACAATAGATTGAGTAGGACAGAACCTAAACATAGTTTTGAAAAGGCAGGACTATTATGAAGAGGGTAAATGAGGCAAGTAGTAAAGCAGACATACTATGGATGGAAGCTCCAATAAAGGGTTCTGAGGAAAGTACAGCGTGCTTGGTGCACACATGCATTGTTACACTATACTAGGGTATTTGATGTATTCATTTGTTTGGGAACTTACCTGAATCAGCAGTGAAAGTCAGCCAAATACTGTATCCTGGAAATTGAAAAAGTCCAGGTAATGATTTTTGTTATTGTATTCCATAGGGAAAGGAAGGAAGGATTGATGGACTCCACACTGAGTTTCTAGGGAGTTCCTAATATTCAAATATCCCACCTGTTTGTTCCACAATTATTGTTCTTATATTGTGCAGGTAGAATGTGAAGGATTAGTTTTCCTAATGTGCCAAAAAGAGACAGCTACATTTTCCACAGAACATGTCTCTAAGGAAGAGATTGTCACAATTTTCTTTGATATTTCTTACACAGTCATGTTAGTAGAAATAACTAAAAAGAGGGAAGTGTTAAAGAATTATTGCACTGAACTCAGCTTTTTAAACTTTATAAGCTTTTTCGTATTTTAGCTTATGCTTAACATTCCTGTTTGGCTATTGGAAGGTGAACAAATGCAAGCATTTGTAGTAATTTGGTTTGATTATTGTGTTTTTGATGCCAGACCTAAACTGAGACAACAAAGGGTTGAGGCCATACATCTCATGTGGAATAATATCAAACATTACAATATTCAGCTCAACATGATGCAGTCCACTTAACTCACTCGCTTCATTGAAGCTCAGGAAGTTTGCACTGTAACTTCCAGTGGGTGGAGCCTAAGCCTTTTGACAGAATCAAATTGTTTGTGTCTTTCGTCTTTTTCCCGGTTAGGGGTCGCCACAGCTGAACTCTGGTTCGCTAATAATTGGCAGTTGATTTTTACGTACCGGCTTGCCAGGCCTGACGCACAACCTTCAACGAAGGTACACCCATTCACGCATGTCTCCATGCAGAAGACGCTCTAGCTGAGAATCGAACCAGACAGCGTCTTACTGTGAGGTGACAATGCTACTGCAGCACCACCACCATGGGTGACAGAATCAAATTATGTCTGTAAAATTCAAACAAATGTTCATATCTCTGGGACCATAGGGGTTATGAAAAAAGTATGAATGTCAAACTCTTAAGCACAAACTATTTTATAGTGGCAGTATTCTTTAGGTTCTAGGTCATAAAGAGATTTTTTTAAGAAACAGTAAACACAGTAATAATTACATTTGTAATACTTTGTAAACAACTTGCAGTATCTCAGTGACCACTCAAGTTACACACATACTGTCAGCAGCATTTTATTCATCTAGCTGAGAGCTTTTATATGAGGCTAAGGGGTTCTATCTGTGTTACTTGGTTGTTGAGATATTTAGAAAAAATGTGAAAATTGTATCTATATAAATAATAGTATAAAAACAACAGTTAATATCTATTTACCTGCACTAGACAGACGTCAAATAGTAATGCATTTAAGTTTGCTATTGTGTAAGCCTTATGATGAAATCTTTTAAAACCTTGTACATTGCATGGTTTTGGAATTATTGATGCAAATATGAACAAGCAGTATTTGATGCTTAGGGGCGTCCGTACGAGTTAACTGCAGCTGCACCTGGAGGTGTCACTCAGATGTAATGAGTTAATTAAAAAATGTTCTGCATTTTGTTCCCTCTTAGAAGATGTCATCTTTCTCTTTTGTGAAAGTCTGAGTCATTAGGTGACCTTTGTTCTATGCTGGGAAGTTGTTCATCATTTAATAACATAGCATTTCAGGCAACATCTTTACTGTTAACCTTATAAAACTGGTCACCTGATTCTCTAAATCACTTGGCAAAGTAAATTGAAAGCCATGAGCATTTCCATACGTTCATAAAATTTAGAGGTACTTAATGGACTATTCATCCACGAGGATTTTCAGACGCCTACGCATAAATTATCATGATGTTTTCATCCATAATATTTTAATTATAGATATCACAAAGATGAGCAGAACGTGTACAGGTTATCACTATCCATGAGGGTCAAGGGTGCTAAAGCAGGAGTGCATTTGTGGTTACTAATTCATTTCTCCAGATTACATTTGAATAGTGTAAGATAAAGCCTCTGCTTTATGTGGAGAAGAAGACAATTCCAAAGAAGTGGCATTCTCTGTGATACATATCTGCCATTCCAACATGTTTCATTAATATTGCACAAGAGATTTAAAACTCATGAGCTAGTGTTTATGCTCCCACTGGACTTGCAAATGAGCAGTAGGTCTGACACAGGGTGGGGTCTGTTGAGCCTCTGTATGCAGGAGAGAATAGCCTGTATGATACATAGGAGAGAGACAAGACTTTGAGACAGTCTGCATAGTTTATTATAATTTAGGCCCTTGATTTTCTTAGTAGGAAAGTGTGGGTGTTGAAATGGTGTCAAACATTTGGACAGGTACATGCTGAAGGGGGCAGTATGCTCAGTGATCAGCCCGATGAATGTGAAATACAGTGCAATGATCATAATCCTGGACACCATGCCCTTAATAATAAGCCGTGCAACGTACACAGACTTTCTCATAATAGTAGATACATGGTGTTCATTGTGTACATAGGCTCCCAGGTTCCTAACAAATTAATTCATTTTCAGGGATGTATTGTCAATGTGATAGTTATGAGGGATGTTTCGCTTGTCAAAGGATACTGTTATACATTTCTTAGCATTACAATTTAGTGCATGGTTTTAACACCAGCTATTGGTTTGGGAAAGGCCCTTTTGGGGGATCTTGTTGTACTCTGAATAATTTATGATAGTCGCAAGTTACAGTCATCTGCAAACTTGGTCTGTCATCAATGCTTAATAGTAGCTTTGATCAAAGAGGAGTGGTCCAAGGACTGAAGCCTCGAGTACCCAGCTGCAATTTTGGAGGAGATAGAGGAACCCGCCATAAATTCCTGGATTCCATCTGACAGCCAATTTGCTATCCAATGAGTTACATAGGGATTAATATTTAGCTGGGATAGTTTATCCATGATATCCAAGTGTGGGATGGTGTTGGATTAGTTATGCAGTATGTACTGATTTGCCCTCATCTACTACTTCCGTAACCTTCTTGAAGATGTTAACCAGATTAAGTAGGCAGAATCTACCTCTAACACATTCAAACTGACTTGGGTCAAGAGTTTGTAGTTTCTGCATCCCCTTATTTATTAATTCTGTAATGATCCTTTCCACCGCCTTACAGATGAGGCTGGTCAGACTTATGGGTCTATAATTTCCAATGCCAGGCATTAGTCATGGGTGATCCCATGTGAAATAAACTTCATGATTTTTCATAATGTTTTGTGGTTCATGTTTGCTATGCTTCTCAGCTACTTCTGTAGTGTATGTGCATGTGTGCATGTGAAGTTGGCTGAATATATTTGCGTGTGTGTGTGTCTGTATGTGTAAGTGAAGAGACATATCTTTGCCCATATGATGCATGGGCAGCTAGGGAGAACATTATCACTTTCACATCTGAAAATGTGTTAATGCTAGCTAGAATGGAATTCAGAGACATGCTAATGAGTCAATAATGAGGTCTTTCTCATTGCATCACTAAGTGTCACTAAACTGCATTTTCCATCCATCATAATAATTAATCTGCGATAGGCAAATAACATGAATGGTGAGCTTTTTCCTGAATTTCAGTCTGGCTTTAATATTGAATCTCATAGTTTCTTGAGAATATTCTTAGTTTCTTTTTAGTGATCACTATTCTGCTTCTTTATCGCTGTCATGTTCCTTTTCTATATATTTATACTTAAATCTTTTGATTTGTTTTAAAATCTCTTTGAGTTAGTCTTTTCCCCATATTCCTATGTTTTATTTTCCTTCTCTTTTTTTATCTTTTCCTATAACTGGATTTTCCTTGCTACCATTTCTTCTTCATACTCATATTCACTCTTTATTATCTATTTCATTCTACCATCTTCCCCACCTTTTCTAATTCTTCTTTTCCTTCCTCTCTCATTATGTTTGATTTTAATGCTTTCATTTATTTAAAAACTCTGGCTAATCCTTTACTTATGATTAAGTGTGTTAATGTTAGTTTAAGTACAATACTTTGATCTTTAAAACTTACCAAAATAAATTTAGACCATATTCCTTCCTATTCATTCCAATTTTTCTGTCCTCTCTCTTTCCATTTCTTCTTCCAGTCTTCTCCAACTTATTGGTTTAATTTTCTGACATAAATTCCACTTTTCATGCATTTAACTACAATATTTATCTGTCTGTCTATCTATCTATCTATCTATCTATCTATCTATCTATCTATCTATCTATCTGTCTGTGTGTATGTGTCTGTGTGTATGTGTATATGTATGTATTTCTATGTGATGACATTTGAACCCAAATATTTTTTAAACTAAAAATAAACTTATCCAGTCAATGTTTCCTTGATTTTAGATCATCATCAATCAAATGTCCAGATGTCTCAGATTTTGCAGTTAGCATATATTAACTTTTCTTGTGAACATTCAGTATGATTTATCCAAATGACTAGTGTTTAACCTCCACTCTCTTCCTTCACTCCCAGATCTCATACCTGCATTTAGAACCCCTTCAAATTTCTAAACAACATGTTCTCCAGGCACTTTTAAAGTGCAAGAACACTGCTTCTATAGGACAAGAAAATATACTATGCTGTTTACTGGCCAACCTGAAATAGGCCCTGTCAGACCCTTACAGAGCCTATTCAGTGTTAGCCTCCAAAGCTGGAATTGTCACCATTTCTGGCTCTTTCTCTTACTGTTAAATGCAACTGGACTTTCATATCAGTTCCCTACTGAAGGCTCCAAAGCATCATCATATTGTAAATCTTCTTCTCCAAATGCCTACTGTTCTACTGTTGCGCCTTAATCTGGGAACCTGTAATTCCATCATGCTGAGACATTGCCTGTAATGGATTCTCCACACTAAATCCTTCATTTTGTAAATAATCCATAACTTCGATTTCTATTTGTTTAACTTCTGCTTTACTAATCCTGTTTTCTACACCCCCTTTTTGTTTTATTTTTTGCATTGTAAATTGTTCTATACCTGGGTGCCTTCGCCTGAATTTCTCTTGAAATATCTTTGGAGCTGCCTTTTTTTGTATCAATTAGCTTGTTTTTCTCCTTTGTGTAAATATCGCACCATACCAAAGCTCCTTTTCTGACCTATGTCCCTGTTTCTTTTTATACCTTCCAAAAATCTCTGAATTTTGTTCTTTATATTTTTGCACATCTTCTGTTTGTTCTTTTTCCAAGCACCCCAGAGTTCCTTTGTCTATGTAAAGCTTTTTATACACCATTTGTGTTAATGAATACAAATGTTCCTTTGAAGCCTTTGATACTTTTTTCTTGAGTAAATATTTTTCTTTCCTTTAATTTCTCTTTCAAGCTTTCTGTGTGTAACAGGAACAGTAACAATACATAGATTTCTTATCCTTAGTAGTTCAGTTTGTCATCTTTATGGCTTTTTATGGCCTGTCAGTTTTTGCATTTTTTTTTTGTGGACCACCACTTCCTCCTACAACAGGGGGGCCATCCTGGAATTGATTGGTTCCTGTTTATTTATTATTATTTTTTAACAACCTTATGTTGATCAGGATTGAATGTAGGAATGGTTATGGAGAGGTGAATTTAAACCAAAAGGCGAAAGGTTAATATTGGTGGCCCAAGATAGTGGACATGTTGATTTACAAAGTCCATTGAACATGTGGGAGAAACAGACAAATGTAGGTTTTGTAAAACAGAATTGGAAACAGTCACACACCTTGTTGCTGGTTGTGCTATACTCATGGCAGAAGGACTGTATACTGAAAGGCATAATAATGTGACAAGACTGTTGCACTGGGGATTGTGCAAATATTATAATACTGAAGTAATTGAAAAACACTGGAAACATGAACCACAAAGCATTATACAAAATGATGAAATCTACATCACATGGGATCACCCATTACCAACAGTTCAATAAATAGATGCAAGAAAACCAGATATAATAGTCCATGAAAAGAAGACAAAAGTAGCATTGATCATTGAAATTGCTACACCCAGTGACTATAGTGTCTTCAGTACAGAGACACAAAGTCATAAAATACCAGGATTTGCAGGCAGAAATGAGGGCAGTGTGGAAGAAGGATACCCAAACTTCTTTCAATGGAAAGCCACTAATGAAAAGTAAGTCCCATTATGCACTCACTGTAAACTGATTTTTTCTGTAATGAGCAGCATCTGAGGTCAGGTAAGTCCCATCATGTACCAGCACTAGACTGATTTCTTTCTGCAGTGAAGATCATCTGAGCTCATGGAAATCCAGCTATTCAACAGCTCGGAATTGATTACATTCTTCAAAAAGGAGAGTCTGAGTTCTGGTAAGTCTTGCTATAGACTAGATCTGCATGGATTGGACTCCACAATTAAGGACCTCTGAGGTCAGGTTTGACCCCCTACGTACCACTTCATAACTGCTTGCTTTCTGCTACCAAGGGACTCTAAGGTCAGTTAAGTCTTTAAATAGACCAGCTCTAAACTGATTGCTTTCTGCAGCAAAGAGCCTCTGAGCTCAGGTAATACCTACTACATAAGAACTCTAAAAGAAATGTTTTTTGTGAATACTGGCCTCTGAAGTCAGATAAGACCCACTAAGTACCAACTCTAAGATGACTGCTTTCCATAAATAAAAGTGTCTGAGGTCAGATAAGTTCCACAACTCACCAGATCTAATTCCAAAAAACAAAGGCAGCTGAGGTCAGGTAAGTTCTGACTCACAGTAACTCTCAGTTGATTCCTTTCCACAGCAAAAGGCCTCAATGGTCATGTAGGTTCTACTACACACCAGCTCTGAATCTCTTGCTTTCCACAGTGAAGGGTCTGTGATGTCAGATAAGTCCTTCTACCCACCAGCTATAAACTGATTGCTTTTTATAACCAAGGGCCTCTGAGGACAGGTAAGTCAAACTATGCACAAGATCAAAACTGTCTGCTTTCTCCAACTAAGGGCCTCTAAGGTCAGGTAATTGCTGCTGCATACCAGCTCTAATCTGTTTGCGTACATCAAATAAGGGCCTCTGAGGTCAGGCAAGCCTTGATGCACACCAGCTGTAACCTGATTACTTTATGCAACAAAGGTCCTCTAAAGACAAATAAATCCCACTATGTGCCAACTGTAAATTGAATGCTTTTTGCAATAAACAGCCTGTGAGGTCAGGTAAGTCCAGCTACACAGTAACCATATGACTGCCAGGACCTGCTGCGGCTTAGATATACAAAGTCAGAGATGCCATTTCTCAGAATATTCTCCTTTTTCACACGTATGGCAATCTCAGAGTTGGTATATATAAGTTCAGGGGGTGTGGAGGGATTGCCCTCCTAGCAAAAAGAAGTTTTAAGAAGAGCAATTTTCAAGATTCAACCTTATCTGGGTTTTCTATCCTTTTTTTTTTTTTTGGCTTTTTGGCACTCGGCATTTTGAGTGATGATATTTCAGTAGGTAGTCCCCACTACAAACCAGTTCTGAAGTGCATGCTTTCTGCAACCAAGGATCTCTATGGTATGGTCATCCCCAGTGTAATAGTCTTGCCATATTATTGTGCCTTTCAGTACATAGGCCCTGTGCCACAAACATATCACACCCAGCAATAACATAAGCAACTGCTTCCAGTTCTTTTTATAGAACCTGGGTTTGTCTGTTTTTCCCTCCTTTTCAATGGATTTTTGCAAACCAATGCGAACATAGTCCAGTATCCTTGGCTACCACTATTAACCTTTTATCTTTTGAGTTTCAATTCACCTTTCTTAACCATTCCTGCACCAAATTTTGGTCAACATGAGGTTGTTCCATGAGAGATCTGTACTTGCTAATTGTAGTTGCTACTGCTGTCTTTATGGATTTTTGACATTTCTTTCCTTCCCAACTGATCCTTCTCCATAAATTTTTTCTTTTGTTTTTTGGCACATTCAGTTGCTGTCTGATTTTTGTTTACTTCTGGTTTGATTTCCATTCCCTCTTGATGCTGAAATGCTTCTGCTAAACTAAGCAAAGATGCCATTTTAGACTTCTGCATCTCATGTTTTAAAACTTTCATGATGTTTGGATCTGATGAGTTCAGCAGATATGTATATAGTCCCATGACTGCAGATCTAAACATGTAATCAGCTTTGTGGTGGCCGATACCTCCATCAGAGTAAGGAATATATAATCTTGGTATACACTAATTTTTATAAATTATTTGATAAGTTTTGTTTTCCTGTTTATCTAATCCAATATCTTTTGGGGTCAGCCAATCACCACAAAACTGTAAGTGAGAACAGGAAGGACAAATTTGTTTATAGCTTGGACTTTGTTTCTAGATGTCAGGGCTATTTTCAGTATTACTTTAAGTCTTCCAAAATATTCTTCACTAATGTGTTTACATTTGTTCATGTTTTATTGTCAATCCTTCATCATTTCCCAAATATTTATACACTCCCTGCTGCTCAAGTTACTTGATGTCACATTCCTGTCCCAGACTGATATCTTCATGGTGCTGCAGTTTTCCTGCTTTAAATGTTGCTTTTGCACATTTATCGAGACCAAATGTCATTCTATATCATCTCAGAAAGTTTTGTTCACTTGCTGTAGTTCTTTCATCTCCTCATGTGATGACCTATACAGTTTTAAATCATCCACAAAAAGAAGATGAGAAGTCTTTAGACTTTGTTGTTTTCTGGGAGCCAAACTGTAACCATGACCTAATCTGTTAAGTAAACAACTTAATCGGTTAAGGGCAAGACAAAAGAGCAGCAGTGACAAAGTGTCATCCTGGAAGATTCCCTTCTGAATTTTTATTTGTCCTTTATCATGGCTTAGCTGCAAAGTAGTTTGACACTGTTTCATGGTCACTGTAATGCAATTGATCAATGTAGATGTATCTTATACATCTGTTAGAACTCCTTTATGCATGAATGTTGGATGTTGTCAGGTGTTTTTTTTTTACTACTCTCCATTATGACTATTTAACAACAGATAATCCTTTGTTCCTATGACTTTCTTTTGTTATCCTTTTGTTCTATTGCCCTGATTGAGTTGTCTTCTAAATGACTGTAAACTCTATCAATACCAGTTCAAGTATATAGTTTATGCATCATCATAAAGCAAGTTCTTGGGTTATAGTTTTTAGGATAGCTTGCAGGTTCAATCTTAAGGAGGAGTATCATTTTTCTGTTGTTAATCAAGGGTGGTATCTGTTCAGGATGTGCATATAAATAGCTCTTACTCATGGCTAAATCTTCATGTGAAGATGTTAATACTTTTATCCAAAAGTTAGGTACAACATCTTCACCTGGGGTTTTTCATTTAGGAGCTTTTCTTAATTTTGTTTAAATTTCTGTGGCCATTACTTCATCTCATTTCAGGTCATCTACATTTGAACTTCTTACTGTTTCTTTTACTTCTTCTCTCCATTCAGCATATTTGTTATGTTCTACAGAGTCTTCATAGAGATTTTCCAAAATGTGTGTATTTCTTTTTTTTTTTTTTTTTTTTTTGGTGATGGTTCTATTCCTTTTACTTTGTTTCCCAGTTCTCTGCAAAACTATTCGGGTTATCAAAGAACTGCTTATTTGACCTTTTTCTTCTATATTTATCAGTATATCTTCTTAGTTTTTATGCCTGTGTTGATATCTTTAGTTTATTTGCAACACTGTATGATAGATCCTAAGCTGCTCTAATACTGCACATTGCTTTTATCAGTTTACTATTGTATGGTCGAACCGGACACCATCGAATGATGGGATCATCGACCCATGCCCACGAAAACGACAATGTTGAATTCTGACATTGTTGAAATACGACTCGTTTTCGACCTCGAAACGGGCTTTAACCTGGGTCAAGATAGAGGTGAGATTCCTACTTCAACAATGTCGGGTTCGACATTGTCGCAGGTCGGCCTCCGGACTTTGACTGAAGTAGGTTCAACCGAACCCACTTCGACCCTACCATAGTAAACCGCTTTTATCATGTCTATTTCTCTATGTATGTTTGTTAATCTGTTCCCTCTACTATACTCTTCTAACAGTGACATTTCTTTTCTTAATTGCTTCCTGGTTTTCTCTATTTGATGCTTCCATGATGGCATTTGATTTCTTCTTCTCCTTTCACTTATTGCCATGTGCTTTTGTGGTACGACTTTATCTGTTATTAACTTAGCCGCACAGTAATTTATCTTTTTAATTTATGTTATATCACATGAATTTCTGTTAATAGTATTGATTGCTGTGTTCATTTGTTTAATCAAACTTCTAACATTTTGGGTCTTATTGACTTTTTGTAACCTATTTCTTTCTTCAATCTTAATATGTCTATCCATTTCTGTTAAATCATGCAACTCTTCCCCTTAGATAATTTTCTTCTGAATTGAGGGCAATTAGTTTGTTTTCAATTTCCTGTGTTTCTTTTTCTTTCCCTTGTTCATATTTCTTCTCCAGATGTCTCCTGCTCCACCTGTTTCTCCTTACTTTGGGGATTCATTGTTCCATTGTGCTGTGACATAACCTATTAGACTTTCTACACTAAATCCTTCACTTTGCAGGTATTCTGTAACTTCAGCTTCTATTTGTTTAACTTCTGTTTTACTAATCTACTATTCTGTACTCCCCCTTTGTGATCTTATATTTTGTATTATAAAATTGTCCCTGTTTGTGTGGCTTGGCTTGTATTTCTCTTCAAATATATTTGGGTTTGCTTTTTTGTATTGATTAGTTTGGCTTTTTCCTTTGCATAAATATTGCTCCACATCAGATGTCTCTTTCTTTTCCATGCCCATGTTTCAAATGTATACCTTTTAAAAATCTCTAGGTTTTGTTCATTATATTTTCACATTCATCATTCACATCTTTTTCCAAATGGCCCAAAGTTTCTTGGTCTATATAATGTTTTTCATTGATCTGTTGTATTAACAAACACACATTTGCATTTGAAATTGTTGATATTTTTTGTGTAAGTATTTTTTTTCTTTCCTCTAATTTCTCTCTTAAATGTTTTGAATATCTTATATCTGGAAATTCTGTGCTTCTTGCATAATAGCACATAATTTCTTTCTTATCCTCAATAGTCCATTATCTTATCTTTATGGATCTTTTTTGGCCTGTCAGTTTTTATGGTTTTAGTGGACTACTACTTTGTTCTACAACAGGAGGGTCATCCTTCCCCTGAACCTGGCATAACCCCATTGTATGGATGTTTCTGTGTCTTGAGGTTTCTACACTGTCATGTTTTCTTGTCCTGGTACCAGTGTACATATCAGGATTGGGCATTTTTTTTATCCTGGGACTTGTGCACCCAGCTGTCTTTTTATTTTTTTAACCTACTTCTGTCCATGATATATGCTGTATAAAATACAGTCTATATATCAATGCTGTCTTGGTGAGATTTTGTGAAAAACAGGGTCCGCCTTGTGAAGGTACTCACCAAGACTTGAGGATGAATTAAATCCCAGTAATACTACTCTTTTTTGCTTGTTAGTTTTATAATCTCTCCAGTCAGACCTCTTCAGTATGAAATCAGTACAAAATTTCAGTTGGAGTTGCACAGCAAGGGAAACATTTCATCATCTCTCACTCAGACACCTATTTTCTGTTTTTTCTTTTTTTTTAATTTCTCCAAGTCTTGTGGGTTTCTAATACCATGATGGGAATGGACCCCATTCCTAAGTCAAAGTACGATTAAATTTCATGAAATTCGTATTGTCAGCCAAAAGTGTTCTTTGCAGCACCACAATGTGCCCAGTAATGACTCTTTCTGCAATTTGTATGGGGTTACATGTATTGATAAAATATCTAAATACGATTGTAGATTATTTTGTATAAGAGACGTTGCTTTTACTACTATTGGAACTGTCTGGGTATCTTTCTTCCACATTGCTCTTGTTTCTGCCTGCAAAGTCTGATATTTTATGACTTTATGTCTCTTTGTATGCAAGACACTGTAGTAACTGGGTGTGGCAGTTTCAATGATCAATGCTACTTTTGTCTTCTTTTCATGGACCACTATATCCAGTTTTCTAGCATTTATCTTTTGAACTGGGTGATCCCATGTGATGTAGATGTCATCATTCTCTATGATGCTTTGTGGTTCATGTTTTCAGTGTTTTTCAGCCACTTCAGTACCATAATGTTTGCACAATCTCCAGTGCAACAGTCTTGCCACATTATTATGCCTTTCAGTATACAGTCCTTCTGCCATTAGTATGTCACAACCAGCAACGAGGTGTGCAACCATTTACAATTTTGTTTTACAAAACCTACATTTGTCTGATTCTCCCACATGTTCAATGGACTTTGTAAACCAATGTGTACGTAGCCCACCATCTTGGGCCGCCAATATTAACTTTTCTTCTCTTGGTTTGAATTTGCCTCTCTTTAACCATTCCTGCATTTGATCCTTATCAACATGAGGTTCTTCAAGAAGTTTTCTATACTTGCAACTATATTTATGCATTTTCCACATTTCTTGCCTTATCATCTGGTCTTTCACCTTATATTCTTTCTTTTGTTTTTTGGCACATTCAGTTGCTGCCTGATTTTTATCTACTTCTGCTTGATTTCTATTCCTGCTTGATGCCAATATCCTTCTGCTAGATTAAGCAGAGAAGTCATCTCAGGTTTATAGGTTCATAGGTGTGTACTAGGCTAATAGTCCTGGATCCTTTACAAGCCTAGCCCAAAAAAAAAAAAAATTGCCCAGGCACCGTGCCACCCGATGTTAGTTCACAGTGCCCATATCCAATAGTGAAACTGGAATGATCCCTGGAGTGAACTTTCTGTTATCCATCCACTTGTCAAGATTTCTCTTGAAGAGAGCCAATGAGGTGCTCTGCTTGACATAAATGGGAAGCTTATTCCAGAGTATGGACAGTCTTTGGGAGATGAACCTGTCCCTCCAGCATGTTCTGTTAACTGTGGTAATGAGATTGTGATCTTTGGAGCGTGTGGTGTGGGGGGATTGGGATTGCTTTAGGTGTAGCATTTCACGTAGGGCTGGGACAGACATGGCTTTGTAAGTCAAGCATAGATCGCCTCTAAGTAGGTGATAAGAGACTGAGAACAGTTGAAGTTTCTTGAATCTGTCCATGTAGGACATGTGTTTAAGGCCTAGTATTCTTTTTGTGAGGTACTTTTGTGGCCTTTCCGGCTGTTGTATGTGTCTAGTCTGGTACATGCCAAATGGGGCATTATATTTATTTATTTATTTTATTTATTTTATTTTATATTTGTTGACCGGGCTAGTCTAGCTGGATACATGTCCATTTTCAGTAGAGACTTGGGGAGAAAAGCTCCAAGCATAAGTAAATTACGGAATACAATAATTAAAAAATGACTAGATTCAAATACATTACAGAGCAAAAATGGTTGGAAAAAAAATAAAAATTATTTTTGTGAACAATAGTACAGAGTCTTTGCATTGGTTTAAGAAACAGTGAGCTATTTGATGACTGGTCTAATGTGGGATGAGTAGAGAGGGGTGATGATCACTTTCTTCCTAGATGTGAAACCTTTGGTTATAAGATGTGCCACGTAGAAGGACTTTCTGACCACAGTGGCAATGTGGTGGTTGAAGCTGAGGTGGCTGTCGACCTGGGTGCCCAGATCTCTGGGCTCCCATCAACATGGTAATTCATGGGAACTGAGTTTTTTCTAAAGGGGATGATAATGCATTTTTTGCTGTTAAGCTTCAGGCCATGGTTCTGACACCAGTCATTGGTCTCAGAGAGGCCCTTTTGTAGGATGTCTGCATCACTTGGGGAGTTGATAATGACTCCTAGCTTGCAGTCATCAGTGGATTTGGTCAGCCAGAGTCCTTCTATGTTGGTCTGGGCTTCTGAAAAGTAGATGCTAAACAGAAGAGGGCCCAGGACTGAGCCCTGTGGGACTCAACTCATGACTGATCGACACTCTGACTTGGAATCCGCAACTTTCACTCTGTGGGTCCTGTCTGTGAGCCAATTTGCAACCTGCCTAGTGATGTAAGGACTGATGCCTAGTTTGGTGAGTTTATCAGTGATACCTGAGAGTGGAATGGTATCAAAGGCCTTGGCCAGATCGAGGTGGGCTGTATGCACTGCCTTACCCTCATCCACATCCTTGGTGACTGCCTTGAAGAAGTCAACCAGGTTCAGCAGGCAGGATCTCCCTTTGACAAAGCCAAACTGTGTGGGGGTCAAGAATTTGGAGATTGCCTATATCTTTGTTAAACAGGTCCATGATGATGCGCTCCATAGCTTTGCATACCAGACATGTCAGGCTAATGGGGCGATAGTTCCCAGGGTCTGTAGTTGCTCACCCTTTATGGAGTGGGATGACTGTAGCAGTGCTCCATTTGTTAGGGACAAAGCCTGAAGTAAAGCTGTGATTGAACAGGGCACACAGATGTGGTGTCAGTTCATTTTGTAGCTCATGTAGAATGCAGCCGGGGATATTATCAGGTCTCATGGATGCTGTATTTTTGGCTTTGGATAATGCAGCTTTTACCTGTGCTGCACCAATGGTGGGTACCAGGCTTTCATCTGGTATTGTGATAGGGCCCTTGGTGGGAGAGAGAGGGGTAAAGTTGGCACTGAATCTGTCAGCCAGTATGTTGGCTATATCTATTGGCTCAGTATAGGAGGTTCCATTGTGCAATAACTCAGAGCAAATCTGGGATTGCCTTTGGGTTTTTGATATAGTTATAGAAGGTTTTGTGGTTGTTTTTGGTGTCAGCCGCAACTCTGCCTTCATAGCTGGCTTTAGAGGATTTGATAAGGGATCTCAGCTTTTTGTTGAGAGTGATAAGGGAGGTTTTCCAGTCTTGTGACTTCATTTTTCTTTGCAACAGTTTCTTCCTTCTGTTGTAGAGTTTACTGATTGGCTGGAGACCACCAGATTGGCTTCCTTTTCTTGGAGGAGAGCATCTTAGTTCTATTTGGTATGGCAAGGTCCATGTATTTGTGTACATGCTCATACAGTGCACCGGTGTATGGTTCAGCAGTCATGCAGCTATTTTCCATTGGCATGGATGCCAAGAAGTTAGCCACCTCTGCTTTTAGGAGCCCAAAGTCGGCTTTAGAGAAGTTTTTCAGAGTGGTCACCTTAGCAAGGGGTGTAGGTGAGATGGAGATTTCCATGGTAATCAGTTTGTGGTCAGATTTAACCAGTGAGGAACTAACTATAGGTATGAAGCAATGATCTCCCATGTTGGTGAAAACCAAGTCGAGGATGTTGCTTCCTCTAGTTGGGGTCAGAATGAGCTGGTCCAGGGCATTGTAATTGATAAATTCCAGAAAGCATTGCGCTGTACATTGGTACTTTTTTTCCCAGTTGATGGAAGGGTAGTTGAAGTCACCCAGTATGAGAGTATTGAGTTTGACCTTGATAGATTCCAGTGTGCTTAGGAAATTGACGTGTGTGTCATAGGTTGGTACTAGGCTATCGGTCCTAAGGCCTATACAAGCCTAGCCATAACAATTCCTTGGCCATTTCTTCCCACAGTATTTACTTCCCTGGACCCCTGTCTAGCAGGGCGACTGACGTGATCCCCAGGGTGAATTTCCTATCTCCCATCCAATCATCAAGGTTCCTTTTGAAGAGGGCCAAAGAGGCACCCTGCTTGACATGTATGGGCAGCCTATTCCTGTGTCTGGGGAGTCTCTGGGTCAGGAACCTATCCCTCCAGCATGTTTTGTTCATGGTGAAGACAAGGTTTATATCCCTGAAGCGTGTGTCTCTGAGGGATTTCTTTAAGTGTAGCATGTCCAACAACTCTGGGTTTGACATGGCCTTGTATGTTAAGCAGAGATCGCCTCTGAGTACACGATATGTGGCAGAGTATAGGTGGAGTTTTTTTAGACAGTCAGCATAGGGCATCTGCTTTAAGCCTGTGATTCTTGTAGTGAGGTATTTTTGTGGCCTTTCCAGTTGTTGCAGATGTCTTGAGAGGTACATACCAAATGGGGCATTGTATTTTATAATGGGTCTAATGAGGGATGAGTACAGTGGGACAATGACCTCCTTTTTTCTGGAAGAAAAGCCCTTAGTGATGAGGTGTGCCACATAGAAGGACTTCCTGACTGTTGTAGTGATGTGGTTATCGAAGGTGAGACCACTGTCCACCTGTGTCCCTAAGTCTCTTATCACACTTTCAGTGTTTAGTGTACTGCCATCTATGTGGTAATTCACAGGTACACGTTTCTTCCCGAAGAGGATAACTATACATTTCTTGGCAATGAGCTTGAGCCCATGGCTCTGGCACAAAGCATCTGTTTCTGTAAGGCCCTTTTGTAGACTATCCACATCATTTGGGGATTCAATAATGGCTCCCAGTTTGCAAACATCCGCAAACATTGTTAGCCAGAGTCCCTTAGTGTTGGCCTGTACTTCAGAGAAGTAGATGCCAAACAAGCGCAGTCCCAGGACTGAACCCTGAGGTACTCCACTTATCACTTGTCTGGAGCCTGATTTGGAGTCGGATACTTTTACAGTGTGGGTTCTGTCAGTAAGCCAGTTGGCAACCCATCGAGTGATGTAGTGATTAATGCCCAGCTTAGTAAGTTTATCTATGATTCCAGAGTGGGGGATGGTGTCGAAGGCTTTGGCGAGGTCTAGATAGGCTGTTTGTACCACCTTACCCTTGTCCACAGTTCTGGCAACTGATTCAAAGAAGTCAATCAGGTTCAGGAGACAAGATCAGCCCTTCACAAACCAAAACTGCATGGGGGTCCAGTGTTTAAAGGTGCCAATGTCTTTGTTTATAAGTCCCATGATAATACGTTCCATGACCTGGCAGATCAGGCTCATCAGACTGATAGTGTGGTAGTTCCCAGGATCCAAGGTGGATCCTCCCCTTGTAGAGTGGGATAACTGTAGCTGTGTGCCACTCAGTGGGCAGGAAGCCTGAGGTGAGGCTATGATTAAACATGACACTTAGGTGAAGTGCCAGTTCATTTTGTAGTTCATGAAGTACACGGCCTGGGATGTCATCTGGTCCCATGGATGCTGTATTCTTAGCTTTGGAGAGTGTGTGTTTTCACCTGTGTGGCCATTATTACCGGAATTTGGCAATCTTTCGGTATTGAGATGGGCCCTTTAGGGAGTGAGAGGGGGGTGAAGTTTGCACTGAATCGATCTGCCAGAATATTGGCAATATCCTTGGGATCAGTATATTTAATGCCATTCTGTTGTAGCTCAGAGCAGATCTGAGCATTGCCATTTAGATTCTTGACATAGCTATAGAATGCCTTGTGGTTGTCTTTGGAATCTTTGGTAATTTTATTTTCTTAACTAGATTTGAAGGATTTTATGAGGGATCTCAGCTTCTTACTCACTGAGGCTGGTAAGGGAGTTTTCCTCTTTGTTGCAACAGTTTCTTCCTTTTGTTGTAAAGTTTGTCTATGGCAAGGGACCACCATATTGGCTTCCTTTTTTTGGAGGAGAGCTTCTTGGTTCTATTGGGGATGGCACGATTCATGCACGAGTGGTTGTGCTCATACAGTGCCTTAGTGTAGGATTCAGCAGTCAAACTTTCAGTTTCAGTGTTTAGGGACATGTTTGCAGTTCTGTAGCAGGCTATGACTTGTATCACTGTCTTACCCAGTGTTAGTTGTCCCCGAAGTATCTCAGACACATTATGCTAGACTGCCAGTCTAGAGGTGTGCATATCGTTTAAGAATATGGGACACCACCACCTTTGGAGCTTCTGGCCATATTATGGGGCCAAAAGGTATGGAATGAGTTGTAGCCTGGGAGCACGGGGTGCTTTCTGCCTCTTTAAACCAGGTCTCCATTACAGCACAGATGTGGATATTGTCCATTTTGAGGAGAGCTTTGAGTGAGTGCATCTTGAGATTTATACATCTAGCAGTGAACAGCATAACCCTCGGATTGCATTTGTTTGTAGCTGTTATGGTACAATTTTGGTCTTTGGAACACTGCCTAAAAAAAGGCACTATAGGGGTGGAAAGAGCCTTAGCCAGTACCCAGAATTCCAGGAGTGACAGATGCAGGCTGACTCTGGCAAAACATCGAAGTTGGTCGATCATGTCTTCTCAGGCAGACAGATACTGGATCCTTTTAGAATGACACCAGAAACTTAGCCAATTGTTGAAGTCAATCATTTTCTGCTCGTACTGTGTTTTATCATTTTGGGTGAAGGTAGACTACTGCTCAGGGCTGGGGTCATAACTGCCTGGGCCACATAATCTGAGAGTTCCATCACATCTCTTTTCATGTAGTCCAGGGAGGTATGTCTCAGGTCATTCACACCCACATGGACAATGACTTAGTCATATTTCTACTTTTTGTGGAGTGACCTGAGTGCATGTGTTATGTGGCAAATCCTGGCACCTGATAAACAACTGACCATCACCTTCTCCTTGTTCACCCTAGTGAGTGGGACATCAGTGTGCCTCACAATTGAGTCTCCTATGATTAGTACATTGAACAAAGTGTTTTTCCTTAAGGGCTTGGGTTGAGGGGCACACTGTGGTGGTGAGCTATGTGTTCTGGGGTCCGTGTTGTGTTGTGGTGTCGAGTGCATTTCTGTCTCGTGGGTCCCTGTTGTTTGGGTAAATTTTTGTTGAGAGCCTCCGCAAAGGTGGGTGGATGGTTTGTGTTTCTATGTGTGGGTTGTAATGGTTGGTGTTTTGGAGGGCTGTGTGTTCTTTGTAGTGAGTTGCATGTGTTGACTATCTCCTCTTGACCAGCTAGTCTGGTCTTGGTTGGAGCATGCACTGCTTCCATTTTGGTGCTATAGGTGCATCTCTCACAGGTATGAGTGTTGGGAGGTAAGAGGAGAAGGTTGTCTGTGTACATTAGACAGTTGCCACACAGTCTCAGAATGCCCAGGTGCACCGCGTTAGCAGCAGAAAGCACAGGAAATTGCCTTACCAGGATGCAATACCAGGATGGGGTGGTCATAACTAATATGTACTGGTGCTGTTACTGTGTAGGAACAGCTAGTGCTGATAGCACCTAAGTGTGCTACAATAAATGCTACAGAAGCCTGTTAAAGTGCTAGCCAATTATACTAATTGAAGTGGAATAAGTAAAATAAGAAACTCATTCTAAGGGGAAAATTGAAGAGCAAACGTTCTGGCATCGGTAATAGTTTACCTCAGCTGAGCACCACTGCATGGTGAGCAAACATGGGTTTTTAATCCAGAAGGTTGAAAGAGACAGAAAAACTGCCCAAACAGCCAATAAACTAAACTTTTTGGGCCAGAAACCACTCCTCTTGTGGTTGATAGGCTACCTAGTGCTTACCACTACCACTGATAAGCTAGAAGGCATTCCTGCAACACAGAAATGTCTGGGAGCCTCAGAAACTTACAAAACAGTCCTGGATACAGCAAATCTGTATCTGGACTAGACTAGTTACAGGAAAGGCAGGAAACAAGCTTAGAACTTTTTTTTTTTTTGCAGAAAAGCAGTTAAAACACTTTAAATACAGTACAAGCTAGCACACTTTAGTGTGTAGCAATATTAAAGCAAATACAGTTTAAATAAATGCAGATAAATTAAAAATGACAAAAACAAGGCAGAGAGCAGTAAATTATAAAAAAAAAAACAAAATGGAGGTGCTTAGAGTATCTTTTTCTCCTTCCTGTTGCTCATGTAGTCTGCAGGATGCCAAAGCTGGATCCATGGAGCTTAAACAAATGCAAACCCAAACTTTTAAACTAGAACGTTGAAAGGGATGGAAAAACTGCCCAAACCGCCAATAAACTACAATTTCTTGGTCAGAAACCACTCCTCTTGAGGTAGATAGACTACCTAGTGCTTACCACTTCCTCTGATAAGCTAGAAGGCTTTCCTCCAACACAGAAAGGTCTGGGGGCCTTATAAACTTAATCCAGTATTTCTTCTTTTTATTGAGGATAGTGTGCCAACTCTGTTGATTACTTTGGTCCCCAATAATTCTATCTATAATCATAAAATGAAACTCAGCATTAGCATGTTTAATAGTATGGTAATAAAGTACATTGGTTTCCCATCTGTTCCTTATGTTGCTTCTATGTTCAGACATGCATATCCTCAATGTTCTGGAGGTCTGGCCAACATAAAATGCCGAACATTTACATGTAGCCAGATAAACAATCCAACTGGTACTAAAGTTGCCAAAAAAATTTAAATCATAAACCCTGTTAGTATTTTTACTAGTAAATTGTTTGAGTTTACTGACAAATTGGCAAGAACTGCAATGTCCGCATGGAAAGGTACCCAACAATTGGTCACCTAACACCGCCAGTTGTTTATGTACAGCACTACCACCCTCAATATGTTTGAAATGTGATAAATGGGATCCCAAAGTTTTACCCCTTCTAAAAGAAAACTGACACCTATTGCCTAAACAAGGGAGAGACTATTTAAGTATGCAGTATGTTGCTTTTTGTGTGTTTATGATTCACTGAAGAAGGCTGGTGAGCCAAAACCAGTCTGAAAAATAAAACTTATTTATAAATGTAAAATATTTATTGCCTTATATACCTACATGCTGGTCATTGGTGTTTGGATTACAAGTTGGTTCGACATGCATTGCCGTACTGGCAGAGCGTTTTGTTCATCTTCCTGTGGTGATTGCTTTGCTGTTGGCCTGGGTATAGGCATTGTTGTTTCCAGTTACGGAAGATTCTTTTCCCTCTTCGGTGTATGTTTTGGTTCAAGTTTGCTACTTCAGGTCAGTTGGACCTTGGAAATTACCCGCATCTCAGGGATCTATATGTGTAAAGCTAAGACTGGGTCTCCTGTTTCTCTTTCGGTTGTTTATAACAAAAGGGCCTAGTCAAGCATTAGGAGAGTCATCATTTGAAAGATTGGTTCATTTAATAACTGTGGGAACATCCAAGGTTAGCGGATTTTATTTTGTATTATATGCAGCTATGGTTGCATCCAGGTTATGTATTTTTGGAATTTGAACTGTTGGTAGTGACTTTTTTGTAATTGATCATTATGGTTTGGACCCATTCTGAAAGGGACTCAGTGAAAGTTATCTTACGGTGGGGCATCCAAGGTTTTCAGATTCAGTTTTCAGGTACTATCTAATTCATGCTACACATATTAAATTTCAAACTACTGGCATTAATTTTCGTAACCGAATGCTACTGTTTGGGTTCATTATTGAACGGGATTCATTAATGAATGACAGTGCAAGATTACAACTGGGCAGTTGGATGCTTCTATGTTTGAGTTGACTGCAGTTTTATAATTCGAGAACCGAGGACTGGCATTTCTTTATATTGGGACTATATATTATTCAAGGATTTTCTGTGTTAGTTGTGTTTTTCACTGAGTATTTTGCATCGCCCTAACGACATTTTTTCTTATCAGGCCAATTCATATTTGATGTATAACAACTGATAATTCTCATTTGTAAAAGGGGAAGAACATTTGGCCTTTGGTTTGAATATAAGGAACGAGATTGACAATTTTGTTCAGGTCTATATTTCTGAACTATGTTATTGAATTTTTTTAATAGTGTTAATCTTGCATATTTGAAACATTACTTGCCTTATATATTTTATATAATAGGGCAGGTGTTTTGCATCGCCCTATTGACATTTTTTCTTATTAGGTCCATTTAAATTTGATGTATAACAACTGGCATTTCTCATTTGTAAAAGGGGAACAATATTTGGCCTTCAGTTTGAACATCAGGAACGAGATTGATAATTTTGCTCAGGTTTATGTTTTTAAACTATGTTATTGAATTTTCAAACAGTTTTATCTTTGCATATTGGTAACATCACTTGTCTTACATATTTTATATAATAGGGATAGGTGTATAGTTACTAGTTAGAGTTTTGCATCTTAAGGTTGATTAGGTGCATAAGACATTATTTGCTAATTGATTGAACCACATGAAGATGGGATGGAGCAATTTTACTGGCTATGTCAGTAATTAAGGACTTTGCTTAAATTACATATCTTCTGCCATCTATGTTGGATTCAACCAAATATGTTTTCAACCATTATATTTTCTTGATATATTAATCATCTAGGAATAATAATTCCCTTTTTTGTATGAATATTGCCCAGATAGGTGGGAACTTTCTATATGTAGATAGATTTTGGTGGCAGTGCTGGTCTGGGTAAACTTTGCTGTTTTGGTTTTCATTTGCTAGTTTTTAACTAGTCCATCTTGGGTTTTCCCTTGTGGGTCCTTGCCCATTTTATATAATTGACTTTGTCATATATACAGTCCTTGGGGGCAGTTTGTTCTATTTTGCATAATTGGGATAAGTTCATCATCATGGATCTGGAGAGCATTTTGACAGTGTTATGAGCAGATGATATCAGGGTTTTTGTATCACTAGTGAACAAGGCAATAACCCTAATGAATCCAAATTGGATTAGAAAGATGGCTGAAATATGATGTTTAATCAACTGAGTAAGGGTTTCAAGACACTTCAAACCGATATTTGGCATCTGAAGTTGTTCAGGGCCTATCAACATAGGGATTTAGTTCCCAGAGGCCTCCGGGTGCGGGTCCAGCCATTGGTCGGTAGGTCAGATGAGATTCTGACCAGAGATTGGAACCTAGCTCTCCAGCATGCTTCCATGACATTTGTTCATCTATTGAGTTTATATTATGAGAGAATGATTGACTTAAATGTGGCTGAGGTCAAAACTCTCTGTAATGAGTGTACAAAATATGAGGGCAATTCTCAATATGCAATTTGTTTGAGCAAACTCTCCAGAGAACTGGCAATATTTGAAAAACAAACAAGGGACAGGAAAATAAGGAAATTCAATAGGGATGTTACTGACTATCAAAGGGGTCGACCCTTTGAAGTAACAAAATCTGTTAAGTTTTCCAAGACCAGCAGACCTACCGGGGTCCATAATAATAAGAAAAGACCTATGTCTATACTAAAGAAAACTGATTCACATTATACTAGTACATCAGGGGACGAATCTTCCCTTACTGACACAGACAATACCAATACCCAGGAATCATCTATTCCTAAGAAACGTAACACACAACACCCTTTAGATGAGAGCATAGGTGGCGGGGGGGGGTTGCAAACACAGGAATAGGAAACAGCATTAGGACAGTAGAGGGATTATTACAGACCCTCATGAAACAGTAGATCATACATGTCAAAATGTGTTAAATATTTCTGATGTGATTTTAACTCATGAACAACTGAAACTCTTAAATAAAGGCCTGAACTTTGTCCCTGGATTTTTTATTGATGAGTATAGCATGGTTACTGATTTATACGACTTTTGTCGTAGACTTAATCTTAAATTTTTTTTTCAGATACTGATTCTCAAAGATCGGATGAATTCAGATTTTTTAAGTCTAACTTTCAACCCCCCTATGAATAAACATGTTTCCATTTTTTTACAAGCTGTTCTTTGGGATCTTCATTTTCCAACTCAGGAATCATCTGTTTTAGCTCATAATCTTTCTGCCCAGGGAAATTATAGCTTTGGATGAACTTAAAAACAACCATGATATTGTTATTGCATCTACAGATAAAGGAGGGGAGGTAGTGGTAATGAACACAGATTATTATTTGAATGAGGGTAAGTGACAGTTGTCCAACCCCAAACATTACATGTCTATGCCCCTGGACCCCACACTTAATTTCAAAAAAGGAGATTGATACCTTCTTAGGCAAGGCAGTTGAAAAAGGTATCATTACTGACACAGTCAGGAATCATCTTATGGTGGTGGACCCACAAAAACAAATTCTGTACCTTTTGCCTAAGATTCATAAATCTCTCACCCAACCTCAAGGTAGACCAATTGTGTCAGGAATAGGCTCTTTGACAGAACCTTTGTCAGCATTTTTGACAAAATATCTTAAACCTTTGCTTTCTGTAGTCAGGACCAGATCACAAGATACTACACAGTTTCTTAAAATTATCTCTGATACACAGTTGGAACCTGGATGGTTGCTGTGCACGCTTGATGTGAAGGTCCTTTATACAAACATTCCTCACTGGGCCGGTCTTCAAGCATTCCATTTTTGGTTGGAATACACCAGTTTATATCTGGTTGGTTTTAATACACTACTTTTATGCATGGCAGAGCATGTACTAACCAAAAATGATTTTTGATATGATTTTATTTTCAGGGTGAGTGCTATTGGCATTTACAAGGGACATCCATGGGTACATCATTTGCACCTATTTATGCAGATCTATTCATGGCTTTTTTGGAAGAGCAACTCATTTATGATTCTTCACACAATTTATATTTGGATGAAATAGATATATGGCGCAGATATCTGGATGATTGTTGGATGGTGTGGAGGGCTGATGCTGAATATTTGGAGGAGTTTTTGCAATATCTTAATGAAAATAAGTGGGGCATTGAGTTCACTGCCACCACTCATAAGGATGTCATCAATGTTTTGGATGTAACTGTATATCATAATGCCGATAATACTCTGGGTACTAAAGCATTTTGTAAATATCCTCAGTATAACAGTTTACTCCATGCCTCCAGCTTGCATCCCCAACATACCATCCATAATATTCCTAAATCCCAGTTTCTGCGCATTAAGATAATTAGCTCTTCTGTGGAGAATTTTGAGCTGTCTAAATTGGATCTGTGTCAGAGGTTTAGAAATAGGGGATATCGGAATATTGATATTTCATTGGCTAGTAATTGGGCCAGTGGTCAGGACAGGGATTCATTGTTAGAGTATCAACATACTGCTACTACTCAAACCACGGACACAATCAGATTTGTGACTACATATGGGTGTAATAATAATATTGTTAGGAATGTTATTGATACACATTGGAATATTTTATTGGCTAATCATGAGCTTCGTGCTTGGTTATGCAATAGGTGTCAGTTTTCTTTTAGAAAGGGTAAAACTTTGGGATCCCATTTATCACATTTCAAACATATTAAGAGTAATGGTGCTGTACATAAAAAACTGACGGTGTTAGGTGACCGATTGTTGGGTACCTTTCCATGCGGACATTGCAGTTCTTGCCAATTTGTCAGTAAACTCAAACAGTTTACTAGTAAAAATACTAGCAGGGTTTATGATTTAAAATTTTTTGGCAACTGTAGTACCAGTTGGATTGTTTATCTGGCTACATGTAAATGTTCGGCATTTTATGTCGACCAGACCTCCAGAACATTGAGGATACTCATGTATGAACATAGAATAAACAAAAGGAACACACAGGAAACCAATGCACTTTATCACCATACTGTTAAACATGCTGATGCTGAATTTCATTTTATGATTATAGATAGAATTATTGGGGACTGGAGTAATCGTCAGGGTTGGCACACTATACTCAATAAAAAGGAGAAATACTGGATTATCAATTTGGGGGGATTGTTTCCCCCTGGACTTAATAATCCTTTATAAAGTCACACCAGATATATTTATATGTAGTTTTTATTTGATTTAGGTTTATTAGGTTGTTTTGTATGGGTGTTATTAACTGCATGCAATACTATGTATTTTGGATTTATTTTATATTTAGTAGGTTTCTTGCCCTTTTATTATGGGCTGGACTATGTATGTCACATTTTAGGTGAAGACTATTTAAGTACGTAGTATGTTGCTTTTTGTGTGTTTATGATTCACTGAAGAAGGCTGGTGAACCGAAACCGTTCTGAAGAACAAAACTTATTTATTAATGTAAAAGATTTATTGCCTTATGTACCTACATGTTGGTCACTGGTGTTTGGATTACAAGTTGGTTCGACCCTGCATTGCCGTACTGGCAGAGAGTTTTGTTGGCCTTAGAAACTTACAAAACAGTCCTGAATACAGCAAATCTGTGTATGGACTAGACTAGTTACAGGAAACGCAGGAAACAAGCTTAAAACATTTGTTTTTTTGCAGAAAAGCAGTTAAAACAGTAGCAAAAACACTTTAAATGCAATACAAGCTAGCACACGAGTTTATAGCAATATTAAGGCAAATACAGTTTAAATTAATGCAGATAAGTTAAAAATGACAAAAAAAACAAGCGTGGAGAGCAGTAAGTTATGAAAAAAAACAAAATGGAGGCACCAAGTGCAGAATAAATGACAAGAAACAAGTGCAGAGAACATTAAGTTATGCAAAAATAAAATAGTATCACCAAGTGCAGAATAAGAGCACTTGAACACTTAAAAGCACACATAACAGCAAATTAAGGTAATAAGGTAGAATACAGTTAAGTAAGAGTAGCTCAAGAAAGTATACATTTTTTTTTTAGATTTATTCTCCTCATGTTTCAAAACTTTCACTACATTTGGGTCTTGTTAGGTCAGCAAATATGCGTGTAGTTCCATGATTGCAAATCTATACATGTAATCAATTTCAAGGAGGCCCATCCTTCCTTCAAAATGGGGAATATATAATCTTGGTATGCACTGATTTTTATAAATCATTTGGTGAGCATGAAGCATCCGTCTTGTTGTCCTAATCTATCCAACATGTTTTGGGGCCAGTCAATCATTCCAAAACTGTAAGTTAAGGCAGGAAGAGCAAATTGGTTTATAACTTGAATTTTGTTCTTAGATGTCAGTGCTGTTTTCAAGATTAATTTAAGTCTTCTAAAGTATTCCTTACTAAGTTTTATTCACATTTGTTTATGTTTTATTGTTGATTCTTCATCAGTTATCAAGTATTTATACACTCCTCTTGCTCAAGTTCTTTTATAGCACATTCTTGTCCCAAACTGATATTTTCTTTTCTGCAGTCAAGCATCTCTGTTGTCAGGTACGTCCTGCTACACACCAGGTCTATACTGATAGATTTCTGCAACCATTGGTCTTCTGACGTCAGATAAGTCCTGCACTACCCCAACTCACAACTGACTGCTTTCTGAAGCAAATGGCCTCTGAGGTCAAGTAAGTGTCACTCTGCTCCAGCTTTACCCTGCTTTCTGTAACAAAGGACTGTTAGGGTCACATAAGCACTTCTACACACTACCATGACTGATTGCTTTCCAGAGTGAAGAGTGTCTAAAGTTAGGTAAGTCCTGATAAGGACCAGCTCTAAACTGCCTTTTTTTCATAATGGAGGGCCTTTGTGGTCAGGTGAGTCACTCTTTGCATGAGCTCTAAACTGATTGCTTCTGTAATGAAGGGCCTCTGAGATTGGCTATGTACCAGCTCTTAACTCACTGATTTGTGCAACCAAAGCCTCTCTGGTTATGTAAGTCCTGGAAGGCAAAGGCACCAGCTCTAGACTGGTTGTTTTGCACAATGTTCATTGGGTGGCAGGTTTAATTTGCTTAACATATTGCTGATTTTCCATAGTGGAGCAATTTGCTTTCTGAGTGTTCTGAAACAGAATACCAACTTTTCAGAATTGCTTGACTGGCAAGAGGGAATACAAAGGAGGGTGTAAAGGTGGACAAGCTAAGATAACCAAAAAAAACACAACGGGATAATACTGCTTTCATTAGTAAATGTCTAACAGGAAGTTGAGAATCTGAGACACTCCAACTGAATTAGGGTCCTGACATCTGGCACAGCACCTGACAGGGAATTTCTTCCACTTTGCTTGGTATGATGTTCTTGTGTCTGGTTTCCTACTCTGCTTTATTATATACAGCACTTCCACTGAAAACACATTCCTGGAAAGGATGTGTTCTAAATTGCTGATGCTGTGGGAATAATAATTCTGACATTGGGGTGTAGTAAGGACTCTCTTTTGTGTCTTGTAGTCCCCTGGCTGGGGTAACAGTATTGGTTGTATCCTTGCTGCATACATCAGGAGGAAGAATAAGTGTTGCCTGGGCCATAAGGTTCTAATAGAGATACTGTTGGCCTCTCTTTCAGTACTTCCAGTAACATCCTGATGACCAGGTGCACTTGTGGGAAAGCCCAGAGAAACAGATTTACCCATGAAGCGGAGGAGGCATCTGTTCTCCACTCTCCTCAGGCTGGTATCCTGCAACAACTTTCTGCCTGTTTTCTGGAGAAGCAAAGAACAATTTCTTCTGGCACACCCCACCTATGAGTCAGATCAAATAACACAACTCTTTTCTGCAATCATTTGTGTGTGTATGTGTGTGTGTGTGGGGGGGGTGGGTCTGAGTGTGATCTGCTCAGTCTCTATGCAGAAAACATTTACCTGTGATGGGATGTAAGATACCTTGAGGCTCAGTTATGATGTCTGGGCTAATTCAAACTTGCACTGTCAGTCTGCAAAGTACATAGGAATGGACGGCCCCTGCTTGTTGACGTACCACATTACTGTAGTCTTGTCTATATGGATGTACAGTATGCACCTTATCCCGAGCTGTTTGAATGCTTTTAGTAAAGCAGCCATCATCACTTTTATGTTTACATGCTTTTCCTCATATTATAATCCTTCATGTCCTGGGCCCTCAAATCCACCATGTAAGGTCCCCTCAACTATGTGCAAGGAGTCAGTACTGGGGGTCTGGGCCCCTGGACTCAGATGAGCTTGTTCTTTCCACCATAAGTTCACTTTTTTGATATTGTGCAAGAGGGGATTGTGGCAAGCAGTGATTGAGAGTGGTGAGAACATCTGTTACTGAGGTACCTTTTCAGATTTCTTATGCAGATACTTGCTAGAGGAAACTTCAAAATACAGGATGTCATGCAGCCTAGGATCCTGATTAATTTCCTTGTTGTGACAATTTTAGCAATTTAAGTTCTTACTTGTAGAATTCAATAAACATTTTCCTAGGTGCATTTTCTCCCTCTGCCAGCCAACCATCCTACCTCCCCCTTATGACATAAGCCAACTCTTTTCCTAGCCAGAGGTAATCCCCAAGTCCACAAGGGAGGCAGCTATACAGAGGGGCCATCATTCAGGCAGACATTTATGACATTCAGGTTCTCACTAACCTAATAGTAAAGACGGTAGTTTTTGTGTAAGTCAATACTCCAGGCCTGGATGGAGATGCAGCTTGTCCACAGAATCATAAAAACTCCCATTGCCATATCCAGTGAGAGCACAGCCAAACATACTCACTAATAAAGACTTCCAGTACGAAGCAGCTTGAAGAGTTGCAAGCCTACGCCTCCCCCCAATTCTCACTGCAGCACCAACACTCATCTGTGGGATTATCCTTCTTTGCAGCCTGAGCCACTTCATCTAACTTCCCAGCCAGTACTGCAAAGTGCTGAAGCCACTAATCAAATTTGGGTCATCATGGTAATACATAAGGCTTTACCCTGCTACATCACCACTGGTGTTGTCAAGCCTAGAATCCAATGATCAGTGATAACATATAGTGTTTTAAAATTCTGAACCAAAATTCCAGCTCAAGGTTATAAACTGGAGAAAAAAAATGCAAGCACTAATAATACAAGAACTAATAACAAAATATTTAACTCTTATTAAGTCCTGCATTTTTTTGAATGAAAGCATTCAATAAAGTCACTAAGTTGGGTGAACTTGACTAGAGATTCTCAATGATCCCTTATTATTATTATTATTATTATTTATTTCTCTGAATAATTTAGGAATAACACATTCTTGTTCTCAAAGTACTGTAATGAGTCCTCTCTTTTATTTTTAATAGGAGGTAAAGTATTAAATTTCATATCCGAATTCCAAGCTATTTAGTTTATCAAAATGTCTCACAGTAAGTAATTTTCTTGTAAAAATATCACATTAGATTTATTGTCAAATATTTAAATTGTTAACTTCTTTCCAGGTGGCTGTTCAGTCCATTAAAGATAACATTAAGAGGTCCAGAATTGAGAACATTTACTTTTGAATAACCATATAAAATACCTAAACATGTGACTTACTGATGAAACTTAAAAAAAGCAGCAACTAAATAACATGTTGTATAGATTATAACTAGACAAGGAACTATCATCATCATCTTTCATCTGTTCCCATTAGGGCTCGCCAGGGCGAGTCATCTGTTTCCATTTCTTCCTGTCCTCTGCATCCTGCTCTGTCATACCAACCAGCTACACGTCCTATCTCACCACATCCATAAACCTTATCTTAGGCCTTCCTCTTTTCCTGTTACCTGGTAGCTTCATCCTTAGCATCTTTTTCTCAATATACTCAGCATCCCTCCTCAGCAGATGTCCAAACCAACATAATCTTGTCTCTCTGGCTTTGTCTCCAAACCTTCCAACCTGGGCTGACCCTCTAATATACTTATTCCTAATCCTATCCACCCTCGTTACATCCAGTGCAAATCTTAACATCTTTAACTCTGACACATCCAGCTCTAACTCCTGCCTTTTTGTCAATGCCACTGTCTCCAACCCATATAACATAGCTGGTCTCACTACCCTCTTGTAGACCTTCCCTTTCACTCTTACTGGTACTCATCTGTCACAAATACACAAATATATTCTGTCTTAGTCCTGCTGACCTTCATTCCTCTTCTCTCTAGGGCATATCTCCATCTCTCCAGGGTCTCCTCCACCTGCTCCCTACTCTCACTACAGATCGAAATGTCATCTGCAAACATCATAGTCCACGGGGACTCCTGTCTGATCTCATCTGTCAACCTGTCCATCACCACTGCAAATAAGAAAGGGCTCAGAGCTGATCCTTGATGTAATTCTACCTCCACCATAAACGCATCCGTCACTCCCACCGCAGACCTCACCACTGTCACACTACCCTCATACATATCCTGTACCACTCTTACATACTTCTCTGATACTTCCGACTTCCTCATACAATACCACAACTCCTCTCTAGGCACCCTGTCATATGCTTTCTCTAAGTCTGCAAAAACACAATGCAACTCCTTCTGACCTTTTCTGTACTTCTCCATCAACACTCTCAGAGCAAACATTGCATCTGTAGTGCTCTTTCCCGGCATGAAACCATACTGCTGATCAGTAATCATCAAGTCCCTTCTTAACCTAGCTTCCACTACTCTTTCCCATAACTTCATGCTGTGACTGATCAATTTAATCCCTCTGTAGTTACTACAGCTCTGCACATCACCCTTATTCTTAAAAAAAAATTGGTACCAAAACACCTTTTGCCCATTTCTCAGGCATCCACTCACGTTCCACAATTTCATTAAACAATCTGGTTAAAAAAAATTCTTCTGCCATTTCCCCTAAACACATCCATGCCTCCACAGGTATGTCATTTGGACCAACAGCATTTCCATTCTTCATCCTCTTCATAGCTATCCTTACTTCCTCCTTGCTAATCCATTGCACTTCATGATTCACTATCCCCACATCATCCAACCTTCTCTCCCTCTCATTCTCTTCATTCATCAACCCCTCAAAGTACTCTTTCCATCTGCTTAACACTCTCTCCTCACTTGTAAGTATGTTTCCCTCATTATCATTTATCACCTTTACCTGCTGCACATCTTTCCTAGCTTGGTCCCTCTGTCTAGCCAATTGGTATAGGTCCTTTTCTCCCTCTTTAGTGTCCAACCTTTCATACAACTCTTCATATGCCTTATCCTTAGCCTTTGCCACCTCTCTCTTTGCCATGCACCTCACCTCCTTATACTCCTGTCTACTTTCTTCATCTCTCTGACAATCCCACTTCTTCTTTGCCAACCTCTTTCTCTGTATAGTCTCCTGTACTTCCTATTTCCACCACGTCTCCTTGTCATCCTCACTCTGTCCAGATGTCATACCAAGCACCTTTCTAGCCTCTCCCTTACTAACTCTGCTGTAGTTACCCAGCTATTTGGTAACTCTTCACTGCCACCCAGTGCCTGTCTTAACTCTTCCCAGAACTCCACCTCACAATTACCCTTTTTCAATTTCCAACATTAGATCCTTGGTGCTGCCCGCACACTCCTCCTCCTCTTCTTGATCACCAACATCATCTTACAAACCACCATCATATGCTGCCTAACTACACTTTCCCCAGTCACCACTTTACAGTCTCCAATCTCCTTCAAACTGGCCCTCCTACATAAGATATAATCCACCTGTGTGCATTTTCCTCCACCCTTGTATGTCACCCTATGCTCCTACCTCTTGTTAAAATACATATTCACCACAGCTATCTGCATCCTTTTCACAAAATCCACTACCATCTGACCTTCTGCATTCCTTTGTTTAACACCATACCTACCCATCGCTTCCTCCTCGCCTATGTTCCCTTCGCCAATATGCCCATTGAAATCTGTTCCAATCACCACTCTCTCACCCTTGGGTACAGTCATCACGACTTCATCCAACTCACTCCAAAAGTTTTCTTTCTCGTCCATCGCACACCCAACTTGTGGAGCATATGCACTAACAACATTCATCATTACACCATCAATTTCCAGCTTCATAAGGAACTATAAACCAATTAAATTAACATATATATATATATATATATATATATATATATATATATATATATATGTGTGTGTGTGTGTGTGTGTGTGTGTGTGTGTGTACGTTTCTGCAGGGGGTCTAGATACAGTGGGGTTAGGAAATTAACTTTTTCCCACTGTAGTGCGATCTTGGAGTTGGTATATTTAATTTACGAGGGGTGTGAGGGGTGGACCCCCCACATGGGGGTATAGGGGGGCTTGACCCCCTGCAGAAATGTAGTAAAAAGTGTGTTTGGTAGTTTGGTGTCATTATATATGGAGGGGGTATTATTTTCTTGTGATTTGTAGTGTTATATGTTATGAAATTTGATGTTATAGGTTTTAAATGTTTTGGGTTTTAGATGTTCTGGTCTCAATGTTATGAAATTAGATGTTGTGGGGTTTAGAGGTTTCAAAGTAGACCCATATATATATATATATATATATATATATATATATATATATATATATATAGATAGATAGATAGATAGATATGTTTCACTTGGAATCTAAAAATTCCTTTGCTTATCTAGAATTAATTTCCTAGTAAACTACTAACTACTCTCTTAAGTCTAATCCCAATAAAATTTAGATGCGGTCTATGAATTAGTCATTTACCTGTTTGATACACTGAGTGTATGATAACAGTTATGCACTACTATACTTGTTACCTTCAAACTAGTAGCCATGAAGAAAGAGATAAATACATGGATTTCCTCCCATCCTCCACCACACTCCTCCTCTTTTACTCCTTCCTGACTTCCAAATAGTCTAAAAATAATAAAAGAGATACATCTTCAATTAGATTTCAATTCTAGACATTTTCTTATTAGAATAGCTATATCTAATCATCAAATGTTATTAATTTCATTACAGAACACTCAGCATTGTGATTACACTCCAAAAATGGAAAATTAAAAACTTGTTAATGTTTCCCCATTGTGAGACCTGATCTTAGCAATGCCCAGGGGTGCTTGTTAAAGATACCTTAAGCACTGTTAACACTGGGTCTCATGCTAGAGACCAACAATGGACAGAGTTAACCAACAAACAACAGAGGCAGAAGACAAAACAGTTTTTAAAAACTATTAGAACTTCACTAAGTGACATTTGCAAATAGAAAGTGTGACACAATACAGTGTCTAACAACTTTTAAAAGTTGTTTTACCTTTTGTCTGCTGTACCTCTCAACTTTTCCCGATTATGCTTCATACTTTTGTCTTGTGCCCACTAAAAGATTGTTTTCTGGTAAATTGGTAAGCATTATAGTCAGTTAGAAATTCTGGATATGAGAATTTTATACCTATTATTGTTCGTAAAATGCAAGTTAATGCAAAATCAATTGCTCTGCTAACTTTACAAGTGAAACAGAGCAATATTTAAAAATTGCCCCTGATTTTGACTTTTTCCCCACCATTATTTTTGGATTTGCCCAGTTTTTAATCAAATAAGAGGTATGCTAGTGTCTGTTTGACGATGCATTCTAAGTGCCTTACCAGCTTTCAAAATCAATAAACACTTTGTACTCCTACACTTTCTCTTTTCTTTTTTCTGCAACTTTTAGAACATGGACCAGATATAAATCCATGTACTACAAAGAATTATGATCAGGTCTACAATTATAACCATCTTTCTGTGCGTTCTTTAGGTGGTATCCAGTATATCACATTAAGATATTCCACAAATTCATGTAGATATGCCACATCCGCACACCACACCACACCATCCAGCAATCGTCCAAGTATCAACGCCATATATCCATTTCCACCAGGTATAGATTATGGGACATATCATAGATCATGCACTCTTCAAAATACGCCATGAATAAATTCGCATATATGGGATTCACTTCAGTGTATGTTTCTTACTTCATATACCAATTGGTTCCATAAAACATATATTTTTATAATGTTGTTTTTTATCATGATGATATATGTTTATCAGATTTTTTGCTAACCTAGTACAGCAGGATATTGAATATTTCCCCTGTATTTTGCACTCTGCACATTTCTGTGCACTTTGCTTTGACTACATCAGGGTGGTTATCAAATTCATTCCATTATTTGCTATATTTATAATATATTGTCCTGTTACAATATATTCTCATGTTATTAATATGTTCCATACATATTTTAGCATAACTGGTCTATCTAAATATGTATACTGTTTTGCATTTATTTTTTGAAATTATCACTACTAGTATCATTCATTTTGAATTACACTGTTTTTGGTGTCCCTACTCTTATTCATGAATATTAATGAATGACAGGGCAGTTTTTATGCTCATTGGTCAATTCATACTATATATATGCATATGTATTTTTCATCCTCTGTTTATTCGTCTGTAACACACTGAGGAAGACATATTCTGCCGAAACCGGTCTGTGGTTATTTGGGTTTACAAATAAACCTCTATATTATTGTATTTTTGACTCTGCATCATTCCTGCTTTTTCTGCTGGCCTGTCTTTTTTTCTGGATATTTGGTTTGGGCCGTGCATCCCCCACCTGCATAGAACTTGGTTTGTTCTTTAGGTGGTAGCCAGGATTCACTGCTCTAGTTTTGCTCTCCAGACAAACTGCTTGATATTCATATCTTGAACACATAATACGCTGGTTATAATCTCATTTCTGTTCATAATCATCTGCATTAAGCACAATAGAAGAGCAATCCATGAGTATAATAAATTAGTTTGCTGCATATTCAGACAGCAAACAAAAAATATTATTATTTTGAAAATAAATTATTAATTGAATTATTAATGTCTAACTTCAATTTGTATAACTATACTCATTCATATTCAGGTTAGTATGTCTTAAACAAAATTGAGTTTAAGAAGAGAATTAGTATTATAATATTTACACAGACATATACTCCCTTTTTATATAAGAACATTTATATTGATATGTTAAACATGAGGAAGTAACTATTAGGCCACTAAGCACCCACTAAAAGATCAGCTGTAAGACATACTAATTCCTATTATATAGATAATCATTACAAAAAAAGAATACACTCACACATACTTTCTAAACAAGTTTGTTATATAGCATTAAATATTTTTATTTTTCCTGCATTTGTCGCTCTCATTACTTTTCTGTCTCTTTTCTAATCTCATTAAAAATTTTTCTAATTAGACTTTCTGATAAAACTTGATTAGGGTAATAATGACTGTATAATGGTTTACAAACAACAGTGATTGAAAGTTGACATAGCAATTTAAGTATTTACATCACAGACACAAGGTACAGGTTTAATCTCAGCTTTGATCACTGCCTGGTATTGGCTATAAGTATAATTGTTTGCAGAGTGATTGCCTTGTATTTACTTATGAACATGCTAGTAAAGTCAAACAAGAAACTGAGAAACAAATATTAATGGTGTTGTGATTATAAAACAATGTAAATTTATAAGGGAAAGCACTATTACATTAAAAAGTAATTTCCCACTTGCAATTAAAAGTAGAAAATTACAGATAATAGGGGTTTAATGAATATGATATTGAACACTAGTTATTCAATGTATATAAAATTTAGTTACGACTATATTGCAAAAATAGAAGTGAAGGTCAAGATCTTTAGCATAAATAAGAGAAAACATTCTTTAGACAATTAACAACACTCATGAGATATTTGATTTTAAAATATGAGCCTCTATAGAACTTAATCTAAACCAGTATGAACATCCTGAAACAAACACCTTCTAACAAAATCAGTACTTATTGAAAAATGTATTCACATTTTGGTTATTCAGAAGTAGATATTAATAATTAAAACTTGTATATTAACAATGTGTAACTCAGCTGGTATTAGTCACTTTTTCCATTTTTTCTTTTAAAATCTGTAACACCTAGGACTTGACTGACATCACTGAAGAGCCTAGGAAATTACTCTCAGGAGTTAGCTTGAGAGTAGAACTTCTCTTTTGCTTCTGGTGAAAAGGGAGCAGATGCCTTTATTTCCTACTCTTCCTGGAAAGTACCAGTCACAGGAAAGCCTGAACATTTTTCTTGGGAGCCAGCTTCAGATTATTGCTAATGCCTTTTTCCTAATGACAGATATGGCGGAGGGGCATCAATTCCAGCTGGTCTCTGATTGGCTATTGTCTATGGGACTTCACTGATTGTTCTGGTTCAGTTTTGATGAGACACTCTTCAGAGACTTTGAGCAGAGGCTCTGTTCCATACATCTGCTGTAAGTTTTATATAGAGTATCTTCTAAGGAGAAGACTATAGCAAGTGTACTGATCCCATCAGCATCTGCATTAATACTACTTTTCAGGAAGCAGCATGTGATTAGTACAACTCCTTAGCTTCTGGTGAGAAACAGAGCAAAGGCCCATTGACTCATAGCTGCATGCAGCTGTGTTGCTAATACTACTTCTTAGGAAGTAGCTTGGGACTAATGCTTCTCTTTTGCAAATGGTGTGAGAAGGAGTAAAGGATCACTGGTTCCTAGTTGCATAGAGCTGTGTTGATGCCAGCACTGTCTCCATCACCAGACAAACAGCACCTCCAGTAATTACTCTAAATCTGAACCTCATAGGCACTAATCCCACCTTCAGCCCACATTATGGATTTGCACTTTTCAGTATCTCTGTAGCAAGTTTGATTGAATTTGGATCCTGAACCAATGTAGCAATTGTCTCATTTCTGTTGACAGCTAATTATTACTTAAACAAACTGAGACAATGTTTAAGAGATGTAGTTATACAGTGTTATTGGAGACAAAGCTCTCACACAATGCCAGAGCAAATAACATGCACATTGTCAGTACCACACAACACCACACTAAATCAATTACATACAGCTTAGAACAAACACAATGACCTACATATACTGAGGCTGTTAAAAATAACCTACCTAAACCAGAAAGGCTTCTTAAATGTAATCTAAAAAACAAGTACCTTCAGCACCCACCATGAAATGTACATGTAAGAGTCACACTGACTCAGTTCAAAGCCTATAAGGCCAACCTCCACACAATCCAATATCCTAGTCAAAGGTGACTCCATTGTGAGACACACTGATGCAACACTCACCAGGCTGTGCAAGGAGAACGTCACAGTTAGTTGCCCATCAGGTGCCAGTATTCACCACAGATAGACATGTGGCACAGTCATAGGGCACACAGATGTAAATGACTTGAGACATACCTCCTTGGACTATATAAAGAGAGACATGATGGAGTTTTCAGAATATATGTCTGAGTCAGATAGGAATCTAGTCTTGAGCAGCATTCTACCACCACCAAAAATAATGCCTCAGTATGAACAAAAATTATAGATTTAAACAATTGTTTTAGCTTCTGCCATTATTTTAAGATGGTATCAACTTGGGAAGAGATGGTAAACTGTTTTGCCAGGGATGGCATGCACATATTCCCACCACCAAGGCTTTCATAGATTGGCTAAAAATTTGTCCTTTCCCATAGTGCCTTTCTATGCAACATCAGTCTTCCAAAACTTCTGACACAACAAACAGGATTTGGATAACATAAAGTTATTGCTGCTCAACACTGGGAACCTTAACAAAAAAAAAAAAAACACTTCTTGCCTCGGAAAACATAGATATATACCATGTCACAGACATATGGTCTAAAACCAATTATACAATGACCCCCCATTAATATTCCAAACCATGCACGCTGATTGGCCAGCGTGCCCATTGTAAATCCCACAATATACCAACGGAAAAAGGTCTGGTCGCCCAGACTTTTTTCCGTTGGTATAAAGTGCTCAAAACAATTTTTTTTAACAAATAAAAAAAAAAAAAAAAAAAAAAAAAAAAACATAGCAACTGAGACTTTCTTTTCTCTGTTGCTTCCATTTCAAAACATTTATGTACTGGGTATGTGTGGGACGCAAGTCCCATACACATGCTCAGTACATCAAAACAAGGAAGCAGTGCATCACAAGCAATGGAAGAACAGTAATGCACCATTATACAAAGGCATTATTTAAAAAAAAGTAATTTTTTTTTTTTTTAAATAATGTCATTATATAATAGCAATAACCGACTCCGTGGTTGTGGTATATTGAAGATTTACCCATGGTTGGCTTTATTTAATCACTCGGGCTTCACCCTCATGATTAAACCACACCAACCATGGGTACATTTTCAATATACCACACCACGTTGTCGTATATTGCTTAATTAGATCACCTTATCAGTGCAGGATTTCAATGCCTACCAAACATTCAGGCCCAGAGCATTAGATTATGGCACTAAAGGTGATGGTGTATCCATGTTCTTAAAAATAAATCATCTTCAGGCTCATTAAACAAGATAGTGACTGACCTTGAACCTCTCCATATCTAATATACTATTAACAAAACCCCTTACCACATTATGGTTAACTGTAGGACCACTTTTATGTCCTGCTCAGCCCATACTTCCCACCTAACCGACACTAAGTCCCTATATATTAAGCCAAACACCATTCTCTCATTCTCTTAGGAGAATCCAAATTCCTCTCCACAAATTTTGAGACTTATACATACTCAAACATCTATGGGCAGAAATTTCTGGACGTCATCAATGTAAACTGTCTGGACCAGTTAATCCGGGCCTCAGCCAGGGCAATGAAATCCTGCACTTGGTCCTTACCAATATGAAACAGCTTTGTTTCCCACTAATTGTAACTTTCTTCCTAGTCAGTTTGGACCACAGATCAGTTACATTTACCTTACGACTGAAGCTGGAAGCATCTCACAATACTTCAGTATTCACAGATTATGCCAAGACTAATCTACAAAAACTTGGTTATGACCTGGCTAAATTCTGAGCACCTTATATCTTGATAACTCCACTGCTTATGCAGAATTCTTTGCTGCTAGTTTGTACGTACATGTAAATAGCTGCATAGACATATCTACCCCCTCAGAACTCAAATTTAAAAATAAACCCCTATTGTAGAGACCTAATATAAGCAGGTTCTATACCAAAAAATAAATAAATAAAGCCACTGCTCACAAAAATAAATTGTACTCTCAAGATGCCAATAACACCCTTGCTAAACTAAACAAGGAATTCTGGACCATGATCAGATTGATCAAAGCCAGATATGAACTAAAATAGTCACCCAGGTGAGGGATAACCATAAAGGCTTTGTTAACTCTGTTAGAAATCACAGAAACAATGCCCTGTACTGAAGAGAGCTAGTAGTAAAAAATATCACATATATGGATCCAGAGGTCATAGCCAATATACCAGCAGACAAAGTTAGTCCAAACTTCACCTCTCTCTCCCTCCTATATTCCCAGCCAACATACCTGCATCTATACCCCCCTTTAAATCTCATAAAAACAAGTCTTCAAGGCACTATATACAAGTCCAGATAACAAACTGAGCTGCCTACTATTTACCTCAAAACATGACTTGTCACACTCAGTACAGAAGTTATTTATTATCAGTCTCCAAACAGACTTCATGCCAGATGAGTAGAGGACAGCAACAGTCATCCCCTTGCACAAAGTTGGGGTGTCACTAGACTAAGGTAAGTATAAATCCATAAGCCTGACCAGCCTCATCTACAAAGGCTATGAAAAGGATTATTATAGAATTAATAAATAAGGGCATAATTTTCGCTTGTCCAGTTAGGATGAAACAGACAAGCATTTGTAGATTCTGTTCCAGCAGCTTTATTATGTACAAACACACCACGATTGAGGCTTAATAACTTTAACTTAGATAAACTTATAAACTAACTAGCTATTACACTCATACATGCTCACTTTCTGGCTGTACTCTCAAAATGGCACTGAAGCTATCATGTGCTTACTATTTATATGTACATGCCGTCCTTGAAATGCTTCTTAAAGGTACAACACTCACACACACACACACACACACACACACACACACACACAGACACTATTCTACATCCTCCCTTTTTGAGAAATAGTCATGCATTATTTACGACATCAATTGACATGCAATTAATTCAAATAATTCTTTGTCATGCAATTATACAGAAGTAAATACATATAGACAATTATGTCCAGGTTACTGTGTATTTCACACAAGGTCTGGAAATATGACCAAATCATGTGACATAGAAATTAGAATTAGGTCTAGCAACTGGGACTGTCTCTACAGAATGTTCAACCTTAGGGGCATCAGAAACATCATCAGGAGGGTGTGTGGCCAAGATGCAGAGGAGATAGAAGCAGAATTCTTCAGCTCTGCTATATTTGTCATGTTTCTGACAGGAAATTTTAATTTCTAAGTTATCGTATTTTTTTAAAGTAATAATTGAAATTATTCTCTACAATAACATATAAAAATTATTTGAATATTCTCATTTTTTCCTGTCAAATAAATATCTGAAAGATATTTCTACTGACAAGATGAGCTCTTCTAAATCTAACTCTCAAGACACTGCACTCAAGAAGAACTCCAAATGGTTTTGACTAACATACACAAATTATCACCAAAAATGGATAGACTGGATATTAAAATAGACAACTTCAAAGATAAGTGTACAAAACAAATGGAGAAAATATAGGAGACTCAATCATCAATAGGAATAGAATATGCTCTCAATTATATGGAAAAAAGACTGCCGGAAGAAGAAAACAACACAGATTACATACTAAAACAGAACTCACTTTTGTTAAACAAAATAGATGATCTGGAAACAGATCTTGAAGAAATAGTATCCACATTTCTGGTTTACCAGGGAAGACTGAAGGTAATAATTTAATAAGTTTTTTTAAATCTTGGCTCCCTTGTACATTAGAACTACCCGAAGTACTGTCATAAGGGATAGAGAGAGCACATAGGTCCCTTGCTATACCTTCATCTGATAAAAACACTGCTCTGAGATCTGTCATAGTTAAATTCTTTTCATCACAGGACAATGAACTAATTTCCAAAACTGCATGGGTAAAATCCCCCATCAAACTAAATGAAAGGACAGTATGATTTGACAATGACTATTCTTCGACAGTAATTTCAAAAAGAAAATGCTTTTTGCCATTAATCAAATAATGGAAGAAGAAACAGATCAAAGTCCATTTACTTTTTCCAGCAAGAATAAAACTATTTCTTTCTGATGAAACAGAAATCTTTGAGGATTTAGACTCTGCACTAACCTTCATAAAAACAAACAAAAAAAAATAAATAAATAAATAAAATTGAGCAGCCCAAAGAAATGGGATGGAATACCAGTTCCCTGACAAGAATGGCAAAAAGAAATGGATGAAAAAAATGTTGAAAAGAACAAGAAATTGAAAGATAGAAGACTTTTCATTTATATAATATAAATGTTTTTTTCTCTCTTAACAAGTTTCATCTTAATTATTCATGGCACGATCATTACATTATAGAAAAAGACAAATTGCCATACATTCAAACACTAATAGGAAAAATAACATATATACTAAAGGTAATTTCATTTATCAGACTTATCTATTTTAATATGTCTGCATTTCATATTACTCAATTACTGTTAATAGTTGAATGGCTGTTTACCTTGGACTTATGAGACTAGGAGGTGATTTGTTGGCAAAGTTGTGTTTTTTTTTTTCCTTTTCTCCTTTTTCTTTGGAAGAGAGAGGGGCGGTATTGTTGTGGTGCTTAACTTGGATATGTTTATAAACAATGCTTAAAAGTAATTCACATGTAGAATGAATGGAAGAGATTGATACCTGTTTTAAACAAGGCTTTTTCATTTTCTTATGTTGACAATATATATGTTTGCATATCTTAAGTGCTGTTGAATAAGGCAGTGAACGTGATAGTTTAATTACAATTCTTTCTTTTGGCACCTTTCATTTCTGTCAAAATAATGTTTATTATCATGTCTGAATGCCTGACTGTGTGGTGTCATGGATTTTTAGAAATGGCTTTGGAGGCAACCTTAGTGGTGATTTTTTTTTTTTGTTCATTTTCTCATTTTCTGATCGGAGGGAAAATAAGAAGCCTTTGGGTAAAGGTGCTTGATGTTACAGACATTTGCTTTGCTTCTACTGACTGCCTGGGCATTGATGATACCATGATAACCTCTAGTAGTAGGAAGTAATATCTTGGGAGGGAGATTCCGAGGAGATCTGTATATGCAGTCATTTTTGAGTTGCCAAGATTTGACATGGTTGTCTCCCTGGGTGCTGAATAACTTCCCTGATGCTGCAACCTTCTTTCTTACCCTTCGGCAGGCTTTCTAATTAGTTGGAATGCAATTGGTGAAGTTTATGGCATCTATCAATAAGTGAGAGATAGAGTGAGTGAGTATGCTGGTTACTACAGTCAGTCGATGCTTTTGTTTATGTTAAATGTCATTGGTGGGTGTCATATTGTCTGCTATTACTGTTGGCACATAGCAAGTTTGGTCACTGTCCTTTCAAGCAATGTGCTTTACATTGTTAAACAGAAGGCAAGAATGCATATTACAGTGGCATTTCATTCTGTTCAGTACGTGGTGAGATAAATTGAATGATGAGGATGGACATAGGCTGTAAAATGCTGTGTTGAACTTTTGTTTGGGCAGTTGTAAATGAAAATGTTTTCTTAGTAAATGATGACAACTGATAGTTTGCTCTCTACAGAAGTTATAATTAAGTTATTTGAATTGTGTAGAGAGACAGGGGTACTAGAGAAGTGAAAGAGGCTGATTGGAGAATCAAAAAGGGGCGATATTCACTGGGGATAATTTTAAAAGTTGTACTATACTATAAAACAAAATGTGGATACCATGATAGAAAACTCTTTGCAGGGATTATATGTGCACATGAAGGTATAGCTCATAGGTGAAGATTTTTGAACTGCTCAAGCTAACTCTTCACATTTTTTTTCCACTTTGAATGAAAGCACTGTCAACCATAAAAATTCTAACACACATAAGAGGTTTAATAGAAACAGGTCATCTCCAGAGCAGCCATGTCACATATTCATAATTATAAAATGTGGAATTTATAATTGGAGTGGCAATTAATGTATATATAACATATTTTGAACACAATGACTTGAAATAATGATTGAAATACACTACTGGATGACTGGCTTTTCAGCTTCTGTGTTGTAAAGTGAATAATAATGTGAGAATCCTTATATCAATATTGAAAAGTGGGCAAGTATTAAATTGATTCAGTCACATGCTCAAGTAAAATGCTCTTGTTCACTGTTTTAAGTATTTGCTAAATGATATAACATGTCATCCACATCAAGTGGGAGCATTTAAATACAGTTAAAGTGTATACAATTGCTTGCAGAAGAAAAGACAAGTGCTTCTGAATTGCAGTTTATAACAGTTTATAAAATATATTTTGTCAGAAAGGAAGACATAGATGGGCTTCTCTTTCTAAACTGCATCAAAGCTGCAATGTCATTAGTCTTTTAAAGTCTGTTTAATATTCTTTTATTATTTATCAAAGGGTCCTCCTGAAATTAAGAAAATGTATTATTTGTATTATGTATTATTTTTATTCTTTTTTATAATTTTTTACTGTGTATTTGGAGTTTTTCTCCCAGGGCCTCCACTGAAAACAGTCACCTTGTGTCCATTCGGACTAACCCGATAAACAAATGGAAAATAAATAAAAATAAATAAAATCTGAACTTTTGAATTTAAATGAATCACATATTATCACTTTGCTAGTCTGTTTCCTATGCAAATTTTATAAAGTAAAACACCTATATTACCTATCACCAGCTTAGTTTATATTTATAAGATTAAACTAGAATAATACTAAGTGTGCATCATATTTTTTTCTTATTACAAGTCTCAGAATTTCGTCCAGTAGACTTTATGGCATTAAATATTTAAATGAGGCACAACTGTTGATACTGACAAAAACATTGTGATACTGGAATTTGTATATATATATATATATATATATATATATATATATATATATATATATATTGCTTGTCATTGATCGCCATAAAAACAGGGTATTTTGGCAAAACTAATTACTCATGCACACTGTAGATGGTGCGTTTGCTGTCAACAGCTACTAAACTCTCATAATTGCAGCTGATTATCTAAGAGCAGAAATGCATACAACTCAATTGCAATGGTTAATACCAGTTAACTCTGAAGATATGAAAAACACTTTTAAAATACTGGTTGTTAATAAGCACCTTCCTACATTAAAAATTATACAAGGTATTTTGAAATTAAGAACTGACTTAACTCATAGTAAATTCCCTGTTGTCTAGTAAACTTTATATGAGTACTCTATTTTCAACAGTTCAAGAGCTTCAAGCTAAAAGTTATAAATTTCAATCTTACTGTTTTGTACATTAGCAAAATTACTTGTATATAATATGTTGCACCAAGTGTATAAACAATGTTATATATGTACAGTTGATTGCATAAATATGCATTTGTGCATTGGAAGATATCTGTTTATGTATGTTAAAAGTTTCATGTGTTTTAACAAATGTAGAGAAATAGTATGATTTACCTGGTTAGTAAAAATTGAATCTATGAAGTTATAGCTAACATGAGACCATTGATACAAATCCTATGTTATTCAAATTCTCTTCCTAGGCATAAAAGAACAAGTCAATTACAATGTGGCTGGGCTGAAACAACTTTGCTTTTACTGCTAAGTAGAATGACTTGGATAGATTTACCTTTCAAGTCAGGAGCATTTTTACTCCGTAGAGGGAAGGATAGTTAGATTTATTTTATATTGCATGTGTTTTGGATCATATATTCATTCTCAGGTGTCTACAAAGTTATACAAACTGAACGTAAATACTATTATAAATTTCTTGAGTTTTTTCTATTACCAGTACAAAATTTTCTACAGATACAACTGGATTATTATATTCTGTATATAAAAACGCTTTAAATTGCTTGTTCTTTAGTTTAAAAGATGACAAAGCTAAAATGTATATCAATCAATATAAATGGGTTAAACAGTGGTTGCAAAAGGAATAATTTCTACAAATACATACACTTATTTTTACCACAAGTAATATTTATTCAAGAAACACATCTATTAACAGATGCCATAGAAAGACTTAATAACAAACATTATACAGTTATAGCAAGTTCCCAAGTTGGACAGAAAAGAAGATGAGTAGCCATACTACCTTTATCAAACATTCTGAACACTTTTAGTGATGATAAAAACATGTTATGTTTAGTAAATTTGCAAATCAAATCAAATATATAATCATTTGTTAATATTTGTTGGATACCAGGAATGGGTGTTAAAACTGCTACACTTCAATTGGATAAGATTTTACAGAATTCAAAGGGAAGCCTTTTTATAGCAGAAGATTTAAATTGTATTCTTAATGAAAAAAATACTAACGTTGCACAAAACTGCAAAATAACAGCTGCAGTGAAGGCTTTAATAAATTTTAATAACCTTCTTAATATTAAGGATGCTAATGAACACCTGGCTAGTGACTCTCTCTTCTTTACTCACTTTTCAAATAGACATGGTACACACTCCAGAATAGACAGATTTTTTAATCTCCAATGATTTGGTCACTTATTTAAAAAAAGTCAGCATAGTCTCTTCTCCAATCTCAAATCACAATGCTATAAACTTTGAATTGTCTTTGAATGACAGTAGCAGATATCCAAATTAAAAGAATTCTAGCTTATATTACTAACCTAAAAGATTTCAAAGAATTATTTAACAAATAGTTTGAAACATATATAGAATTTAACAATACAACAGATATATCTGAAGTATGGGATGCTCTTAAATCCTATTTAAATAGGAACATTTTAAACTGGTATTCCTTAAAAAAAGCAAAGGGACAAATACTTAATAGATTTACAACAAAAAAATTGATAGACTAAAGTTAGAAGAAAAACTGATAATAATAATTTGTCAAATCAAATAAATATTCTGCAAAACAAATATCGAGAAATATTAAATGACAAAACTAAAATAAATTTAGAAAAAATAAAACTAGTGAATTATACAACACATCCAAAATATTTACATAAAATAGCATCTAGAATAAAAATTATGATCAAAACAAGGCATATTAAAGAATTATACAGTGAGGAGAATAAAAGGAAAGTTACTGCAACTGAAGATATACTCAATGCATTCAGAAAACATTTCATTAAACTTAATCAAAATAGTCCAGTAATGGATCAATAAGAAACAATAAAACTTTCATTAGAAAATATACTAAAGATAGGATAACAGATCAACATCTGGAAAGAATTGTAAGCCTATATTAATGACTTGACTTGCAAATTAAATCAATAAACTAAAACTTAACAAAGCCCCAGGAAACAATGGAACAATACCTGAACTTTATAAATTAATGCCAAAACAGCATTAAATATACCATTACATACTTTTTAAGCAGTCAAAATTTAGTAAACATTCCACCATCTTGGAAATACACACTTATTGCACCAATACTGAAATCAGTTAAAGATCCTTCAAAGTATACTTCTTACAGGCCAATCTCATTACTAAATGTTGATTACAAATTATTTATGTCCATAATTGCAGATAGAATACAAAACTTTCCTGGCCTAACTCACAATGATCAAACCAGTTTTATAAGACATAGAAGAGCTTATGATAATATTAAAATAATTGTAGCTATAATTCACTTTACTAACAATATAAATGATAGCTTAACCTTGGTAAGCCTAGGTATTAACAGCGTTTTTGACACCATCAATTGGAGTTATCTATTGTTAATATTACAAGAATATAATTTTTCAAAGGATTTTCAACAACTTATAAAAAAATCTTTATGATAGTTAATTAGCTTACATAAAAATAGGATCTTATATTCCGCAATCAATACAAATAACTAAAGGAACAAAACAAGGCTGCCCACTGCCCCCTCTATTATTTACTCTAGTTATGGAACCCTTTGCAAATTATATAAGATCAAATAAAGTTATAGTAGGTATGTAGTTTGATCATAATCTAGATTCCAAAATACTCCTGTTTGCTAATGATATTTTATTAATGTTGAAGGACAACAAACATTCCCTTAATTGTCTTTTTAATTCTATCAAAAAAAATCCAATCTAAATCAGGCCTTTCATTTAATGAAGATAAATCAAATGTTTTATGTATAAATACCAATAATTCTACTATGTCAAAAACTTTTCTAAATATATAGTCAAAGATCACAAAATAACTTACCTTAGAATTATAATAACTAAGACTATAAAATAAACTATTAACAAAAACTACATCACTTGTTCAGATAAAATTAAAGCATTAATCAATAATTGGAATAAATTTACATTTACAACGGAAGAAAGATATTTAATAATAAAGATGATAGTACTAGCAAAAATACTATATGTAATACAGTCACTAGCTCTACCCATTCCAAAACAGTATATTAAAGAATTCAACACATGGATGCTTACTTTTCTTTGACATCCTCACAAACCCAGATTGACATTTAATCATCATCTAAGAAGTTGGTCATATGGAGAAACAGATCTATCTAATATCGAATTATACCCAATCTCAAGTATTACAAAGACCATCATCTACTGGACAAATAAGAATTATTATGCTAAATAGAAAGATATACATGAAAGTATTTCTTTAAAAAGTAATAATAGTAAATATGACTGTTATAATTTAATCAGCAACAACTTTCTATGGATTCTGAAGAACTTTATTTTAGAACACCAAAGGAAAGTGATAAATTCATATTTTATTCTCACAACAATGAATAATTTCAAAAACATTATACACAAAAATCCAAAATAAAAAACCTGGTTGTTTTGACATTTCCTATAGCATACACTCAATACAATGTTCACACATTCAATACATTTACAATGAATGATTTCAAAGGCAAACAGTTAATATACTGGTATTAGTATATGAATAAAGAAAAAATAAATACTTCAGATTACAACTTGAATAAATTTAACATACATAATGAAATTCGGTTAGATATACAAAATTGTAGATTACATATTGAGAAAAAACTAAACATAATGCAAGTCTCAATTAAAGAAGATATTCCTAGATTTGTAGAACTTTCAATATTACTGATGCATCAGGATATTACAGAAAAAGGACTCATCTAAAATATATAAAATCAATAAAATCAATACAAATGATTGTAAAAATAACTATTGGGATTATTACAGGACTATTAATAATTATCATCCTAGTAATAGTGAGAACATTTTAATGATTTCTTCCTCAGCTTTAACCACAACCTCCTTGAAATGGAAATGATTTTCTTGGAAATTTCTACATAAAACCTTTATTACTCCACACAAAGTTGAACTTATGTTTAATAAAAAAATCTAATGTTGGAGGTGTAGTCTGGAACGTAGAGTTGATTGGCAGCATATGATTTGTGAATGCAAGGTAATTAAACCATTTTGGAAAAATGTTAATCTTTTTTTACAAGCACTATTCAGATAACTTTATGTTAAACAACTCTTTAACTCTTATCAATGTGCCAGTCCCATTATGTGTCAAGAAAGAGGATTACCCTCTTCTTTGGAGTATTCTAACCTTTGCAAGGAAGGTAGTCACAAAACATTGGAAGAATGTCTCAACACCATCAATGAAAGAATTTCTGAACATTGCACCTGAAACCTGTCAACTAGAGATACTATTAATTAAAGTAAGAACTTCCAGAGCAACTCCAGCACTTAATTCATGGCTCAAACTCAAGAATCTGTTAAATAAACAAACAACAAAAATTCACTAAATGACTTATAATCTGAATAAGTAATTAATATAATGAATATAACTAACATCTTTCTTATTCATGTAGACACCTTGTAAATAGTTGATGTTATTTTTTGTTGTTAAGGAAATATTTGTTTTTATTCATTAATGTCAATTTCTAATTTATGGTTAACTTTTCCTTGGTATTCAGCTCATATATTTTAATAAAACATTTTTTGAGGAAAAAAAGGAACATCATCAGGAATGGAAGTAGAAGTTAAGACACATTCTGAAACAGGAACTGGATTGCTGTGAGATCTAGAGCCTGTATCACAGGAACAATGCTGCAGTGTCGATTCTGATACAGAAGAAGATGTCTGCAATTTCCACTGTACTCCACACCCTCAGATTTTATTAAATAGTATCTGGACTCAGCACACATACCTATTACTTGACCAATCTGGTCAGAATGTTTTGCTGTTTGCATCTTCATTGTTACTCCTTCTTTCAATGGACAAAGAAATCTGCTTGATTTATCATAGCTGGAGTTCTGGAAAGAATGCTTTCCATATAGTTTGGCTCTGATTGTTCTGTTGTTCTTTGCTTTAGGCCTCAACAAACTGGAATTAATAGGCAATGTTGCCCTGGTTTAACTAGATAGAAGTCTCTGAGCAGGTGAGATAAGTATATCATTATGGGGTGTGTTTCTGAGATTGACAAAATTCAAAAAGCCATTGGTATTATCACGCTTTGACTTCTCTAGTAATTGCTTGAACTCTGTACCACACATTCAGCTAGTCCATTTGACTGTGGATATTCTGGACTACTAGTAACATGTACAAAGTCCCATTCCTTTGCAAATTTCTGAAACAACTGATTGGTAAATTGGGTACCAATGTCAGAAATTACTTTATGTGGACTACCATGGACTGAGAAATGATGTTTCATCTTGGTGTTAACAACAGTGGATGTTAGTTTAGGTAGTAAATCGATCTCAAACCAGTTTGAATAAGAGTCTACCAACACTAAGTAATGCTGATTGTTCCATTTAAATATATCAGTGACTACTGTTGACCAAGGTAGTTCAAGAACTTGACTTAGATGAGGTGGTTCTTTTTGTAAATGCGATTTAATACTATTGCATACTGAACAAGAAAAATTTACTTTATCAATGTCTTTTGCTAGAGAAGGCCAAAATACTAGTCCTCTCACACGTCATTTGGTAGATTCAGAACCTGGGTGACCACAATGCAAAATATGGATGTATTCACATTGTAAGGAAGCACAAATAACAATTTTAGGACCTATGAAAATAATGTCATCTTCCACCGCCATCTCATCTCTGTAAGGAAAATAAGTTTGTACTTCAGGTGGTACACTGGATTGCTTTGATGGCCATCCAACATTAATGTAGTGGTTCTGCTTTTGCAAAATTGGATCAATCTTTGTATGATCTCTCATTTCATCAAGTCTTGTAATAGAAAAATTGTGCACTTCCTTGACATCAAAGTCAAAATTTTCTGCATGAAGCTGTTCTGTTGTATTTCTGAGTGATCTGGATACGGTATCAGCCAGACAAAAAAATTTCCCTTTTGTATAGACCATTTTGAAGTTGTATATTTGCAATTTGAGCATTATTCTTTGTAATCTCGCTGGAGTTGAATGCATAGACTTCTTTAAAATAGTGACTACAGGTTGGTGATCAGTTTCAGTCTGAATAGCTCGACCATAGATATAATTATGAAACTCTGAACATGCAAATACGATTGCCAAAAGTTCTTTCTCAATTTGTGCATATTACGTTTCAGTTTGGTTAAGAGATCTAGAAGCACAGACTACTGGTCTGCCTTCTTGAACAATAACTGTGCCAAGCATCACAGGAAAGAGTTACTGATTTATTGACATCATAGTAACTTAATGAAGGTGGGGTAGTAATTTTCTGCTTTAGGACTTCAAATGCTCTTTGGTGCTGTTCCAACCATGACCATGTAACATTTTTGCACATCAGCTCTCTCAAAGGTGCTGTCAACTCACTGAAGTCTGGTATAAACTTGCCTAAATAGCTGACCATACCAAGAAAACATTGTAGCTCTTGAACATTATTTGGTGCTGACATCTGAAGAATGGCTGTTTGTCCGGTCATTCAGGTCACAAGCCAGTGCTAGTAAATAAATGACCTACATATGTAACATCTGGTAGACTGAATTTGCACTTCAGAGGTCTGTTTCAAATTCACTTCATGTGCTCTGTCTAGAACTCTCTTAAAGCTTCTGTCATGCTCTGCTTCATCATTGCCTCCAACCAATAAATCATCTACTATTATGGCAAAAGGATAACCTAAAAAAAACATGCTCCATTGCATGCTGAAAGACTTAACTTGCAGAATTTATTCCAAATGGCATCCTGAGGAATCTATATATTCCAAATGGGGTACTGAAAGTAGTCAGTAGTGAAGATTTGTGATCAAGCATCACTTGCCAAAATTAACTTTTTGCATCCAAGACAGAAAAAACAGCGACATTCGGAATTAGGGCTATGACTTCCTTGACTGTATGCATGGGATGATGCAGTCTCTTTAATGATTTATTCAAATCTCTTGGGTCAATACATATTCTGATTTCATCTGAGCCTTTTTTGTGGGCTGGTACCATGGACAACACTCGTTCAATTGATTCTGTAACTGGACAAATTACACCTTGCTGCACCATTTTATCCAACTCTGCTTTGACTTTATTCAACATAGCTATCAGAACTTTTCTTGGTAGTCTGACCACTGGACTGACTTCTGGGTCTAACTTCATAGAATACAGAACTGGAAGTTTGCCTATCTTGTTGTCGAAAACATCAGCATCCTCTAAGAAAATAGCTTCAATAAAATTGGAACTAGGATATGTGCTTATATGATGGAACTTCTTTGGTGAAGGAAAGCAAATTCATTCTCAAACTGTCACTGAGACTGAATAATGACTGCACAGATCTTTGGACTACATAGAATGGTAAGCTGTAGCAGTTCCTAGCCAAATAACATGAAAGTACCACTGAGACTTCGGTTTGAATTTCTTCACCTCCATAAGCAATATGTTTCACACAACTGGCCACATTAAGCTGCTCACCAGCTCTCACCTTAGTAAAAGTGTCTGCTGACATAACGTTGCACTTTGAACCAGTGTCTACTTTGAGCTTGGTGGATTTACCATTGATCTGGACAGTGCAAAACACTTCATTCTTTGCCAACAAATTTACTGCATCAATCTTTTCACCAATCACTGACACACCATCTATGTAGAAAGCAGAGTTGCAGCTCTCTATATGACCAACTTGCTTTTTTAAGTGACCTTTCTTTATAACTGTCTGAGATTTACTTGATTTGCAAAACTTTTGAAATGGCTAAGCATTTTTCTCTATTAGACTCATGACTGGCACCACAATTGTGACAGTTAACAATAAAGCTTGATTTGGGTTTTGCTGACTCACCCTTCTACTGCACTGAGCATGTCCTTCCTTTTCTTAGAACTTGCTGGAAAACTACAGGTTTTACCTGGAGAGCCTGAAAAGGGATAGCAGATGCCATGTGCTTAGGCCTGCTTCTGCTAGCCATTTGTTGAATGTTGCCTACATTTGCTCTGCAGTCTGCTGAAACCATGCTCTTATCACTCACAAGCATACTTGTGTGCCTTTCTGTAACTTCATGGATTTGACAAATCTCAATAGCTTTCCTCAGCATTAAATCACTGTCACAAAGGAAAATCTTTCTCACTGCAGCACTATTAATACCACACACAAGTCTGTCCTTTATTAATTCATCTTTTAAGTCACCAAACCTACACGTTTTAGCTCTGTTTCTCAGGTCAGTAATATAAACTGCAAACGTTTCTCCTTGTTTTTGATCTTGTGTGTAAAACAAACATATCTCTAATGTAACATTTGTCTGTGGGTTGCACACTTCCCTGAATTTGCATTTTAAACACTTGAGGTCTTCCCTTGATTCAGCCTGTACAACAATATGACAGTTCCCACCTTCTCCTTCATATACTGCTGGTGCATACGCAAATGAATGCTCTCTTTCAATGGCCTCTGACCCAGCTAGGTTTAGCAAAATGCATGCCCAGATGCATACATCTTTATCAGAATAAGCTGCTTGTATAAAAATATCATACTCTTGCTCAAATATTCTCCAATTCTCTGCAATATTCTGATCAAATACAAGTGGTCCTGGTTTTCAAAATCCCTCTGCCATATTAACACATGCCAGCGAAGGCTTTTACAAGTATGTATAAATACAGACACATATACATATGCCACAACTTTATGCTAGTATTTTAACTATGCCCAATAGCACAACAAGCCTCTGAACAACTAAACTTTGTGAAATAAATCTCTTGGCCACAAGATTACTTTTGAAATCATTGCACTATAAAAAAATCACCTCTTATCAGTGTTTAGAAACATTTCAAAATAACTGCACTGTGTGAATAAATTGGCAGAAACTAGCTAAGAGTAAAAATATTTCAAAGTAATTGCACTTTGCAAGACCCTGCTAGACGGGGGTCCAGGGAAGTAAATATTGTGGGACGAAATATCCAGGGAATTGTTATGGCTAGGCCTATATAGGCCCTAGAGCCGATAGCCTGGTACCAACCTATGAACCTTTGCAAATAAACAATACATATCACATTGAAACTTTCCCAAAATGGATGTACTTTGCTAAATAACTCTTTACAGTGCAAGAAACACTTTGTAACGGTGGCACTTTGTGGATAGACACGCCCAGCACAAGAAACTTTTAGAAATAGCCATATTCTAACTGGACTATACGAAATAGTTGCACTTTGCACACAATAAACTCTTCAGAATAAATGCACAGTTATAAGCACACACACTTTTACACACTTTGAGATACTTCAAATAACTCAAATTTTACACTGAATAGCTTCAATCAATGCACAATAGCAGTTTCTGCCAAAACACAGTATTTTGCAAATAAAATGCAGTCTCCTTGCTTTATTTATGCTTAGTATGCCCCTTTTGTCTGTTATTATATTCATTTTGCTTGTTTAATCTTTTTTTGTGCCCATTATACTTTTCTTGTGCATATTTTACTCTAAACATGTCCGTTTTACTTTAAACATGCTTGTTTAGTGGCTCCAAGGTAATTCCAAACCCTTTATGTGCTTTTCTGATAATCATTTTATCAAATATCTTAATTTTAAACATTTCATTTAATTAATCAACCTTTTGTGCCTCTTGCTTGCTTAATAATGCATTCTGTTCCTTTGTATTGCTCCGTTTTATCTTTTTTTTTTTTAAAATAAATAAATCATTTGTGCAACTTTTCATTACCTTTAGTTCTTTTCTGACTCTTTTCTGTACTTGGTTCACTTAGTTTACCTTCACTGCTAACTCTGCACCATGTAGATCTGAAAAGCAGTCTCTGGAATCCTGGTTCTGATACCATGTAGCTCGTCCAGTCAGGATAAAATAGATGAGCATCCGTGGGCTCTATTCAAGCAGCTTTATTATGTACAAACATATGAGGACTGAGGCTTAATAACTTTAACTTAGATAAACTTAAAAAATAACTAGCTATTACACTCATACATGCTCACTCTGGCTGTACTCTCAAAATGGCACTGAAGCTAGCATGTGCTTGCTATTTATATGCACATGCTGTCCTTGAAATGCTTCTTAAAGGTACAACACACACACTATTCTGCAATAGGTAACCTACATACTTTTGACCCAAGCTAGTTCAAATTCATGAAGAGCAGATCTTGCCTAACAGACTTAGTTTACTTCTTTTAGAAGGTTACTGAAGCAATGGATGAGGGTAAATCAGTACATGCTGCATACCTAGCCCTTGCAAAGGCATTCAACATTGTCTCACACTCAGGAGTCATAGCTTTATTGGCCTGAAATTGTCCATAAAAAGACTTAAAAATAAAAGTAAAAGAAAAAAGTCATGGACATTCAGAAATGCCATTTAGCAGAAACACCTGATATCCTTAAAGGGTAATTTTCATATATAAGGTATCACACAGTGGGAATTCTAGTTTTACTAAATTTTTCTTTTTGTGTTTTTAACCAATTGGTTTTCTTGTGTGACCTTTTTACTCATTGTTTAAGTACATAAAGGAAAGAACAGTTCCTGATGTTGGTCCTTTGTCCCCTGTTATTATTTAGCTTGAATTAAGACATTGAGAGTTTTTTGGGGAGAGGGGGGTACAGTTTGTTGTATATTGTATACTTACAACAGTAAGCTGAAGGAATTAATTCCTGTGTGGCAGTTATTTAAGCATTTATTCATTAATTTTATCACAGTAAATCACGTGAGATATGCTGCCACAGTCATACAAGTAGCTGTAGTTGATAATCATGTGTGTGTGTGTGTGTGTGTGTGTGTGTGTGTGTGTGTGTGTGTGTGTGTGTGTACAGGTGTAGTTGACAGGGTGTTAATGTTGTCAGTGGCTTTGTATTAGTGTAGTACCTTGCAGGCAGTTCTGCACAGATGTGGGCATGGTCTTAGTGACTGACAGGGGAAAGGGGATGCATAATTGAGAACCATGCAGATGAGGCATGAATAGACATTGTCAATTCCTACTATACCCTTTTCCTCGATGTAGTGCAATCTTGGAGTGAGTATATTTAATGTGGAGGGGGTGCAGGGGGGACCCTACAAAAGTGAAGGAAAAAATATTTTCAGTTATAGTGCTATTATGTTTTTCTTTCATTTTTGCAGGAGGGCAAACCCCTCTGTTCCCACCACCACACTCCTGCTAATTAAATATACCAACTCCAAGATTGCACTACATTGAGGAAAAGAGTAAACTACGAACAGACAATGAAGATTCATGTCGACATTAGTATGAATGTTGTTTTAAGTCTGCTAAGACATCAGCAACTGCTGGACGGTGGGCAGGGTTTATGTGAGATTTGCTACTGCACATCCTGTGAAGTACTAATCTAATACAAATCCTTGTGTAGCTGTCTCTGTTTGCATCATATTTTTTTCTGCTCCTCACAATGTTTGTTATTTTACTGATATATCAATGAGTTTACTAAATAATGATGGTAGAGATTTGATTTTCAGACTTACTAGCCTTCAAAAAAGTATGCTAATGCAAAGCCTGTTTTTTTTCTAGCATGTTTCTGAGTATAAAAAGGCAATAACTGTCACTGATTTTTTCCCACCATTACATTTTGGCTTTTTCCTTGAGTCTAGACAGAGATAGGTTGAGATGTATGTGTTGTGGAGGGATTGTAGTCTTTTTCACAATTTATTTTGATTGAGATTATAAACTCCACGGAAGTTGCCTGCAGATGAAAATGATTATTACTTTTTTTATTCAATAATCTGGCTGTAAATGATGAGTGGGGGAACTGTCTGCTATGAAAATTACTAAATTTGTATGGGAGAAGGGGTTAACATTGTATGTATAAAACAGCACATCAGCCATAATCTTTACCACCTTCCAATAGAATCAAAGATCAGCCTTCTAATCAATAAGTCAGTGGTGGTCTGCAAAGGATGAATATAATGTCACATCAAGTAGTGTAGCCATCCAACAGCAACCGGATCTTTAGTTGAGATTTTCTCTGCCATTCCTTCTTTGTGGAGTGTGAATGTGCCCCTTGTCTCTGAATTTGTTTTATCCATGTGCTTTGGTTTCGTCTCTTAGATTCCTCAACGGTATAATGAATGCCTCTGGTCATATATATGTTTACTTTCATCCCAGAATAACACCAGTGGGATATGCAGAAGGTATCTCTTTTTCAAAAGGAGGAAGGTGGGCACTGTTCACAGACAGGATTAATATATCCCTGCATTTGTCTTCTCACTTTATTGCAGAACTACTACTTTGCTAGCATTGAGCACTTTTATTTAGGCACATATTATTTTGCTTAAAAAAAAAATAAGACAGAATTTCTTTTCTTATTCATGCTTTTTGTTCAGACTATCATTAAATCAAAAGACTTTAAACATGTTCTATGATACACCTCAGAGGACATCAGAACACATTGAATCCTGTGGCTCCTAGAGGCCACCCCAGCTTAATTAATTTTCATTCCAGATTTATTATAGTACTTTCTTGGCAAGTTAGGATATGTTAAAAGATGGAAGGAAGCTAAAGAGTCAGGTAAAATGTGAAAAAAATGAAGAAAAAAGTATTTTATCTGAATGATGTGAAACCAGGATGAGGAGAAAACATGAGAGCGCACTGGGGTAGTGCAGAGGAGGCGTGTGTGCAACAGGAGGGCCCCCTGAGTCCTTTATGTAGGACTTCATTTCACTTCCCTTGTTGACTGCAGATCAGATAGCTGACTTGTATGTAGTTAGAAAAGTGGATAGAATGAGTGGGTACATACTAAGGTAGTCTGTGGGTGAAAGTGACTGACTGCATCTGTTTAATTACAGATTATGTCACCTGCTGTAATAGAACCCTAGCCCAGTTCATTTATTGCCCACACAGTTGCTTTCTGCAGCACTCCTTCTTCCCACTTTAAAGGCATCAACTGCCACTGAAACTGGCTCATAAATAGAGCCCAAGAAATTAGAGTGGACAGCTCTGCTTCCTCCAAAACACCTGTCATTATCAATGAACCCCAAAGTTCAGTCTTGGTGCTACTCCTCTTTGGCATTTACTACTCGGTGGTCAAAGCAAATGTTTAGGGTTTAAGACTAAGTTTGCAGATGACTGTAAACTTGGTGCCATCATAAACTTCACAGAGAGCACTCAAAGCCTTAATGAGGTACTTTCCCAGCCAACAGCTGGTGCCAGACTCATGGACTAAACTAAACACTAGTAAATGTATAATCGTGTCCTTCAATTATAAGGATGACTTACTTCGCTTGTAACTATCACACTGACAACACACTCGGGAATCTGAGAACCTTGGTCAATAATGAACTGTCCTTGGATCGCTGCATATCCACTATTGTAAGGAAGCCCTTTTTTTCATTGTGCAGCTTACATTTAATAGTATGGCATCCAAGACCATGGATGTAATCATTCCACTGTACTCGGCTCTCATGAGGCTGACCTTTGAATACAGTACCCATTCAATATGTATCTGTTCAATCACTTGTCACAACCAGAGTGACCACAGTGATTTGTCACTAAAAAAATCAAAAGCCTAAATAGAATCTTAGCAGACCATCTCAAAGTCTTTTCCCTGTACTTGGTACTCTGCTTCTTGTAATCATCCTCAACAGACCCTATCTTGTCATATCTATTACACATTCACAAGTCCAATGGTTGCATTAACTCCTGCTCAAGGGATCTCAATCTCTTCTGCAACATAGATTATGGAATAGAATAGAATATAGAAATAGAACATTTTAGAGGGATGGATATGTATCACAGAGAAATACCACTTCTAAGGGAACATCTTTCACTCAGCATAAAAGCAAAGTGGATGGGAAACTGCAAATTCACCTTAGTTTACCATGCATGAGCCTCATGAATCAGGGCAACAAGTAAATGTCCCACCATTTCTTTGTACTGCCCCCGTGGGTTATTTGTACACAAAATCAATAGCCTAGTAAGCACCTATGAACCTATAATTCTACTTGCCCTACATTTATAGTCTGGTTTTGTCTTGGTACTTTGCAGACATATTGCACCCTACCTATTTACATATCTACCCTAAGTAAAATTATTTTCATGTCATCCTGAGGACTGTGGGGTTCAAAACAAGTTACTTAATTAGAATACTCTCCTGGATCACAATTATAAAAGTACGCATGTGTCTAAAATTCCTACTTAGTTAAAAGTAAATATATATATATATATATATATATATATATGTAGATATATATGGGTCTGCTTCACATGGTCGACAATTCATTTGATCGACATTTATTTGATCGACAATTCATTTGATCGACAAGCAGTTTTATGTGGGGGGCTGTGCCCCCCACACACCCCTAACTATATATATCAACTCCAGGGTCGCACAACATTGGGGAGGGGGACAAATCTGCCTGTCGACCATATGAATTGTCGACCAAATAACTGTCGATCAAATGAACTGTCGACCATGTGAAGGGGACCTATATATATATATATATATATATATATATATATATATATCTATATATATATATATATATATATATATATATATATACATATATATATATATATTATATATATATATATATATATATGGATATATATATATATATATATATATATATATATATATATATATATATATATATGTATATATAAAAACACACATGGAGTATTCTTGGAATCGATATTTAAAACAATGTTAACATTTTATCTACTGCATGACTTTATATGCTAACATTCTTCTCATTCTAATGGTTTTGCTGTGAAGTACCTTCAAGGTCAATAAGTGTAAGACTTAGGTAAGAAAACACTTGTTCTCACTTGGAGGGAGTAAAAGCAATATAAATCCTTACTACAGACAGAATTATCTCACCTTAAATTATTGGATTGGAGTGCAAATATCTTAACTGAAAAATAATGAAACAGCTTCACTATGGCACTGTATTGACTGCACCATCAGGTAATACAGAAAGAAAATCCCCCGTTCACAAAAAAAAAAAAAAAAAAAAAATGATGATGATCTGGGAGAGATTAGAATCATGAAGAAATAAAGGGACATTTTATCCCAGTAACCACCCTCAATGTTGATCCTCTCACCTTTTTTTTTATTTCAAAGCTACCGCAGCTCTAGAATCCAGCTTGCTAAACAGGCGGAAGTTAAATCTATGCAATTTACAACAGCAGATGGAGTACCATAGGACGCAGTTCTTGGTGTGAAACCTTTTAATATTTCTGGTAAATATACATGGAGTATCTCACTGACTTAAAGACTTAAAGATTAAGTGACCAACTGAGTCTTCAAAACTACATCATGGTTTCAGTATCCTTTAAACATGAGTGAAACATGTTCCTTTATGCAGCGCTCACATTTAATCACATTGCACTGCAAAGATACAGAAACTGACAGCAAATCTGGCCTCTCCACAAACATAGTAACAAGAGCAAAAAACAGAGTGAACCACGTGTAGTAGTGAATCTTTTTGAGCCATTTTGGTACACTCTATTTAATCAAATTGCAAAAGAAAAGCTACAGAAAGTGAACTAGTCTTAGACTCGGGCACAGTCCTGCATGATGTATTTGGCATTGCATGTGGTTTGAGGTGGAGGTGTTAAGCTGGCAAAATAAGGGAAAACAAAAGTTTTGTTTTTTAGTTTTTACTCATAGCTATGTTGTTAGTGCTATATGTTTCATTTTCTGACAACTATCCATCCATGCTACTAGCCTTTCTCATTCCCTACTATACTGTGTCTCATTATCTGCTTCCTTCATTTCTTATACAGATTGTGTGCTTTCTTGATCTTATGTGTTCCTAGTAACTCTCTTTCTGATTTTCTTTTTTTCACTTTCTCTTTAGTTTTTCAAAACTGCAGCATGCTGTATCTTCTATTATACAAAAATGGTTCATTGCCATTCAAAAACATGCATGCTGATTTGACAACCCATCCAGCATGCCCATTGTAAATTGAGCAGATACCAATAGAAGAATGTCCAGCTGCTAAAGTACTACTGAGCAGTCAGACTTTTCTACTGGAATATACTACAGAGGGCAGAGCAAAATACAAGAAAAATCAGGTGCATTCTGCAAAATTAAAGAAAAAGAAATGTACCTGATTTTCATTGTATTTCTGCTCTGTCCCTCCTTCAATCTCAGCAGAATCTCATATCTCTCAGCTCTTCACAGAATGTCCATATTTTTAGCTCATGTTTTTTTTTTCCATTGTTAAAAAAAATAGTTTTCTGGCAAGCCATTATGGATGGAAGTTATTAACTAATGGCGGACAACAGAGGTTTAGGATTCATATTCTTCAGAAAATGCATGCTAATACAAAACCTCTCATTCCAGTAACTTTCTAACATTATAATAGCAATGCAGTTTCTCTCCATTTTCGGACCTCTGCTAACCCCCCCCTCCAAAAAAAGAACACTAATGTACTGTGCAAGCATGGGAACTTAAGTCCCATACACATGCGCAGAACATCAGAAAAGGTGGAATAACATGGAGAAACAGTTTGTGCCATTATACAAAGACATGCCCCCAGATTTAATAAAATCCATGTAGGCATAGTGTACAGCCTACATGGAATGTACCGTGGATGTGTACGTGGTTCCCCTACGGTAGCGCACCATGCATATTTATGTAGGTGCATTACTGAGGGAGAGCCGTGTGACACCGTTACTGAATCAGTGTAGGGAGTGTGTTACTGTGCATGGGAATGAGTAACACACCCCCTGCACTGTCGAAATGCAGTATATCAATGTATGTATATGTATTATTATTTATTTATTTTTTTATGTTTGTGCACCACACTGCAGCATGCAGCAATAGGCATGTGCCAGACATCTAAAAATAAAAAAATGGATACATTTAATTATGAATGCAATGGTCAAGTTTAAACATTGCTGAGTGGGTTTGCATGATGTGCCATGGTGCTCAGCTGTGCTTAAATGTAGTAGAGAGGTCTATGTAAAAGTATAGCAGAATTCTACACATCCACGTAGCCCAATGGTTAGAGTGACAGCCTTATGTGCAGTAAGTACAGCGTTTGAATATGCAGACAGATTCTTAAGCATTTATTTTGCAAATACAAATTATGAAATTCATTTTAAGTCTTGCTTTGCTGCTGTCAGCTAAGCTCTGCTAAGCACAGCTAAGCCTTGCCAAGCACTGCTTATACAAGGAATGTTTTTGCATCGCTTAGCTGGTTTGCGCATTGCTTAGCAATGTGAAGCACTGCTAAGCATTTGCCAGTTTAAGCACTGCTCAGCTCAGCTAAGCTGGTTTGCGAGGTGTCAAGCGACATGCCACATTTTTAAAAATGGCCCAATGGTATGTAAGGGTGGGAAAACAAGCTTATTTAAGTGCAACAGGTGGGAATATAGCATATCCTGTTGGAGTTTGAACCATGCAGGAACTATGGCAGGTGTAGGAGAGGGTGTTTTATTCCGGGTGCATAGGTGGAGCATTCTGGAGTCCAGGGTCATTGTTGGACTCCTTGTGAAAGACCATGAAGTCCGGCTGCTGCAGGGCCAGTACCAGGGAATGGAGTACAAGTTGAAGACCTGGGACCAGCTGGCATGCGATCTTACCAGTGCAACAGATATCACCTGTTCAGGTGAGCAGGTCTGTCATCATTTTGATGATCTGAAGCAGTGGAAGAGGGGACGTCTGGACAACTGGTTCCAGGATGGTTCAGACGGGAATGCCCCACATGTTTATATGTACTGTTAGCATTATTTTATCAATACCTAATATGAGTGTGTGGTAGACAGGTATGCATAATGGTGTGCTTCTCTCCCTACAGCTGCAGATGAGAGGGGTCACAACCTAGATGCCCATGCAGTGTGCCTGGCCAGATTGCACCGTAAATGCGGTAAGTATAGATTAATTTGCAATCTATAGTCAAATACACAAGATATAGTAATTCAGTCACTGCCAGTAGGTGCATACTGTACAGATTTGTGTAATGCAATGAATGTGGATGTAGGGCTGTACTGCAATAACTGTCTACTGCAAAGTATAGTGCAATAAAAAGTAAAGCATTAAAGCTGACAATGTTAATGAAATAAAGATTCTACTGCAATAACTGTGGAATTATGGCTATATTGCAACACCTGCATTATCCCAAATGTTGTTTAATAATGACTCAAAAATATGACAACAACTGCTTGAATGTCCCCCTAATAAAGCTGTGTTATGCAATATGTGTGTAAGCAGGCTGTTGTTCATGAAAATGAGTATGGCACCTGCTCTGAAATAACAAGACAAAGAATAACACTCATTGACTCAATGTTAACTATGAAAGAGTGTTAAGCTAAACTGTAGATTTAGAGTTGTACTTCAAGATATATACATTATGAAATTCTCTGCACTAACATCTGAAACAATAGTAGGAACACCCAAGGTATATTGTGTATATCAGGATTTCTTGTGTTAACCATTGCATTTCAGCTATATGCATTCCTGCTCTGAGGTATGGTGCTACAGGCAAGTATGAAACTGTAATAGCTGTTGACTGCAAATATAATATCTGTAACTGTATATGGGTCAGGTAACCAACCCAATACTCCAATATGGTTTCTACATGTCACAGATATTTCCACCCACTAAGAGTTTATTCTGTACACCTGCATTCTATGTATTAATGTACAGTTTACCTAGTATCACTGTCATTCATGAATCTCATGCATGTGTGTTCATCTGTCACTGCAGTCTTGTATAAAACTGTATTAATATTCCAAGGTTGTATTTTGTTTCCAGGTGAGCTCTAGACAAATATGAGGCAGTCACTAGTCAGCAGTAGCTCAGTAGCTCTGTCTGTTAAATGTCTGATGTACATATTGTCACACACAGATCAGAGTTTGAATTCACTAAGAAGTATTAATAAATATTACTGAATCAGTTATGTATTGTTAACAGATACTCTCCCCATAGGAATTAAAGGTAAATGAGTGCAGCAGCCCTTATTATGGGTTAATAATTTGTGTGTTCAGAAGTAAAAGGCTAACAGCATTGATCAGTAATGTGATAAGACATTAGAAAATAAAGGCAACAAGTACAATACTAATAAAAGATATTACAATAAATAAAATGTGTAATCCTGGTATGGCTGTGTGCCTGGTATGTCCATGTATGTTTGCTGACAGTATCACCCCATGCCTGCCAAGGATGGCATGATAGTTGTTTACTCTCTGTACTGTACACAACACATGTCTCTCAAGTGTCACAATGTCACAGACTGTAATCACTGTCACCTACTCCATCTGTCACAGATCTATCATCAACACAAGTATGTCAATAGCACAGTCACACTACATTACTCTACAGTACACCTTGGTAGTCATATAGGTCCACCTGACATGTAACAGTCCTCTGTAGTTGTGTACCTATAGGTATTACAGCTTGGCCCATACTGTCCCATGTGGATAGCTTGAGAGGTATTGAGAGGTATGTACTTGCTACAGCAGCTATAAGGTACTGTTATACATAAAGAATGGGAAGACCTGTAGAGTAATTAACAGTACTGTTGCAAACTATATAACATATACTGGTACTAATGAACTGTATTTCTCTCTCCTCCCACCCCTTATCTTCATCATAATTTAATATTGTTATACAATGGTTATGGTTTACTATTAACAAATGCTGTTGTCTAAATGTTATATTGGGTCTTGTATTTTATTATTGTTATGCAATACAATGGTTGCATACTAACATAACATGTTGAATTACCCATGTTGTTGGCATTATGCCATAACTGTTACTGGCATGCTGTTACTATGCTGACTGGTAACTCACTTATTGTTGTATTCCATATACTATGCAATGTTATGTTACTGGGTTATTTTCAATGTTCTGGCATGCTGTTATAATGAACAAAATGTTATGTTCATTACTAACCTATATACATTGAAATACCTGAACACCACAACTTAACAAGGTAGGCCAGTTCCTGGCGATCCAACTACCCTACCTAAGCTGGCAGTGGCACAGAGTCCAAGCATGTCTGGGACCCAAGCCAGTGGTGCCCTTTACGCTGACCCTGCACCACCTATGGGTGGAACTGCCTCAGGGGACGGGGCCCATCCTCTCCCTAGGAGCAGGGGTGAAGGGGGGTTGTCACCCAGGATCAGCTACCAGTGATGGTGTGCAGGATAGTGCATCATGGTCATGAGAATCACCTGCATCGGATTGAGGGCAGACTGGCCAACCTGGAGTGGCAAGGTAGCACTGACTCTTAGCCTCCAGCACAGCCACCTTCAGGGCAGAGAAGGAGCAGTGTTGATTGCCAATGGGTGGGGAACTCAGTCACACTGCTACCATCTGGGGGCACATGGCTCTCTGATTCCACAACACCCTCCCTGTCCAAGGTGTTTACCCCCTCTCATGTGTCACACACCTCCTCTGTATGCTGTCTTGTCTGTCTTGTCTGACTGCAAATGCAACTGCTCCTACCCAACTTACAACCCCACACATACCTATATCCCTTCCCCAACATTCCACTGTCACTTTAAAAACAAAAAAAAAGGAGTGACCTACCCCCCTAAAAAATATTGCCCCATACATAGCTCTCCATTTCACACCCATGTCCACTGGACGCAATTATTACATGAATTAATCAACACAGTTATATTGCCCTCAGCCCTCTCTCTGGGGTGTGAGGCTCCAAATTCCAAATTCTGTGAAACCTGTACAGCTGTTGCTGCAGAAAGAATGGAGAGCTATGGTCCATTCCTACATCCATCCTACACATCCCTACCTGCCTTTCAGTATGTTTATCCCCCTGCTTGCACCAATTTCACTACTTTCCTATCACCCCTTTTTTCTTTTCTTTTTTTATTTTTAGCATGGTATTAAGCAGAGCTAAGCAACATGCCACATCACTGCGTGTTGTGCAAACCCACGCAAACCTGCTTAAAAGTACCTTAATAATCTTATGTGTTTTTAAAACTGTTAGGCACATCTGCAAAAAGAATCACCCCTACCACATCTCAAACCCGCGCCCCTGTCAACTACAAAACAGTGCTTTAGCCCACTAGGCCACTCAGCTCTGAATTACAACATGTGTTTCCACCAACATACCCTGATTGACACTGACACACTGCAAGTACATATAATAAGGAAACTGGCAGTGTATTTGGGACTGTGATGCAGACACTACACCAGTACACAGCCAAATAAATATTAATGAATGTACATGAGGCCTGGAATAGCAGGTAGCTGTCAACTGTACAGACTGTTGCAGGATGCGCACAGTTGTGCCCCCTAGTTTTGACATGGTTTCACAAAAACATAACTGTCTGCTAAAGCACTGGCAAGTCATTAAAGATTGAGGTTAGAAAAGCATGAGAGACATTTGTGTGTCACACCTCATACCCATCAGAAAACACATGCTAATGTGATTCCTATGTCACAGACTGTATGCATGAACATATATCTTGCAAATACACCCACTGTAGCTGTGACTCAGTAGCTCAGTCTGTTAAACACCATGCATGCAGTACATTTTGCCACAACAGTCTTGAGTTCCAATCCAGTGTGTTGTGCTTCAATTACGTTCTTGTCAATACAGCAAATAATGACTGAGTCATGCAGTTTTAACCAAAACAGGTTGCTGCCACTGAATTAACTGCTACACACATTAGCAAGTCAAAGGACTGTAGGTATGGACACATTTCACATATTCGTATAGCCTACCTGTATGTTGCCTACTACTCTCTGATTGGCACTGTTACATAACAGATGTACCTTAAGCACATGCCTTGACTGGACTGTTATGGGTACCTTCACCCTGGCTCTGCTGTGATGACAGAGCTTGCTGTCTTCCAACGTGTTCACACTTCCCCCTATAAGTCCTAGACAAAAAGTAGCAGCTGCAGGCTGCAACATATGCAGCTGTATGTTACGCTGCCTGCTACAGACCTACCATACCTCACAACCCCCTAGAACAAGGGATCCATATGGCACCCATACATAAAGGGGTGGGGGGCAAAGGTCAAGTCACAGGGACATGTGTCACAGTCTGCCCCTACAAACATATAGAGCTGATAAACCATCAACTGCTGCAGCAGCATACATATATTGATGGGTATGATGTCTGACACCCACGTATCTCTTACCCCTTACTGACCTCAACCCACAATGTTGAAGACTGAACCGCCAGATAATAATAAAGTCAATTGACAATGGCCAAACATAGCATGCAAAACTGTGGATATTAAGTATTAATACCTACCCTGTGTGATACTGCAGACTCCACACCTCACTAATTTCCATCTCACAGACTGGAAAAGGGGCTAAGGCCTACATGAAGGCCTTAAATATTGCACTGTTGTGCCATGTCAATTGTTAATGAAAGTGCAATCCAGCTGTTCTAGATGCAATTAGCAAGCCTGAGCCACAGATTAGCACACAGGCAATTACCTGTTACTGGGCATTACCTACAAAATACAAGCAACTGCCTTTGAGAAACAGGTCTGTAACTTGCTGTACCAAGTAAGACTGCAATTTACCAAGGAATGTTCTTCAGGATTTCTTCACAAAAGGATTACGTTACTCTACCAGGTATGTAATGCAAGTCCCCATATAATGGGATGTAGAGGGAAGGATACAGTTATGAGAAATTGGGATTACAACAGTAGACCTCTAGTACATCTCTGGGAATGACATGTAGTTGAAACCCTGCTGTCCAGCAGCTACAGACATGCCTCTCAACTGTGACTGCTGTGACTTACTTCACAGCTGTGGCCCTCTTGCTCCCTCCTACAACATTTGGCTCCTGTACAAATTCTATTGGATTATGTGGTAGACATATTGCCAATAAGTAAGGGTGGACACAGCTGTCATATCTCATGATGTACTGTCATTCAGCACCTCTCAGTCTGTGAATGTCACACAGGAATAGTTCAGACATTGTAAAGGTGTCCATGACTGTCCCTGATGTACTCTGGCTAGGTCACAGTTTAGTTCTGACATTTGCATGTCATTGCTTGAGAGCTACGGCTGACATACCTGGCAACCCCCTAAAGCAGGAAGTCAGGTCATAGCCAGTATTACTGCAGGACACAGACTAAACCTCAGCAATAGAATGCACATATTGGTCATAATAAGTAAGAGTATGAATACAATGACAGATAACATAACTGTTTTCTGAGGTTTCTGATGTGTGACAGCCAGCGTCACCATAGTCTTGGAACAACCATCAATTATTGGCCAACCACTTGCCAGACATCCACAGGTGTCTGCCAGAAGGACCACATAGATCAAGCACATGCACACATTTGGTAAACATCTGTGTACTGGAGAAGTATGACGCCTACAAGGAGGATAGACTACAGCAGGTTTGCATTGCTGTCTGTCATTGTGGCACAGTGGTGTTGTTGGACTGTCCCCACATACATGTAATAACACACACCTATGTGTCTGGCACTGGCCATTTGATATATTAGTGGGACTTTGCCCACAGGGGACACAACATAGTAGATGGCATTGATGGGTGTGGAGACCTACAGCACACTCTGTTACAGCACACAGGGACATAACCAGTATTGTTATTATGTTGGTGATAGTGACATACATAGTGGGTTGATAGACTGCATGATATGGCGTAGGAGGTAGCAGTGGTTAGTACAGGGCAATTTGCATGTGCAGGGTCTGTACATAGTGGATATCAATGCATCTGGCCCTGTGATGTGTTCCTCCTCTTGTTGTATTTCAGGAAAGATGTATAGAAGGAGGCACCCATCATTTTCAGAGGCTGAAAATAATGCCATCTTGGATGGCCTCAGACTGCATCACAGCATTCTGCTGTCTAGGACTCCCCACAATTGTGACTAACATGCAGCACTGTGGGCTGATCTCATCACTGCAGTCAACAATGTAGGGCTACAAAACAGAACCTACAAGCAGGTCTGACACTGGGCCACAGATATGGTCAATGCTGCATGGTAAAGGGCTGCCATTATGGCCAGGGACCATGCTGCCACCAGTGGAGGACCTGCAGTGGACCAATCACTTTCAGTCACAGAGGAATTCCTAGCAAACCTGGGAACAACCAGCAGCTCCCAAGCATCCATCACCCCATATGTCATGGAAGTGGGTGACAGCATCCACAGCAGTGGAGCGTCCAGATAAGCTTCCTGTGTTCATCAGTGTAATACTGTATCAGCCATTGTTGCAGCCTCTGCATACTAGTACATGAGTATCAGATGTATCTGCATTGGGAGAATGGTATGGTTTTAATGCACAGTTGTGCAAACATACTCAAAATGTCAGCAATGTAGGCAGTATTACTTTAGCTACTCTGCATGTTCACACACACACATATATTATCTTGAACCAATGCTGCATTTGGTATTGCTAACTATACATCCTCCTCACATTTCCATAGTTACATCAGTTGTGGCCAGAGTCCAAGTTTCTGTACCTGGTAAGTGTGCTACTTTGTTGTACGGCTCATATATACCCTATGAATGTTAATGGCTGACATTTTGCTCTAGACACAACTGTTATGCTTAGCCAGAGTACAATACTTGTATGTTAAATTTCAGAGGGGTTAACTGACATGCATTGAATGGGCAATCACAGTTGTGTATTTGCAGGAGCAGTCACACATATGCACTTATTTTTGTGAATGTCTCTGCAGTCTTCTATATAGGAGGCAATCACTTACAGATGCCTGTTCACACACAATATGGAAATGGTACATACCTGAGTCACTGACACTAGAACAGGCATAGTATGCTCAAGATGAGTGCACTCTGTTTTTAGGTGTAGGCCTACCGTATTCACTGACATATTGTTTATCGCACAGGTGTATAGTACTGTCAGCATTAACCAGAGATAGCTGCAGTGCATGTTATAAAGGGCCTGTCTTTCTGTGTATGTTGTAGTCTGCTTGTGTGTTGTGCATGGAACTGGAAATAAGATGTGGTATGTGTAATTGAGTTGTGTCTCCTAACCTGTATGTGTGTGGATTACCATACATAATAATCCAGGTAGTAATGTACTTATTTTGTCTTCCTCCTCACAGATGACTATGGGGGTTGGAATGTGTCCCCCTTATAGCCTGATGTTAGTGTCTCATTGGACTCTGATGATGATGATGCCCATAATTAGGCAGAGGTGGGTTTGTTGGGGACTGAATTTGTCCCATGGGTTGACATCCCACTTCTTCCCCCATTGTTCCTGCACACAGTCAGTATGCCCACACATACCTAGTTCCCTGTGGTCACATATATCAGACAGAGTGTGGTGGCAGTGAACAGGAGAGTGTGGCAACTATGGTATCAGTGAGGGTAGAAACTATCCATACACAAAGAGCTGGCAAGGTCCCACACAGGCAGATTGGCAAGGATGCTTGAAGTAGGACTGCTGCTCATCCAACACTTGTCACAGGTGTCACATCATGGGTCACTTGATGCATGTTTTAGTCTGTTATGGAGGCATAGGCACGTTCCGAATGCAATGCCAGAGGAATGCTCAAGAACATGGATGCATCACTGTCTGACATCCATGACTCCCTCCACCACATTGGTGATGCCATGCATCTTTTTACTGATGTAGTGGACAGATGATGGGGTGAGACATTGTCAGTCCTTGACCACACATTGTCTGTGCTAGAACATGTGGTGGGAGTAGGGCATCGGACACGTGGCTGTAGGTCAGCAACAACATCTGCTAGAGTCCACATGGCTGTGCACATTCATACTCTCATAGTGGCAGGACCTCCAGCACTACAGAAGGGAGGGTGCTGCCCACATCATGATGTGGCAGACCATGGCCACATGGTCCTGGGTGGCCCCATGAGGGACATGGGCTCAGCAGACATTAGACACTGTTAGAGCCTAGTACCACATCTGACCCTGGGCATGGTGGTTCCAGTACCACTCCTGGCAGAGCCAGTCCCTGTGTTCATGGCCAGAGATGGTGAACTGTCCATTCTGCCATGTACGGTCCACAGCTGTCCAACATACCCACTTGTAGGACTACCACATGGCTAGACTGTGTATGTGCATACACCCAAACATCACTGTCACAGGCAGGTAACCAACAGACACACATGGCACCTCTGCATGGCCCAGCTGACCAGCACCCCTTCCTGTCTCCCACACATGATGTCAACTGTTTGGCACAGCCTAGGCCTCTGGCACCCCCATATCACACCCTGTGCATCTGATGATACCTGTGCCACATCCCTGCCATCCATACCATCGATGCAAGGACATATAAATATGTGTCTGATGCACAGAGTGACTATATTACATGACAAGTAATGTTGTAGTGCGGTAGTGTTATGCCATGACAGGTACTGTATGCTGGCATATGTTATGAGTACACAATAAAGTGTTTGTACCTTTGTTGCATGATGTTAGATTGACAGTAGTGTTGCAGACTGACAGGTGTCTCTTAGAACATCGTATGTTTCTGTTCTAGGGGTCTGAGTGGCTACACTGTGGAGACTTGGCTGCAATAAAGTAGCTCAGGATGTCATGGCAGCAAAGTGGAAATATAACATAAGCAAGGTATGGCTGTATATGTGCATGGTTACCTAGGTGTGTATGTGTAGAACAGTGTGTCATGGACAATGGGGGTGTTAAGCATAGCCCTGCATGCATACCCAGTGGCAAGGTATGCTACCCTTGATACATGTCACCTGGGTGTTCTGTACCTACAAATGTAGGTGGTGGCAGATAGTATTTATGCCTGGGTAGATTGGGCTATTTAGGCCCATGAGTTACTCACATGTATAACCATTGCACACAGATAGGCAAAACAGCCACACTGCTGCAAGGGGATATATTTATAAACAAATATACACACACACTCACAGAGTTGCCCTTACTGAGATTGGAACTCCTACCTATGGAGTGGTATACACTATAGCACTATGTGCTTATCACATGCACCACAGAGCTTCTCTGTGATAAGATTGACAGCCAGTGCTGTTAAGGTCAATGACAACATTAGGCCTTGTAAAGGAGGCCAGTGGGGGTTGATAGGTAGGCATGGGGCCTTAAAATGTATGACCATTGCTCACAGATAGGCACACTGCTGAATGGGGATTTTACACACATGCACACACACACAGAGTTGCCCTTATTAAGATTAGAATCCCTACTTTCTAGTAGCATACACTATAGCACAAAGTACTTATCACATGCGCCATGGAGGTTATCTGTTTTTAGAGGGTCTGCCAGTGCTGTTATGGTGTATGACATCAGCAGCTGTTGATAGGGAGGCCAATGTTGTGGAGGATGCTAGCCACATAGCCATAAAGTTACTGATCATTGCACAGACACAAGCCTGATGGGCATGCCTGTATTGTTGTATGGAAAATATCTACACACACACACACACACACACACACACACACACACACACACACACACACACACACACACACTCACACACAGTGGCTGATGTGAGTTTAGAACCCCTACCTACCTACTATTACACACTACAGATCACAGTACTAGCTGCACATGCCACCCATTACATTTGGTGCACCTGTGGCTGCAGCCACAGTACTTCTGGGCTACGCAAAGTGGCTTTGTGTTACGCACCCTGTGTGGCCAGCAGAATGAACCTGCTTTATGCTGTTATTGTATCTGGTGTCATAGCAGTGGGGTATCTGTTAAAACCCCTGCTATGTGTGTACAGGTACCAGTATCATCATTTCTGGCCATTTACAGTTTGCTAGGTGGAGAATTGGCTAGTGAAAATATGGTCAGTCCAAGTCCTGTGTTGCAGCCATTGTACATTACACCACCTGCTCACCATTGTCTGTCTACAGTGTGAGATTCCACAGGTAAAGGATTCTGTGGTTGGGTGGATTATGTCATTATACGGCTGTTGTCTTTTACCATCAGACAACAGTTGTGCATGTAGGTATGGACAATTATGCATCCCCAAACACATATACAGGTGTGTATATATATATATATATATATATATATATATATATATATATATATATATATATATATATATATATATATATATCACAGGGATATCAACTTAGATGTAGCTGTGTGTGTGTGTGTGTGTGTGTGTGTGTGTGTGTATTATGTAACTGCCTTATATAAATATATGTGGATGGTGTACATCACACTACACCTTCTTGTAGCTATGTAGATATCTATTTATACACACACACACACTCACACACATATATATATCTATATATATATATATATATATATAAATATATATATATATGTTATACCTCTGTATCTATATATATATATATATATATATATATATATATATATCGTTTCATATATATATATATATATATATATATATATATATATATATATATAAATTTATATATATATATATATATATATATATATATATATATATATATATATATATATGACACATACTGATAATGGTAATCATGTCTGAGGGGGATATGGAGAGATACATATACATAGTTGTCTGTACCAACAGATATATTTTCACATCTCAGTTCTTTAGGCAGATGAGGCATCAGACATGGGCTGAAATTAGCTAAATATAGGAGTATGCCCAGTGTGACTGTCAGTACTTACAAGGTGACTCCAGGCCAGACCTACCTGTACTCCAGTCCAGGATTTTGTGTGTTATAGATATTTGGTGGCTACACCTGATTCAATAGTCCAGCACCTCTCTGATATTATGTCCAAGGGATTTCCCGACTGTGTGGTGAACATAATATATGACTCATACCTAGCAACTGTACAGATTGCAATAGACTGTAAAGGGTTTTGCATCATATGTATGGTGCATTTTACATAGTATTGTGATTTTCTGGTACATCAGTGGCAAATCATTATAGACGGACATAGTTTCATATGTTCATAGGTTGGTATTAGGCTATCAGCCCTAGGGCCAAACAAATCCCTGGATATTTCTTCCCACAATTTTTACTTCCCTGGGCCCCTGTCTATCAGGGCGACTGACGTAGTCCCTGGGGTGAATTTCCTATCGCCCATCCAATCGTCAAGGTTCCTTTTTAAGAGGGCCAAGGAGGCACTCTGCTTGACATGTATGGGCAGTCTATTCCAGAGTACGGGGAGCCTCTGGGTCAGGAACCTATCCCTCCAACATGTTTTGTTCATTATGATGACAAGGTTTAGATCCATGGAGTGTGTGGCTCTGAGGGATTAGGATTTCTTTAAGTGGAGCATGTCCAACAGCTCAGGGTTTGACATGGCCTTGTATGTGCAGCAGAGATTGCCTCTGAATAGACGATATGCCACAGAGTATAGCTGGAGTTTTTTTAGAAAGTCAGCATAGGGCATCTGCTTTAGGCCTGTGATTCCTTTAGTGAGGTATTTCTGTGGCCTTTCCAGCTGTTGCAGATATCTTGTGAGGTACATACCAAATAGGGCATTGTACTCTATAATGGGTCTAATGAGGGATGAGTACAGTGGGACAATGACCTCCTTTTTACTGGATGAAAAGCCCTTAGTGATGAGGTGTGCCACATAGAAGGATTTCCTGACTGTTGTGATGATGTGGTTATCGAAGGTGAGACCACTGTCCACCTGTGTTCCTAAGTCTCTCATCACACTTTCAGTGTTTAGTGTACTGCCACCTATGTGGTAATTCATGGGTACATGTTTTTTTCCAAAGGGGATAACTATACATTTCTTGGCATTGAGCTTGAGCCCATGGCTCTGGCACCAAGCATCTGTTTCTGTAAGGCCCTTTTGTAGAATATCCACATCATTTGGGGATTCAATAATGGCTCCCAGTTTGCAGTCATCTGCAAACTGTCTAAAGATCAGAGCAGACATATGGGGTGAGATGCTGGTCATCCTGCAAAACATGTACATGTACATTAGGAACTGATAACAGACATTTGATTTATTGACTCGATACACACCAGTGAACCCATGCTACTGCATGATCTGTTATTCTCTGCACTTTCTACATTTGTCTGGCCACTAGATAATCCTTCTCCTTATATTTGGGCCTTTGTCCCACTCCTGTTCATGGCTTTGTCCATATTTCCTGCTCTAAGTGGTTGTAGGTATGCTGTGACTGGGGTACATGATGTAACACCACACACAGGGTTACACACTTCACACCTCTGACTGTACATGTTTTGCAGGATGTCCAGCATCCCACCCCATATGTCTCCTCTGATCTTCAGACAGTTGTGTTTTTCTGGTGATATACTGCTAAATGGTGCCCACTGACTTGCTGTCTGTACTGAAACAGTTACATGATGGAGTTTACATCCTGCTGCAACTCTGCCTTGTTACAACCTGCTGTTATACTAGCCATCTATTACTTTACTCAAAGCATGTATAATGTCTGTAGATTTGGCCCTCTCTCCCTCCATTGTCACTGGCTTTGTCCAGCTTTCCTGCAGTAACAGATTGCGACATATTGACAGTCTGTAGGACTCCAACCACAGGAGTACCTCACATGCAAAATTGTAGGTGTAGCCAGCTTCGAACCATGAACACCATCAACCAAGCAAATGTATTTAGCTCACTGAGCCACACCAGCCACCAGAAAGTGAAGTTTAATTCCTGACACTGTCAATAGCAGACAGACATATACACTTTGACCCCTGCATATTTTGGAAATAGGACATGCAGCCAGGTTGTTTGGGACAGTCCTGGGATTGTGTGGTCTGCTGATATATCCTTACAAAAATACTCTTTTACTGCAGTTGTATGTGAACACTGATGTGTTGGGGGTAGGGGACTGTAGCATTGAGAGTCATGCATCTGTCCTGTGACCCCACTGTTTGGCAATTTCCTTACATACTGCAGTGAGTTTTCCTGCCTTGTGGCCTACTGCATATTATGGGGCAGTTACTATTGGACAAAGTACCTGTTCTCCAACACAGCTGTTTGTCCTCTGCAAGTAGCCCAGTTGCCCACTCTATTCCCTTGCATAAATACAGCCGATCCATACATATGCTACCATAGTCTAGTACCATGTACATTTTCTGTAAAAGAGAGTGACTTACCTTGTGCATGCAGCAGTTGAGATACCTGTGTTTCAGGGCTGACTCTGTCTGATGTACTCAGCACACAGCCAATACATGGTAAGGTACAGGTTGTGTGGTGTACCTGGCATCCTATTTACTATATATGCCAATCGGCAGTCAGTAAGGAGTCAGTCCCTACAACCCTAGGTTGTCAGTGCATGTGCTATGTATTGCCCCTTTGCCAAGGCCAGGGCATACTTGGCATTCCTACATCTGCCTACAGGACATTTTTTTTGGGGGGGGGTTCCTCCTCCATGTCCCCCTGTGGCTGTGGGGACCTTGGCAGTGGTGGGGGGCTTCCCTTCCCTGTGATGATCCTGTCACAGCTGTTTCTGCAGGATCATATTGTGTAGCATGGCACATTCTGTGAATGTCTGTACACATATGGCTGGAGAGTACTGTAGGGCTCCACCAGATATATCAAGGCACCGGAACCGTGACTTGAGCAGCCCAAACACACACTCTATGATGTTTCTGGTTTGTGTGTGTGCCTCATTATGGTGTTCTTCAGTAGGTGTGTGTGTGCATTTCTGATGGCTGTCATCTTCCATGGTTCCATTGTGTAGCCAGCATCCCCTAGTAGATGGCTGTATGAGATGTACCCTCAGCAAACATCTGGAACAGCTGTGATGCATGCCAGATATGTGCATTGTGATAACTGCCAGGGCTGCCAGCACACACATTCATGATAATGCCCTCGGCTTTGCACATAACTTGGCAGTTGATGGAGTGATACCCCTTGTGGTTGATGTAGACTTTATCCTCCTCACCTGTCGGTGCTTTATTGTGTACATGAGTATAGTCTATGGCATCCAGTACCTCAGGGTAGTGCGCTACATGGTAGAAGAGAGGCATAGTGCTGGCCCTCTCCTCAGTGGTGTGGGGGTAAATAAATGTGCTCATGGCATGTGTTTACATGGCAGCCAGGAAATGGTGGAGTACCCTGGATGCAGATGCCTGTGAGATCCCCATCATGTCCCCAGCTGGTCTTTGAAAAATACCTGTAGCTAATATTCTAAGGGGTACACATACCTTTGTTTCCACTAGGATGGGTTCCCCTCTGTTGGCTCTGTGTCTGAGTCGAGGGTAGGAGAGCTCAGCGCGTTCTTGTAGTATGTCCCTATCCACCCTGTAGTGCTCTACAATCTCCAGCTCATGTAGCTCCTGGAAGGTTACCCTGGGCCTGAACACTCTTCTCCTTCTTGGTCTAGGCCTATTGTCAGTGGCAGCATCAGGACTGACTTCATCCTGTAACACATACAGATGTAGCAGAGCTGCAGGAGCCCCTAGCATTCTCTCAGTTAAAATTCCCAAGTCTGTACGCCAATGGTGGAGAGTGTGGGGGGAAAATCAGATTGTAGGGTGTATGCATACTTTTATAGTGCTCTGCTGCAGATGCAGCCTGCATGATTGGCTAACTATGATGCATTCCACCTGCCAGGCACATCAATGAGGGGTCTGAATGGGCCATTGTAAGTGGAACAAGGATTATCAGCATTTTCTACATGATTGGCTTTCCCAGGCAATTTCCATTTTTTTTAAAGTGCCTTGCCTGCTAAGCACTGCAGTGCTATGCACAAACCCACACTGCAGGTATAAACAATGCTCAGTAGTCTGGAAACACCCCCCCCCCATGCATGTGCATGTTTAGCATAGCTCAAGCCAGCTTAAACATGTGCCCTGCAGCTAAACAGAGCTTAGCAGTACTCAACACACACCCCTACTTAGCTAAGCAGCTCGCCGCACAAATGGGTGCTGCTGAGCTCCAATCAGCTTAAACATATAGTGACACCCCCCTTTGATGTCAGCTAGCTCTTCTGTGGACACCAACATGGTTCTGGTGCTACACAGATTTTATCTGCGGACACAGTAGCTTATTTTTGCTATTCAGTAACCCCAGCTCATTTGCATACAGATCTGTGCACACAACCTGGATACTTCACTATGCCAGGGCCTGTCTCCTTAGCAACCACTGAAACCTACCATTGTACATACTCCATGCAGGGTCATATAATGCATTATCCTCACATATTTCTTATTTTTAGCTTTTATACTTTTTAATATTTTTTTTTTATTTTCTGTGTACACTTCAGACACCAACACGGAGTCTGCAGGACTTCCTATCTACTTCCTGGATCACTCCAGCACCCTCATTTGCATGCCGTTCACCTGCTTATGAGGTGATTTGCATGCCATAGACACATCTGTGTCCACAAGCTCGTGCAAACCCCTCTGCTCTGTTTCCTGGATCACACGGAGCCTTACGTCTGTGTAAGCTCAATGCCACTATGCCTACACTGAAAATCCATCTGTGTAGGCTTTATTGAATTCCCCCGTCAATTTAAAAAAAGTAAGCAATTTCTTTCTTAAATAATATCATTGTATAATAGCAAATTAGCAATAATCCACTCCTGAGTCTAGGTAATGCTGTATTTACCTATGGTTGACTTCACTCTAATGATAGGGTTACCACCTGTCCCACTTTGCGAGGGGCAGTCCCTCTTTGGGCAATTGTGTCCTGACAAAAAATTTTAAAAATGACAAATGTCCTGAGATTTTAGGACAAAATTATTTCCTATATTTTATGTAATAGTTGCATAAAACAGTTATTCTGTATCTAAAATACCTAAATGTTATAAGAAACAGAATAAGCAACTAAAATGCTACAAGAATAAGTTTTTATTTAGGCAAAAAAGTTAAGTTCTATCCTTTGTACTGACCGTGGGTATGTGCCGGTCTGTAAAATCTGATGTTTGTACCGAAAATGTCCCACTTTGGCCATTTGAAAAGGTGGCAACCCTATCTAATGATCAAACCACACCGACCATTAGTAATTCTACCATTACTCACATCCAGTTATGGGTTATTGGTGAGATATAACTAGCTCCCCAGATTTCCAAAAAAATGCTACCTATTTTAGAATAACAAATAAAATAAAATAAAATACAATTTTAAAATACTCATTCAGACTTCAGTGGTTCTGTTTCTCTTCCTTTTAATGTTTCTTCTTCTCAGATGCACTTGTCTTATCTGGTAACAGTAGCAGTTTTTGTTAATGTCACATCTATCTCCTGTCTCACAGGTCTGTCTGCTTTCACATTAAACTTTTCCTGTTAGCCAGTCTGGCTTCTAGCAAAATACTAGTATAATTCCATCTTTAAAGATACCGATTTATTATGTATTTTCTGCTTTTTCATCATATGTTGATGATTCATGTGGCAAAAGAGTAGGATCTGAGGCTTTATTTGTTCTTTTCTATTTCTTCATGTACGGACCATCCATGTTTGGGATTTTTACCAGATGCAGAAACTGCTCCTTATAAGGGAACACTGACCTCATCAAGACTACTTGCTTAAGATATTAAGGATGAATAAATAAATCATTGCACACAACTCAAACTACCTCTATCCTTTATTTCTTTATATTGAAGAATTTCTCAGTATTTCCATTGAGAAATACTAGACAGAGCTTCTCAGTAGAACCTGCATTACTGGTGGTAATTATAAGGTTGTTGCTTACATTTTAGAAGCTGTCAAAGACTTCACTAGTGAGTGCCTACTGAATGATTCGGGAAGTTCCATGTCATGGATTTTCACAAATCATTCCTAGACACTATTCATGGCACACTCCTTGCTATCATATTGAAGCAATGGTATGTTGAGTTATACATGCAAGTCTTCATGTTCCATAAGTTAATTGCCCACTATATGCTTTTGTTGTTCAAACTTATCTGCATATTATAAAAAACATTTGAGAATTTAGGATATGGCTTAAGCTTCAGCTATAAAATGAACTCTATTATAATACTATATATAACACTACTAACTAAAATGTATATGTGTGTGTTTATACACTATTTGAGTTTACATCATGAAAACAATAAACAGAATAATACTGCTAGAATGAATTCTCTGAACACATCATGAAGTATATATATTAAAATTAAAGACAACTTTACATGATGATGAGACATGCCAGTGTAGTGTTTCTGAGAAAATACAAAGTACATGTGAGCTAAATCATCTTCACTATCACATCAACTGTTAAGATACTGCACAAAAATAAAAGAATATCTGGGCTGTATAACTTTAAGTGCTGACATTCCACAGCTTCCCACTGTGCTTACATCATAATGATTCTGATGTCACTGTGGAACTTACTGCAACATTCTACACTGCAACATATTTTCTGGTGTGATTCTTGGAAAGACAGAACTGAGTGTGTTTTATGGGGGTTGAGATAAGATAGAGGCCTGGCCATTGTTTTTTCTTCATTAAAGACCTTATTCAAGAGGTTTGTCAAGTGCTGAAAAAAACATCTATTCTTCACCTGGTACATACATCCCAATTTTAAAGAGGTACAGTAAAAAACTCAACTCTGTTGCCAACAGGTTTTAGGCCTCACTTAGGTCTCAGGTATTTTTTGGTATGAACTATGTGCGCATTACAATTATTAGCAATTATTTCACTAGTTAACCATCAACAGCTGCAGCTGATTTCATGCGTATTAGGATGCATTTCTTGTACTTAGATGGATAATTAGATTTAAAGGAGTTGTTGTATACTGACTTGCCTGAGAATTTAGTTTTTCTTCCAGCACTTATTCTAAAGTGTGATCATTTTAAAAATGTAAATTAAAGGCAGTGGAAACCAGTCCAACACATGGATTGTAGCAGTCCTACAGATCCTAATGTTGTGATCTAAAGACACTTTTTATATTAAAATCCTCAGTCTGTATTGTTTTTTCCTTACTTGAAATAATCTGACAAAGTGGTGTTTTCTTTATTGTCGTCTTTTTACTTGACATTTTTTAGATGTTATCAAGATACTAGGTGGCAACAAAAACGGAAAAAGAAGAGACTGCTATAGAATTTCTAGATCTCTTAACTAGGTGAAAAGGTTGGCAATCTTGGTTAAAAAGTTGCCTACACAGCAGATCATGACAGTAAATGATATCTTCAGTGCGGAAGGGATGGAGGTACTTGTCAAGCTTCACTAGGGCCAGTGCTAAAGTGGCTGGTCTTTAATTTTTCTTAAAAGTGACCGTGCCAGAGAGGTTGGAGAGGAAAGTTTTTGTAGCTGCTTCATACATGTGTAATAGCAAAGATACACATGCTGGTGCGTAGAAGGATTAATTTATTTTCTTTTGCCAGCTGATTCAGCTGCTGCATTTTCAGGTTCAGCCCAGGTATTAATAAAACAAAAAGTCAACAAACAGAACAGCACATTTAGAAGAATAGTACATTTTCAAAGCATGTAAACAGATAAATGAAATTGGATAATGCAGTAAACACAGTTAAAATAAATAAATTAGATAATACAGTGAGTGAGTAGCACAGAAAGGTGTAATGAAGATAGTGAACAAAACTGGTAAATAAACAGTATTTTCAGCATGAAAATTAAGTAAAGAAGAAAGGAGAAAGAAGGCATAAAGGGCTGAGGGAGAGGAGGACAAGACTGTAGATGTTATTACAGGAATACTGGCAAGCTAAGTATGGAGACGTAAAGGGTGTGGAGAAGACAGCAGTGTAACGGATATGTAGAGGTCAGTGAATGAGTTACTTGAGCATCCTGCAGTGGAAGGAGTAGTTAGTTATGGTTTTCATGTGATTCCCTGTCTTGGGACACATTTATATGTAGCTTAAGTAGACGTTTTTTGAGATGGGATCACAATCTCTGGAAAGGAGAATTTGCTTTAAGATTTTCTGTTAATGTCTTCCATGTCTGAGGGACCATATAACAGAAATAATGGTATGAGGTGTGAAGTGTGTTTTGTGGGGTTTATAGATTAATACTAAGCTATCATTCTGCAGACTATTACTAGACTAGCCAATAAGCAGAAGTCAGAAACAAACCCTATACCTTGCAACTGTGATAGATAGGGGCCTGCCCATTGTTTTTTCTTCATTAAAGACCTTATTCAAGAGATTTGTCACGTGCTGAAAGAAACATCACTATTCATCACCTGGTACATCCATCCCAATTTTAAAGAGGTATAGTAGAAAAACTCAGCTCAGTTGCCAACAGGTTTTAGGCCTCACTTAGTTCTCAGGTATTTTTTGGTATGAACTATGTGTGCATTACAGATTATTAATGATTTTTAGCAATTATTTCACTAGTTAACTATCAACAGCTGCAGCTGATTTCATGCGTATTAGGATGCATTTCTTGTACTTAGATGGATAATTAGGTTTAAATGAGTTGTTGTATACTGACTTGCCTGAAAATTTAGTTTTTCTTCCAGCACTTATTCTAAGGTGTGATCATTTTAAAAATGTTGTAAATTAAAAGCAGTGGAAACCAGTCCAACACATGGATTGTAGTAGTCCTACAGATCCTAATGTTGTGGTCTAAAGCCACTTTTTTATTAAAATCCTCAGTCTGTATTGCTTTTTCCTTACTTGAAATAATCTGACAAAGTGGTGTTTTCTTTATTGTCGTCTTTTTACTTGACATTTTTTAGACATTATCAAGATACTAGGTGGCAGCACAAATGGAAAAAGAAGAGACTGCTATAGAATTTCTAGATCTCTTAACTAGGTGAAAAGGTTGGCAATCTTGGTTAAAAAGTTGGCTACACAGCAGATCATGACAGTAAATGATGTCTTCACTGAGGAAGGGATGGAGATACTTGTCAGGCTTCACAAGGGCCAGTGCTAAAGTGGCTGGTCTTTAATATCTCTTAAGACCCTCTATGCGCCAGCCCAGAACTTAATGCTTTTCACAATGAAGGACATCTGAGATCAGATAAGGCCCTCCATGCACCAGCTAAGAACTTATTTCTTTCCACAACAAAGGGCCCCCTGAATTCAGATAAGCTCAACTATGCGCCAGCTATAAACTTATTCCTTTCCTTGATAAAAGGTTTCTAAGGTCAGGTAAGCCTTGTTACACACTTGCTTTAAACTGACAGCTTTCTTCAAACAAGGACCTCTGATGTCAGGTAAGTCTCAGAGCTCCTCAACTCTAAACTCGTTGCTTTTTGTAACAAAAGGCCTTTGATGTGAGGTTTCATCAACTATGCGCCTCTGAAGTCAGGTATGTCCCACTGCACAAAAACTCTAAATTGAGTGTTTTCCAGAACAAAGGGCCTATGAGGTCCAGTAAATCCCATTATGCACCAGTACAGAATTTATTATTTCTGTAATGAACAGACTCTGAGGTCAGGTAAGTCCACTATGTACCAACTCTAAACTGATTTCTGTCTACAACAAAGGCATACTGAGGTCAATATGTCACACTAGCCCTAAACTGATTCCTTTCCACAGCAAAGGGCTGTAGGGCCATGAAGAGCCTACTACATACCAGTTTTAAATTCATTACTTTCTACATCAAATGGCCTGTGAGGTCAGGTAAATCCCATTACCCACTAACAATGAATTAATTCCTTTCAGCAAAAAGAGCATTTGAGCCAAGTAAGACTCACTATGCAATAGCTTCAAATGTAGTGCTTTCTGTAGCAAAGGTCTTTTGAGATCAAGTAAGTACTAGTACTAACTAGCTTTAAACCGATTGCTTTGCATAATGGAGGTTCTCTGAGATCAAGTACATCCCACCAATCCCCAGGTGTTAACTGATGTCAGCTAATTGCTATGTACAACATTTCAATTGTCTGTTTTAAACAACCAAGGGCCTCTAAGGTCAAGTAAGACCTGCCACACACCTGCTCTTAACTGATTGCTTACTTCAACCAAAGGCCTCTGAGGTCAGATAAGTCTTAATGCACACCAGCTCTAACCTGATTGCTTTCCACAATAAAGGACCTCTGAGGCCAAGTTAGTTCCACTATGTGCCAGTTCTAAGCTGACTGCTTTCTACAACAAAGGCCTTCTGTGACTAGATAAAAACCACTATACAACAGCTCTAAACAGATTGCTTTCCACAATGAAGGACTCATGAGCTCATTAAATCCTGCCATACATCTACTCTACACTGATTGCTTCCTGCAACAAAGTGTGAATGCTGTCAGTTAGGTGCAGCTACACCCTAGCTCTAAACTGATTGCATTCTGAAACAAAGGATTACTAAAATAGGTAAGTCGTGATGAGCAGTCTGCCCAAACAGATTACCTTTTGAAACCAAAAGCATCTGAGATTAGGTAAGTCCCACTACACACCAGCATTAAACTGATTGCTTTCTTAAATTAAGGGAATCTAAGGTCAGATATATACTGTACACACAAGCTGTAAGCTGGTTGCTTTCTGCAATTGAGGGCCTCTGAGGTCAGGTAAGTCCCATTCTGCACTAGCTTTGAGGGTTAGATAAGACCCTCTATGCACAAGCTTGTGAATAATCCTTTCTTCAACAGAAGGACTTTGAGGTCAGGTAAGAGATGCTGTGCACCAGCTTGTACTGTGCTGATGAGGTCATAACAAGGCCAAAATATGCATATCCACAGCTAGTGGGGTTTGGCTTTATTGCCCTGAAATTGTCCATTAAAACAACAAAACAAATCATGGGCATTCAGAATCACCAATTAGCAGGAACACCTGATGTTCATAAGGATCATTTGCATATATCCCATGTGCTTCTAATACAAGAGGTTTGGAAGGTCACTCAATGGAAGTTCTAGCTTTGTTGGAGTTTTCATTTTGTTTTTACTGGTTGGTTTTTCAGTGACCTTCTCACTCATTGTTTCACCTTTATCAAGACCAAATGACATTCATATATCATCTGAGAAAGTTCTTATCACTTGCATTTGTATTTTCTGATGAACGTCATAGTTTTAAGTCATCTACAAAAATAGCTGAAAAGTCTTTAAGCAAGGTTGTTTCCTAGGGAAAAAAATTGTAACCATAATCTATTCTATTAATTAAACAGCTTAATGGCTTAAGTATAAGACAAAACAACAGCAGTATCAAAGAATCATCCTGGACTATCCCATTTTGAATTTTATCTCCGGAATAATAATTTGCCCTTTGTCATTGCCAAAATGCAAAGTGGTCTGCCATTGCTTCATGGTTACTGTAATGTAATTGATCAATGTAGGGTACATCTTAAACATCTGTAAGCACTCCTTTATCCATGAATGTGGGATGCTGTCAAATGTTTTTTTTTTTTTTTTGTCATCTATCCGTGATATATTTAGATACTTCCCCTTTTCACATTTCTCTGTTATGGCTCTATTTAGCAAAAAGTGATACTATGTTCCATATGACTTTTTTGTTACCCCTTTGTTCTATTGCCATGATTGACTTTTATGTATGACCATAACCCCTGCATCAGTTTCAGTAAATAGTTTGTACTTCATCGGAAAGTTAAGCTATTGCTGTAGTGTTTTTATGATGGATTACAAGTTCACTCTTAAGGGAGAGTTTTGATTTTCCTGTTGTTAACTAGGTTGGTATATGTTTAGGATGCACATGGCTAAATCTTTGTGTAAAGATGATAATAGTTTTAGCCAGAAATTAAGTACTGCATCCGGGCATGGGTTTCCCAATTAGAAGCCATTTTTAATTTTGTTTCAATTTATCTGGCCACTACTTCATCCCATTTCATATCTTGCACATTTAAATTCCTTGATGTATCTTTTAATTCTCATATCCAATCAGTATCTTTGTTATCTTCCAAAGGTCTTGATTTATATTCCTCCAAAGTGTGTTATTTTTCTTCTTTTTTTCTTGTGGTGTTTCTTTTCCTTTTGCTTTGTTGCCAGTTTTATAAAAAACTTTTTGGGTCATAATTCAACTGCTTATTTTGAATGTTTCCTTTATATTTATCTTTATATCTTCTAAGTTTTTTTATTTGCCTGTGCTGTTATCTTTGGTTTATTATTGACAATAGTATATGATAGAGCCTGGTGTCTTGTGATACTGTGTGTTGCTTTTACCATGTTTATCTTTCTATATATTTTTGTGGATTGGTTCCATCTTCTATATTCTTCTAATAGTGACATTTCTTGTCTTAATTGCTTTATAGTTTGCTCTATTTGTTGCTTCCATGATCACCTTTTATTTTTTTTCTTCCTTTCTCTTAGTGCGTTATTTTTTTTAATTTGTGGTAAGACTTTATTTGTTATTTATTAATTTAGCTGTACAGTTATATATCCTATTTACTTGTGTTATATCACATACATTTCTGTTAATAACATTGATTACTGTGTTTATCTGTTTTATCAGACTTCTACCATTTTGGGTTTCATTTACTTTCTGTAATCTGTTTCTTTCGTCAATCTTAATATGTCTATCAATCTATGTTAAATCAAATAACTCATCCCTTAGATCATTCTCTTCCAAACTAAGAGCAGATTCTTTGCTCTCTGTTTTATGTGGGCATTCTACAGAAAGTACATGTTTCTGTGACAATATCCTCTTCAGCTGCATCCTGGGTCACCTGCTGCTCCTTCATATGGAAATTCATTGGCTCATAACTCCACAACATTGCCTTTGTCAGAGTTGCCACTGTTTCCTGCTTTGTCCCTTGTTGTGCAACTCCAAATTAACTTTTTTACTGGTTTCCTACTGAAGGCTCTTGAGTATCATCATGTGGCAAGGGATCAGATGCATCCCATTCCAATTATTTCTCCTTAGTTTAGGGAATCATTGTTCCATCATGCTTTAATATTGCCTGTATTCTAAATCCTTCATTTTGCAGGTAATCCGTAACTTCAGCTTCAACTTTTTTAACTTCTCCCTTACAAATCCTCTTTATTACTTTCCCTGTTTTTCACTTATTTTTTTTGTATTGTGAAGTTTTCCATTTCTGGGTTCCTTTGCCTGTACGTATTTCCCTTGAAACATCTTTGGTGCTGCTTTTTTTCTGTTGATTAGTTGCTTTCTCCTTTGCATAAATATTGCACCATATCAAATCTCTTTTTCTTTCCCATTTCCATATTGCTTCTTCAGATGCTTCCCGCTCCAACTGTTTCTTCTTAATTTGGGGACTCGTTGTTCCACCATGATGTAATATTACCTGTGCTGGATTTTCAACACTAAGCAGGTATTCCATAACTTCACTTTCTATATGTTTAGTTTCTACCTTACTGATCCTATGTTCTACATTCCCCCATTTGTTTTCTTATTTTTTTCTGTTGTGAAATTTTCCATATCTGGATGTCTTTGCCTATATTTCTCTTCAAATTTCTTTGGAGCTGTTTTTTTGTACTGACTAGTTTGGTTTTCTCCATTCCATGAATATTGCACCATATCAGATCTCTTTTTCTTTCTCATGTCCATGTTTCTTTTTTATACCTTTCAAAAATCTCTGGGTATTGTTCTTTATATTTTCAAACTTTCTCCATTCCTTCTTTTTCTAGGCAACCCAAAGTTTCTTTTTCTATGTAATGTTTTTTAATGATCTGTTGTATTAATGAATGCAAATTTACATTTCAAGGTTTTGACAGTTTTTCTTGCATATTTTTTTCCTCTACTTTCTCTCTTGGTCTTTCTAAACATCTTCTATCTGGCAATTCCAAGCTTCCTGTATAACAGTAACAATACACAATTTCTTCCTTATCTTCACTAGTCTACTCTTTCAACTTTCTGGGTCTTTTTTAGCCTATCAATTTTTGTGTTTTTGTGGCGTATTACTTCCTTCTATAATGGGGGAGGGGCATCCTCCTCCTCCTAAACCTGGATTATCCTTATTATAGGAATATTTGCTTGTCTTGAGGATTATACACTGCCCTATTTTTCCAGTCCTTGCAGCTGTGTGTACACAAGGACTGGGCACTTTTTTATTTTGGGACTTGTGAAGCCAGCAGTCTTCTTTATTTTTCAACCTCTCTCTCCATGATATATACTATATTAGATACAGTTTGTATATATCAGTGTCATCACCAACTCATAATGGATTGCCTTCTGCAACAGATGACCTTTCTGCAAAAAAAGGCATCTGATATCAAGTAATTCCTGCTATTTACCAGATGTAGAATGATTTCTTTCTGCTGCCAAGGACCTCAGAAGCCAGTAAAGTCCCACTTTGAACTAGCTTGAATCAGATTGCTTTCAGGAAGAAAAGGTCACTGAGATCAGATAAATCCCTTTATGCACCAGCTCTAATCTGATTCCTTTCAGCAGTGTGCCTCTGAGGTCACTTAAGTCCCACTATGCACTAGATCGACACTGATTGTCTTCTGCAACAAAGGGCCTCAAAGCTTACATAAGTCCCACAATACACAAGACTTGAATTGATTGCTTTCTGCAACCAAGAGCAGCTAATGTCAGATAATTCCTATTTCACACTAGCTCCAAGCTGTTTTCTTTCTGCAACAATGACCCTCTAAAGTCAGGTAAGTTCCATTTTCCTCCATGTCTAAACTGACTGCTTTCTGCAACCAAGGGCATCCGAGAATAGGTATGTCCTCCTACAGACTGCTTTTTGTATCCAAGGACCATTGAGGTCAGGTTAGAGCATCTACATACCAACTCAAAACTAAGTGCTTTCTTCACAGAATATATTCTGTGGTAGGTAAGACAGGCAACACACTAGCTCAGAATGGATAGCTTTCTACAACAAAATGTTTCTGAGGTGAGATAAGTCCTGCTAAGAGCCATCTATAAATAGATTGCTTCATGCTATGAAGGGCCTCTAAGTTAAATTAAGTCCCACTATGTTCCATCTCTAAATGGATTCCTTTCTGCAGTGAAGGTTCTCTTGGGTCACATACGACCATCTATGCAACAGCTCAGAACTGATTGCTTTCAGCCAAAATGATCCTCACAGATTATGTGTCCTGCTATTCACAATCCCTGAATTGATTGTTTTCTACAACCAAGGGCCTCTGACGTCAGGTAAGCCTTGATGCTCGCCATTTCTAAATTGATTGCTTTCTACACAAACAAATGCCTCTGAAATCAGGTATACCATTTTACACGACAGTTGTAAACCAAATAATTTCTACAATTATGGCCCTCTGAAATCAGGGAAGTCCCACTACACACAAGATCAAAACTGACTGCTTTCTACAGCAAAAGGCTTCAGAGGTCAGGTAAGGCACATTACTCTGACTGCAAACTGATTGCATTCTAGAACAAATGGCCTCTGAGATTAGGTAAGTCTTGTTACACATAAACAGTAAATTGAGTACTTCAGCAGCAAAGGACCTCTGAGATCAGGTAGGACCCATTATATACCATGTCTAAACTAATTGCTTTCTGTAACAAAGAGACTCTAAGGTGAGGTAAGTCATGCTATGGACCAGCTCTAGACAGATTGATTTCACCAGTGAAGAGCCAATGAGGTCAGTTAAGTCACTCTATCCATCAGTTGTACACTGATTGCTTTCTGCAATGAAGGGCATCTTTACTTTGGTAAGTACAACTGTGCAACAGCTTTAAACTGAATGCTTACCTCATTCACCCATGCTATATGACTGATTTCAGCAATGAAGACTTTCTTAGGTCAGATGTGTTGCTCTATCAACGCTAAAGTGCTTGTTTGACACAGTGATGGGCCTCTGAGGTCAGGAAAGTCTTGCTACCCACCAGCTCTAATTTGACTGCTTTCTGCAGCCCAGTCTGATGTCAGGCAATCCCCTGTATGCACCAGGTCAGAACCAAATTAGCTCAAAACTGATTGCTTTCTACAGCAATGAACCTATTAGATCAGGTATATCTTGCTATAAACTGACTTGTAACTGATTGCTTTCTGCAATAAATGGCATCTACAGTACAGTAAATCCCACTATCCACCAGGATCCTAGGATCATAGGAGGTTACTAGGCTAATAACTCTGGGGCCCTTACAAGCCTAGCCAAGAGTTTATCCCCAAAAAAGAAACCTCAGTACCTGTCACCCCTTTCAATGAGGGACACAGGTGGAACCCCTGGGACAAATTTGTGGTTTCCCATCCACTCATCAACATTGCATTTGAAAAGGGTTAGCGAGGCACTTTGTTTAACATGTAGAGATGGGGCAGCCTCTGGGAAACAAACCTGTCTCTCCAGCAGGTTTTGTTGATGTTGCATATTAGATTTAGATCTTTTACATGGATAATGTGTGAGGAGTTAGGCTTATGGATATGGAGCATCTCTGGTAGGGCAGGGTCCAATTTTGCCTTGTAGGTGAGATACAGATCACCTCTGTGCAATCTGTATGATATTGAGTAGAGTGATAGTGATTTGAGCCTGTCAGAATCAAACAGGTGTTGGAAGCCATGGGTTCTTTTTGTGAGATATTTCTGTGGCCTTTCCAGTTGGTGCAGGTGTTTGGAAAAGTACATACCAAATAGGGTGTTATACTCAGTTGTTGGCATAATGTGGGAGGAGTACAGAGACATAATAACCTCCTTTTTTCAGGATGCAATCCCTTAACTTATGAGATGAACCAAGTAAAAGGCTTTTCTGACCATTGCCGTTACATGATGGTCGAATGTGAGATTGTTGTCAACCTGAGTAGCCAGGTCTCTCACCACAGGTTGTCTGCTTAGGGAGTTGTCATTGATGTGGTAAACAGTAGGGGCTGTGTTTTTGCCAAATTGTATAGTAACAGATTTTTTTGTGTTTAACTTAATGCCATGACTTTGGCACCAGTCATTTGTTGCTGTGAGACTCTCTTGCAATATGTTAGCATCATTTGGGGAATCAATAACAGCACCCAACTTACAGTCATCTGCAAACTTGGTCAGCCACAGGCCTTTTGTCTTTGCCTGGACCTCTGAGAAGTAGATGCCAAACAGTAGGAGTCCCAGGACAGATCCCTGGGGAACACCACTAGTGACAGGACTGCTGTCGGAGGTGAAGGCACCCATTTTGACCTTGTGGGTCCTATTGATGAGCCAGCTGGTCACCCACCAGATGAGATAGGGATTTATGCCAGGTTGTGTTATCTTTTTCATGATGCCCGAGTGGGGGATTGTGTCAAAGACCTTGGCCAAGTAAAGGTAAGCTGTATGTACTGACTTTCCCTTATCCAGGGCCTTGGTGACAGTCTCAAAGAAGTCAACCAGGTTCAACAGTTAAGATCTTCCCTTGATGAATCTGAATTGGGTGGGGTCAGCTTTAAACTGATTCCTTTCTGTAATGAAGGGGCTGAAAAGTCACAAACAAAAGTCTAGCAGTGCACAAGATCTGATCTCACTGCTTTCTGTAACAAGATGTCTCTGAGGTCAAATAAATCATGAAATAAACCAGCTCTAACCCAATTGCTTTTTGCAACAATGGGCCTCTGAAGTCAAGTATGGCCCACTACACACAAGCTGTAAACTATCTTTCCACAACAAAGAGCCTATGTCATCAAGAAAGTCTCACTACTAACCAGATCTAAACTGATTGCTTTCCACAGCAAAGGGTCTATGAGTTCAGGTAAGTCCTGTTATGGACTAGCCCTATAAGGATTTCTTTCTGCAACACAAAGCCTCTTACATCAGGTGAGTCCCAAAACTGACTACTTTCAGGAAAGAATGCCATCGGTGTCAGATAAGTATTGCTACACAACAGCTCTAAATAGATTGCTTTTCCCATTGACCTGGTTGCCAGAGAGCGGGGAACATATGTAGACAGTAATCTGGCCTTTGATCAACATGTGGCCAAGGCAGTCAGAAAATCATTCTGTATTCATAGGATCATAGGATAACAGGAAGTTACTAGGCTAATGGCCCTAGGGCCCTTACAAGCCTAGCCAAGTTCTACCCTTATTTCCATGATCAGCACCTATTGCCCATGTCCAAGAGGGACACAGGTGGAACCCTCAGGGTGAATTTATGGCTAACAATCCAATCGTCCAGATTACCTTTGAAGATGGCCAATGAGGTGCTGTGTTTGACATGAAGTGGGAGTCTGTTCCCAAGGTGTGGTAACCCCTGGGAGACAAATCTGTCTCTCCAGCATGTTCTATTAATGTCATATACCAGGATAGGGTCTTTAGAGTGAGCAACCCATGTGCCATTTGATTTGCTAATATGCAGCATTTCCAATAAAGCAGGATCAGAGATTACCTTATATGCAAGTCAGAGATTGCCTCTGAGTAGTCTGTATGAAACAGAATAAAGTGAGAGTGATTTCAGATGACTCACATAGGACAGATGCTGACGACCTTAAAATTTCCTTGTGAGGAACCTCTGTGGTCTCTCCAATTGCTGCAGGTGCAAAAAAGGTACATACCAAAAGGGGTGTTGTACTCAATTATATGCCTTATGAGGGAAGAGTACAGGGAGGTTATAACTTCTTTTTTTCTGGAGACAATATGCTTACTTATGAAATGAGAAATATAGAATGCCCTTCTTACCATTGAGAAGAGATGGTGATCAAAGGTAAGGTTGCTATCAACCTGTGTGCCCAGGTCTCTCACCACTGAGTGCGTACTTAGGGTGTTGCTATTGATGTGGTAGCTAGCAGGAATATCGCTCTTACTGAAAGGGATGATAATACATTTTTTTGCATTGAGTTTAAGGCCATGATTTTGGCAACAATCATTTCTTTGTGTAAAACCCTCTTATAGGTTGTTGACATCATTTGGAGATTCTAGGTCCACTCCCAGTTTGCAGTGATAATTTTGTCAGCCACAGACCTTTAGTTTTTGCTTGTACTTCAGAAAAATAGATTCCAAATAGTAGAGGTCCCAGAACTGATCCCTGTGGAACACCACTGGTTACAGGTCTGGAGGTGGGTTCCCCTATTCTGACTATGTGTTCTATCACTGAGCCAGTTAGTGACCCATCAAATGATATAAGGGTTGAAACCTAGCTGGGTGAGTTTGCCAATGATGCCTGAGTGGGGGATATTGTCAAAAGACTTGGCTATGTCTAGGTAGGCTGTATGCACAGATTTCCCCTTGTCCAAGGCCTTAGAGACTGTCTCGAGGAAGTCCACCAGGTTTAACAGGCATGATCTCCCTTTGACAATTCCAAACTGAGTAGGGACAAGTGTTTGGAGATTACCTATACATAAGGTCCATGCAGATCTGCTCCATGGCCTTGCATATAAGGCTTGTCAGGCTAATAGGTCTATAGTTCCATGAGTTAGTGGAAGCACCACCTTTGTGCAAAGGAATAACGGTGGCTGTTTTTCATTCAGCTGGGATAAAGCCAGTGCTTAGACTATGATTGATAAGAGTACCCAGTGGTGTTGCTAATTCTTGTTGGAGCCCATGTAGAACACAGCCTGGGATGTTATCAGGTCCCATAGATGCTGTATGTTTGGCCCTAGAGAGGGCATTTACAACCTGCTTTTTAGAGATACAAGGTAGGGGACAGGTGCTTGGGATGCCATGGGGTACATGTGCGGGGATAGGGGAGTGACGTTTTCACAGAACCTATCGACCAACAGGTTAGCTATAGCCACAGGTTCAGTATACGTGGTATCATTAGGCACAAATCTGGGCCTTTCCTTTTAGGTTATGGATGTAATCAAAGAATGACTTATGGTTATCCTTAGTTGAGGAAGCTAACTTGGATTCATAGTTTGATTTTGAGAACTTCACAAGAAGTCTTATCTGCTTGTTTAATCTGAGGATGGAGTGTTTCCAGTTTAAGGCTCACTTCCTCTTACTATTAGACAGCAATTTCTTCTTATTATTGTAAAGCCAGTTGATGGCAGTTGTCCACTAGGCAGGTTTGCTCTTCCTTGAGGAGCTTGTTTGGTCCTATTGGGTATGAGCAAGTCAATGCAGTCATACAGGTGTTTTTATAAAGCACTGGTGTAGAACTCGGCACATTTGCCAGTTCCATCTGAGAGGGGAGGTGCAGTGAAGCTATTTATACCATCCCATACTAGGTTTTAATCTGCTTTGGAGAAGTTTTTTAGTTTAGTTGCTGCTGGGGGGTAGGGGGTCAGGTGTGCTAGTTACTTCGAATGAGACTGATTTGTGGTCAGATCTCACCAGGGAAGGCCTCACAGTGGGGGTGCTGCAGTGGTCCCCCATATTGGTAAGCACAAGATCCAGGATGTTGGTACCCCTTGTGGGGGTGTCAGCCTTAACAAAGTCAAGGAACCTTTTGGCAAATGAGTTTGAGCATAAGTAATTTACCCAGTCAATGGATAGGTAGTTAAAGTCACCCAAAATCATGACGTTCAGATGTATCTTGATAGACTCAAGTAGATCCAAATAGGCAGAGTGGTTTTCCTGATTCATGGAGGGGGTTCTGTAGCCGGCAATGACTTGAATAGGTGCCCTACCAACAGCTAATTGCACCTGAAGTATCTCCTGGAAATCATACTGTTTAACCAATCTGGAGGTGTATTTATCTTTAATGAATATTGATACACTGCCTCCTTTAGTTTTCACACTTTCAGTTTTCGACTGAATGTGTGGAAGGAGGTGTAATCCAGTATGGCTGGGGTGCTCTCCAAAGCCTTGAACCAGGTCTCAGTAACTACACAAATGTATGTCTTCCAAGGTCAGGACTTCTTCCACTGAGTGCAATTTCATGTTAAGACTCTTGAGGTTGTTTTTCTATGGACTTTTTACATCAGCAATTTTGCCATTGAGACACTAACTAAAAAGAAACTATGGGAGTGGAAACAGCCTTAGCCAATAGTCGAAATCCCAGGGGTGACAGATGAAGACCATCTCTGGCAAAGCATCGAGGTCTGTCAATCATGTCATCCCACGCTGACAGATACTGGATCCCCTTAGAAAGACACCAGAAACTAAGCCAATTATTGAAGTCAATCATTTTCTGTTTGTATTGAGGCATCATCCTAGGTGAAGGTAAAATGCTGCTTATGGTTAGGGACAAACCTGCCTGAGACACATAGTCCAAGAGCTTAGTCATGTATCTCTTCATATAGTAGAGAGAAGTACATCGCAAGTCATTCACACCAACATGGACTGTGAATAAGTCATAGCAGCACCTGTTGTTGAGAGATTTAAGTGCATGTGTGATGTAGCAGATCCTGACACATGACAGACAGCTGACCGTGATCTTTTCCTTATCCAGCCTGATGAAGGGCAAGCTGCTCTGGGATTGGTTCTACAGGTACACGAAGCACCAACAACAATGCCATGAATACGGGGCTTAATGGCGCTATTCCCCATTCTTTTGTTGGGTGGATTAATGAAGGTGTTGAATGCGATTTTGGTAGAGACAACAACAGACTGGTTCATGGTACTCTTGACCAACAATTGAAAGAGTTTGAGAGAGAAGTCTTGAAGCTTCAGAAGCTTCAGGTGGAAAACTGCTACTTAAAAGAATGTATACAGAGGCAACAGATACCAAAAGGACTTAGGACATGGAAATACCCTACAGGTACTGTTGCAGGGTCCGATATATGTAATGAACTGACAGCGATGTTTAATAGACACGGCTGTGAACTCCTGGATGATTTACTTCGGGACAATGATAAAAAATGCAGTGTTTAAAAACTAAAATAGATTGTATCAACGATGGCTTGCACAACGTTTTATTATTTCAGTCTAAAGTGAATGATTATAATGCAATTTTGGTAAATGTGGACAAAATTATTACATCCATTACAAATAAGAAAAAGAAAAAATTAGATAGAGATAGAGTGGATTATGAGCAAGGAAGGGCCTATCCTTTGGTGAATAGTAATTTCAACAGAGGCAGCTTGAAGGAATTGATGCTAATCCTGGGGGGTTCCCTACTGGTGAGGACGATACCAATAGTGATTTAAATGAACATAATGTCCCTTTAGATGGGGGTCGGACAATGGCAACTACCAGGATTTTCATACCAACAGAGGTCGGACATACAGGGGGAGGGGGAGGGGATATATGAACAGGTGGTAGGTGGAGAGCCTGTTCAGACCCCCACTATTATATTGAATGAAGTTAATGATTTCAAAATTTATAATTACACTGATTTGAACATTAGTCCAGCATGGGCCAACTTGCTTCAAAAGGGCCTTAGTTTTGTACCCACCAGGAGACCTAGGGTTGAATGTGCACTACTTGATTTGAAAGTGTTTATTAGAAAACTTAATCTGAGGATGCATTTTGACAATAGTATCCCATACAGTAACACTTCTGAATTTAAAAAAAATAGTACTTTCAACCCCCCTTTACACCCGACCCTGCATGTTTTTGAAAGCCTTTGTTCAGAACGAATTAGAAGGTTACATCATGGTAGATATTGTGATGAGTACAATAACCTTCCTGTATCAGACATGAAATTACTTTATGAGCTTGCCAACAATAGGGCTATCAGGGTTATGAAGCCCGATAAGGGTAGGGGTTTGATTATTATGGAGCAACATAGGTATGTGGAGAAAATGTTATCCCGTTTGTTCACTGAGTCAAATGAGGGATTTCAAAGAATGAATTAAATATTTCTTATAGAAATATTGATATTTTAAATGATTTATTACTGAATGAACAAATCTCTATCAGTGAGCACAACTTTCTCACACAAAGGTATCCTCACACCCCCACCATTTTTGGCATCCCCAAAATCCATAAAGGTATTGACGACCCTCCTTTTGGGCCCATTGTGGATGCTAACACATCCAAAACATTCAATCTGGTCAAATTTATTGAACGCAAGTTGAAACATGTTTGAGAACAACATACACATGTGCTCAAAGATTTGTGGGACTGTCTTAAAAAGATACGGCAGGATGACTATGGAGATCATTTAATTTTTGTCACCATGGACATCAAGGACTTGTTCACTGCCATTCCCCATGATGAAGGGCTTGACATGTTTGTTTTACGACTATTTATGTTCCTTTTCTACAGAGCGGCATTCTAGAACCCTTATGTATAGAACATTGATGGAAATAATTCTACAAAATAATTTTATATTATTTGAAAACCAACTTTTCAAACAAAACGTTGGAGTTGCAATGGAAGTGGCTTGCACCCCCTATTTGCCAATATTGTTCTTATCCAATGGGAGATTAATTATGTTTTTAAACATGATTTGTTTAAACATTGTAAATTCTATGGTAGGTTTCTCGATGATCTTTTAATTTTTTGGGATGGTACTATGGAACAACTTGTTGAATTTTACAATTTTTTGAATACAAGCACTGGGTTCCTCACATTTACAAAGAAGAGTAACCTTATGACCATCAACTACCTAGACATTACTATAGTCAAGGACCTACAGAACAAAAAATTTTCATTCACATTATATAGAAAACCCACATATTCTAACACCCTGTTGCACTTTGACAGTAATCATCCGACATATAAAAAGAAGTCTTTGGTCAAAGGACAGGGTGTCAGAATTTCTAGGATGGTCAGTGAGTCCTCTAAATTTACTCACGAAATAGGAGCATTGAGGGATATGCTCAACCAAAGAGGGTATCCAGTCACCTTCATAGATCCAATATTGGACAAAGTCATAATAAAAAGAAATAGTGGGCATTTCTACCCCCTTTTAGGTACCTTGGGAAATACCCCTTTTCTGGTTTCAGGTGAGATCCCCAGGCCAAATAAACAGGTTATGATGAATAATCCTTATACCGATGCTATGATACTTACTTTCAACACTTTATTTTTTTTTATATCAAACAAGTATTATATAATAACTGGACAGTTTTCACAACTGATGACGTGTAAGTTGAAGCTTGGTGTAAAACCATGTGTGATATATAGAAGGGACAGATGCATCAAAAATCTATTGGAAAGCAATTATGAGTATAAAGGTAGGGAACAGATGTGTAAATATGGGCATTGTGCACAATGTCCTTTCATATACGAGACCACATATATCCATTTTAAGGGATACGGTAAGGTGCACCTTGAGAGAAAGTTAAACTGTCAGAGTGTTTGGTATATATATTGCAATATGTCAAGTTTGTGAAAAATTCTATATTGGTAAAATGATTAATATGTTACACAAACGTATATACCAGCACTTATATGACATTAGAAAGGGGAACATCAGTAATGCACTAGAAAAACACATCATGGAACAACCACAACATAATTTTAAATTTTCAGGTTTAGAGCAAATCCAAATTGATGGCATGAGAGGAGGGCCAGTGGAATTGCTATTAGAATTTAAAGAGTTGCTTTGGCAACTGAGATGCAATGCTACTAACAATTTTGGATTGAATGATGCACTGTCTATTTCTAGTTACTTGAAACTCAAATCCGAGTTTCATATTTCTTAGGTTCAAGAGAGTAGGGTTGCCTGGGTCGTTATCACATATAACTGATGGAAGTATATTTCTTTGATGAATTTAAATATTGCTCATGAACTTAAATATTACTCATGAATTTTCAAATCTATGAGGGGTAGTTTCTAACAAATAGTTTAGTTATGATAGTTCATTTTTTCTTCTCTGAGTAGATGTTTGTAGATTTTTATATACAATATATAACTGCAAACATTTTTATTTTTTGTCCATTTGAAAGGTGTTCATGTGGTGCAAGTCTGGTTTTATGATCATAATTTGATATTAACAATATCAATTTGTTTACATCATTTGTATTTTAAATTTAATTCAAAGGTCTTAACCAATGTATGGATTTGTTTTTAACATGTGACATGATTGGAGGTGTATTGAATTTGTTAGGACATTCAAGTTTAATTGATTCTGAAGAAGTCTTGTGGCGAATGCCTAACGAAAGAACTAAATCTCAATAAATTGGTTTGTTTAGTGGTATCTATATGACTTCATTTATTTTATGAGTGCAATTTCATGTTAAGACTCTTGAGGTTGTTTCTCTATGGAGTTTTTACATCACGAATTTTGCCCTTGAGACACTATCTAAAAAGAAATTATGGGAGTGGGAACAGCCTTAGCCAATAGTCGAAATCCCAGGGGTGACAGATGAAGACCATATCTGGCAAAGCATCGAGGTCTGTCAATCACGTCATCCCATATTGACAGATACTGGATCCCCTTAGAAAGACACCAGAAACTAAGCCAATTATTGAAGTCAATCATTTTCTGTTTGTATTGAGGCATCACCCTAGGTGAAGGTAAAATGCTGCTTAAGGTTAGGGACAAACCTGCCTGAGACACATAGTCCAAGAGCTTAGCCATGTCTCTCTTCATATAGTTGAGATAGGTACCTCTCAAGTCATTCACACCAACATGGACTGTGAATAAGTCATAGCAGCACCTGTTGTTGAGAGATTTAAGTGTATGTGGGATGTAGCAGATCCTGACACATGACAGACAGCTGACCGTGATCTTTTCCTTATCCAGCCTGATGAGAGGGACATTATGTGCCTCATGATGGAATCACCTATGACTAATATGTTTGGTTTTGTGTTTTGCCTTAAGGGCTTGGCAGGTGAGACACTGGTGTATGAGTTCTGCAGAGAAAGTACTATGTGTGGCACGCCTGTGTTTGTCTTGGGAAGGTCTTTGGTGTTTAGATATGTCTCTAGTGAGGACCTGTACATATGTAGGTATGTGTGATGTGGGTTTATGTGGAGTAGGAGGTGAGATGTGCATGCCGACAACCTGCTCATTGTCATATGTACTGACTGGTATGTGAAAGAGCATGGATTCAAGGTTTTTTAATATAGTTGCATCTCTCACATATTGAGTTTGTGTGCATTAGGAGTAGAGGGTTGTCAGTGAACATGAGGCAGTTGCTACACTGCATCATGATGCCCATGTTGACCAAGCTGGCTGTAAATACTGTGGGAAATTGTCCATCCATAGTTCTAGGTAAATTTATATGTTCAGGAAAAGAGGTCATACTTAGGAGTGGTCAGTAGGTGAGAGGTGTGCTGGTACCGATGAGGCTAGGATTACTGTTCCACCTGACAGTAGGGCATGGCTATGAAAAACCTCAGGAGGACCAGAAGCAAAGTGGTAAGGGAAAATTTGACAAGCAAAACATTTGCATCTATGACCACCAATGGTAACCATCGCTAAACGGGAGTGCATGATGGTGTGCTATATGCCAACAAATGCAAATGCTGGGCTTAAGTAAAACAAGAAGCTACCATTTTAACTCAATCTGGCCAATAAGTATGCTCTCTCTGAGATCTAGTTCAATTTCTCTTGATTAGATGGGACCCAGACAGCACTCACCTCCCACAAGGGTGCAGAAAGGCCTTCACATACAAGGATGGCTTGAATTTGATGCTCAGAAGTTACAAAACAGACACAGAAACAGCAAACTTGGAACTGGGCTATGTTACAGCTGAACTAGTACAGTATACAGTAAACTGTGGCAAAAACAGTTCAGACAATTCAAGCAGACAGTAGAATGCAAATACAAATTAAAAGTGCAATATAAGAGCAAAAACAGGCATTTATGGTAAGTTGTAAGCAATGGATACCTCAGATCTTTCAGTATCTCAGTGAAGAGTTGGTTTTAGTGCTTAAGTGATACCAGACAGTCCAGATTCAGCAAGTCTGAACCTGGCCTATGCTATATAATGCAAATTCAAAGTTCATAAATCACAGTCACAACAGCAAAAACAGCTTAAATAAAGCAGCAATTCACCAGCAAGTCCCAGCTTAGAAGGGTGTAGGCTACACTCTCCCACCACAAGAGTCTAGATCACAAACCTTCCTAATGTAAAACAACTGGTTTTGGAACCCAAGCACTTAAGTGAGAACTAAGACACTTCAGAGTAACAGACACAATAGGCCTTCAACCAGCAATTTCCAGCTTAGAAGGGAATAGGCTATCCTCTTCTGCCATAAGAGTTTAGACGACAAATCTTACTAAAATAAAGTAAATGGTTTGGAACCCAAGTGCTTAAACCAGAATAAAGACACTTAGAATAGCAGACACAATAAGCCTTCACCAGCAGTTCCCAGCTTAGAAGGGTGTAGGCCACATTTTCCTGCCACAAGAGTCTAGACCAGAGCCCTCCTAATGTAAAATAACTTGTTTGGAGCCCAAGTGCTTAAAAGAGAAATAAGACACTTTTAGAATAACAGACACAATGAGCCTTCAACCATCAATTTCCATCTTAGAATGGTGTAGGCTATCCTCTCCTGCCACAAGAGTTTAGAGCAAAAATCTTTCTAATGTAAAATAACTGGTTTTAAATCCAAGTGGTTCATTTGGAACAAAGACACTTAGAACAACAGGCACAATAAACCTTTACCCAGCAATCCCAGCTCAGAAGAGCAGAGGCTACCCTCTCTTCCCACAAGAGTATAGACCACAAAATGTCTTAATCTAAAATAACTGCCCTGAAGCCCAAGTCTTTAAACCAAAACTAAGAGGCTTAGAATAACAATTACAATTTAATCAGGTTACTAACAAGCAGTAATAAATGCAGCAGAATAAATGTAATTGAACACTTTTAAGAACAAGCCGCAAAAGTAAAATAAAGTAATAAAGTAGGAAGAGACACAAATATAGTAAAAGCAGCTGAATAATGTGTATTTTTTGGTAAGTAGTAAGGGTGGAAACAGAAGATACTTCAAGGTGAAGAAACTAAGGGGTGGGCCCTTCCCAAATGATCTCACTGTACTCAGTAGCATGAGCTGATGTGATAGGACTGAGACGAGTGTCCAATATCAAATTTATAGTAGAGGTGGGTGACTCAAAAGCCACCAACTTTCAACAATACATCTGCAATTGGGCCGGTGGGTGATAAAATTAAAATGGAAACAGAGATGAGAACAGAAGTAAGGATTCCTGCAATATCAAGAATGCCTGGGAATAAGTTCAGTTCATTAACCCTGATAAATGTTCACAACACACAAAAACTTTGCTAACCTTAGAAATAATCTGGCAAACTCAGAACAGCTTTTGCAGTATACTGTTAAAACAACAACCTAAGAGCAGTACAGTAACAAACAGATGTAGTTTCTTTAACAATGCAGGCTGAAAAACAGTTGTAAATTTAACCAAATAAATAAATGCAGCACAGAATTATTAATTATTACTGAAACAGTTATAGCAAATGCAAAAAAAATATACTTATATCAGCTTTCTATTTCCAGATGGTTTTAGAAGCAATCCAAATCTTGTAGCCATAGGCACAAGGGAACTCTGAGCAGAAGCTTACAAAATGCAATTCTTTTATACCAGCAAGATGAAACACTTTTCTAAAGTTAAACCCTCAGGCCAATCACATAAAAAAGCACAAAAAGGTATTGACCAGTAATTCCCACATAAAATGGAGACAGAGATCAGAACAGAAGTAAGGATTCCTGCAATGTCAAGAATCCCTGGAAATAAGTTTTGTTCACTAACTCTTATAAATATTCACAACACAAAAACTTTGCAAAACTTAGAAATATTTTGGCAAACTTAGAACAGCTTTTGCAGAATAATTAAAACAACAACCTAAGAGCAGTACAGTAACAAGGAGATGGAGGTTTTTAACAAGTGCAGGCTGAAAAATAGTGATAAATTCAACCAAATACATAAATACAGTACAGAATTATTAAGTATCAACAAAACAGTTAGAGCAAGTGCAAACAAATATATATACTTGCCCAACTTGTAAATAAGGGAATGGCATCCAGGTCCAAGGAAGTCATAGTGCCACTTTATTCAGCCCTTATCAGACACATCGAGTATAATGTCCCCTTCAGCATATACCTGGCCAAATACATGCAATAGCTGGCATGCCCATGTAGGTTCCTTCCCATTAGAATTCAGGGTTTAAAGACATTGTTCTATGCAAATGACTTTAAAGTCTTATGTCTGTACACTTCTTCCTAAAGATTACAGAGAGGCAATCTACAGTATGTCTGTCATACAAGGCATCCTCAAATACAGCTCTGATGGACCTTTTGGACATCCACAAAATGAACAGCATCAAACCCACTAGATTCAAGGATTTAAATTTTGCTTGCAACATAAATAGGACATGTTGACATGACAGAGTTGTCTCTGGGGATTCCCATACTCTGAAATAGGCTCCATTATCCACGTGGAACAGACTACATCCCTAACCTATTTAAGTGTAACCTTGACTGTCACTCATTCGTATCTGTTATAAATAATAAGAAGGCTTGGGGTTTTGTTCCAATGCTTTAATATATATATATATATATATATACAAACACACCAGGATGGATAGGAACATCTTTAAATACGAACAAGCTAACAAACAGAGCTTACATAAATACATGTTCACATCTCAACAGCTATCAACAAAATGGCAATCAGGCTTGTACATGCTCAGTATTTATTTCTAGTGCAAGCCCTTGGATAGCTTCTTAAAGGTATATACACACTCATTTATCTACATCCCCCATCTTAAAAAGATTGTCCTTTATGCAAAACAATAGCAGAAATAGGCATGCATTATTATGTACATCAGAAACAACACATACTGTTCATGTCTAAGTTGCTTCATATCTATTGCAAGGTTTAGAGAATTAACCATATCTCATAAAATAACAGTTTTGATTAAAATTAGCAACAGGGACAGTCTGAGGTGCACAACTCATATCAGGAACTTCTGGATTCATCATAGGAACAGGAATGTCCTCTGGAACTTCCTCTGGAATTGGAAAACTGAACAACTCACTCTGAGATAAAGAGTCTCTTTCATGAGCTATTTGCTGTGGTATAGGATCAGATACAAGTAGTAAATGCCTCCGATTCTGCCTAAAGATTCCTTCTGTTTTCATAATGTACAATCTTGGCTCTGGACAAATATTCTTCATCACATAAATCCAATCATAACCTTTGGATGTTTGCATCCTTACCACCTCTCCTTTTCATAATGGATTGAGTGGTTTACTGGACTTGTCATAGTAGGACTTCTTGAATATGTGTTTCCTCAACAGATTGTTTTTCACTGATCTGCTGTTCTTGATGCATGGAACCAACAATTGACTATTGATTGGTAATGTGGTTCTGGTTTGTCTCGACAGATGTGTCTGAGCAGGTGAGCTGACATGTTTATCACAAGGAATATTTCTGAGATTCAAGAGATTCAGGAATACATCACTATTGTCTTGTTTTTACTTCTCAAGTAACTGTTTTGCACTTTGCACTGCACGTTCTGCCAAATAATTTGACTGCGGGTACTCTGGACTACTTGTGACATGAGTAAAGTCCCATTCATCTGCAAATCTTTTGAACAGTTGGCTTGTAAACTGTGTGCTGTTGTCAGAAATAACTTTGTGTGGACTTCCATGTACAGCAAAATGATGTTTCATATTAGTAATGACTATACTGGACGCTAGGTTAGGAAGTAGGTTAATCATGAACCAATTGAGTCTACTAACACCAAATAACGTTGACCATTCCACTCAAAGATATCAGTGGCTGCTGTCGACCAAGGTAGTTCTGGAATCTGGTTAAGCTGAAGTGGTCCTTTCTGTTGATGAGGCTTTGTACTATTATATACTGAACAAAAAGAAAGTGCTCTCTCAATGTCTTGTGACATAGAAGGCCAAAATGCTATCTCTCTAGCCCTTCTTTTGGTAGATTTGGTTCCTGGGTGACCACGAGGCAAGATAGTAATGTACTCAGGTTGTAAAGACTTTAGGAAAATTATTTTCAGACCTTTCATTATAATATCTTTCTCAGACAAAATCTCATCTCTGTATGGAAAATATGGTTGCACTTCTAGAGGTAAACTAGATTGCTTTGACGGCCAGCCATGACTGATATAGTGGTTGAGCCTTTGTAAAACTGAATCCATGGCTATGTGATCTCTCAGCTCATCAAGATGTGTAGAAGAAAAATTACTCACATCATTGACTTCAAAATCATCAATCAAATGAGAACCTTGATTGTCATTATGTTCTATGGTACTTCTGGGTGATCTGGATAACATTTCAGCAAAATAAAGAAGTTTGCCTTTCTTGTAGACAAGATTGAAATTGTACTTTTACAATCTCGGCATCATACATTGCAGTTGGGCTAGGGCTCATGAGTGTGACTAGTGGCTGATGGTCTGTTTCAATGTGGATAGGTCTACCATAAATATAATCATGAAACTTCAAACATGCAAACACAATTGGTAAAAGCTCTTTCTTGATCTGGGTATACTGCTGTTCAGTATGGGTAAGAGTTCTCAATGCATAGGTTGATCTTCTTGTAGAATGACTGCTCCAAGTCCAAATTTCAAAGTATCACAGGAAAGGGTAACTGGTTTGTGAATATCAAAGTATCTGAGCATTGATGGACTAGCAATTTTCTGCTTCAAGACATCAAATGCTGTTTGGTGTTGCTCTAACCAGGACTAGGATACATCTTTGCATTTCAGCTCTCTGAGTGGCGCTGAAAGTTGGCTCATCTGGAATGAACTTGCCTAGGTAGTTGACAATGCCAAGCAAATGTTTCAGGGCTTGAACAGTGTCTGGACCTGGCATCTAGAGAATGGCTGATTGGTTTGAAGGGTCTGGTCCTAGGCCAGTACACGTAAATAAGTGACCAACATAAGGAGCTTCTTGTAGCCTGAATCTGCATTTGTGTGGGTTGAGCTTAAGATTCACTTGACGTGCCCTTTCTAGAACTTCTCTAAGGTTTCTGTCATGCTCGACCTCATCATGACCTCCTACTAGTATGCTGTCTACTATGACAGCACAAGGATACCCAAAAAAGATTTGCTCCATTGCACGCTGAAAGACTTCACTTGCAGAATTTATCCCAAATGGCATTTGCAAAGATCTGTACATGCCAGAGTACTGAAAGTCGTGAGCATTGAGGATATTTGGTTAAGCTGAATTTGCCAAAATAAACTCTTTGCATCTAAGAAAAAATAGTGGCATTTAGCATCAAAGCTGAGACTTCTTCGACATTGGATGATGAGGTCTTTTTTAGCACTTTGCTTAAATCTCATGGAGCAATACATATTCTGATGTCATCTGAGCTTTTCTTAGGAGCTACTACTATGGAAGATACCCATTCAGTTGGAGTTTCCACTGGAGAAATCAGACTTTGTTGCACTATTTTATCTAACATGGCTTTGACTCTGTCCTGTATGCTACTGGAACTTTGCATGCTGGCCTGATAACTGGACTGACCTCTGGGTATAACGTCATGGAGTACACAACTGGAAGTTTGCCTAGTTTGTCTTGGAAAAGATCAGCATAGTTAGAAAAAATGTGCTGGTCAAAATTAGAGTAGTGGTCTTTTAAGCTAACATGGTGGACTTCCTTGTTAAATGAAAGCAGTCCCAATTTGAAAGAGTCCTTGAGTCCTAATAATGAATGGACATGCCTCTTGACCACATAAAATAATAAGTTGTAGCTTCTTCCAGAAGATTAACATGAAAGAACAACTGAGCCTTCAGTCTGAATTTCTTCACCTCCATAAGCAACAAGCTTCACACATCTTGCCAAATCAAGCCTTTTACTTTTACACACTCTTGCAAATGTTTCTGCAGACATAACATTGCAATTTAAACCTGTGTCATCTTTGAGCTGTGTGTGTTTGCTATTTATCCAAACAGGACAATCATTTATTCTTGGTCCTTAAATCTACTGTATTAACTGTTTCATGAAGCACTGACATACCATCAAAATAAAGAGTGGAACTGACACTGTCTAACTGATCAACTCATTTCTTAAAATGTTCCCTTTTAATGAAAGAATGTGGGCCTTTTGATTTGCAAAATCTTTTGAAATTATTCCATTTATAACATGTGTAGCATTGTTGGCCAAAAGATAAACACGTGTCCCTTTTAGATTCATGATTACCACCACCATTACGACAGTTGGCAGTGAAACTAGGTTGGAGCCAAGCTTTGAGCTTGCTGACTCACTCTTATGCTTCACTGGGGCTGTGCGAATTCTGGAATGTGCTAGAAAATTATGGGCTTTACCAGTAGGTGCTACAGGGGTTACAGCTGCCATGTGCTTGGGCCTGTTTCTTTAAATAATGTGCTGCACACTAAAAACATGAGCTTTATCACTGAGCTGCTCTCATTTGTAAGCATATGTGTGTGCTTTTCTGTAAGCACATATATCTCACAAATCTCAGTGGCCTTATTCAAAGTTAACTCACTGTCATGAAGCAAAGCCTTTCTCATGGCATCATCTTTTATACCACACACAAGTCTGTCTTTTATCATTTTACCCCTTAAGTCACCGAATCTGCAAGTTTTAGCTTTATTTCTCAGGTCAGCTATATATGCTGCAAAAGTTTCACCAAGCTTTTGATCCAGTGTGTAAAATAAGTGCCTTTCCATTGTAACATTTGTCTGGAGGTTACACATTTCTCTAAATTTACTTTTTAAGCACTTAGGATCCTTCATTGACTCAGCCAGTACAACAATATGACAGTTTTCCCCTTCTCCAGCATAAATAGAAGGTGCATACACAAATGAGCACTCCCTTTTTATGGCTTCTGAGCCAGGTAAATTAAGTAGAATAAATACCTTTGTATGGTCATCTTTATTAAAAAACGCAGCCATTATGAAGATGTACTCTTGCTGAAACATTCTCTAGTTCTCATCAGGATTACTGTCAAACACAAGTCCACTGGGTTTTTGAAATCCATCTGCCATGCCCACAAAGTATACACAAATACACTGAAAATATGGCCTTTGTAATTATGTATGAACAAACTGTTCTGTGAGCTTGTAATAACATTCAAACGCACAATACAATCTTCGAAATACTGTACTTTGCGGAATATGCTCTGTAATGGCTGAACACTGTGAAATATGACTTGTAATGGCTATACTTTCCAAAATAGCTTTACTGTAACACTGTACAAACATCCAAACACTTTATATATGTATCACCAAACACCATCATACTAGGTGACTTCAATTACCCTAATATAGACTGGGAACACTACTCAAGCCCGAACACCCTAGCCCAAAAGTTCCTGGAATTCATAAACTCAAATGCCATGGAACAACTAGTCACCATCCCCACAAGAGGAGAAAACATACTTGATCTCATCATCACGAACATGGGAGCACAATGTTCAACACCGGAAGTATACCCCTCACTGGTGAGATCAGATCACAAACTAATCTCGCTGGAGGTCCTCATCCCACCCCACCTGAAATAAAAAAGACCACAGTAAAGAACTTCTCAAAGCCGACTTCACACTTCTAAAGACTAGTGTGGTCTCCTTTAAGGCCCCCGAGCCGACGGAAAACAGTACTCAAGCCGCTGAATCACTTACAAATGCCTTCTACCAGCACCTGCAGGACTGCATGGATAAGGCAATCCCAAGCAAAACAAAGACTCTTTGTACCAAAGGCAAGCGTCCACTCTGGTGGACCCCAGCCATAAACAAACTCTACAACAAAAGGAGGAAGCAACTACAAGATAGAGCAGAATCCTTAAAAGGTAAGACACCCTTGATCACTATAAGTAAAAAACTAAGAGCTCTCATAAAATCATCCAAAGCAAATTTTGAGAGAAAAATAGCTAAAGACTCAAAAGACAATCATAAGGCCTTCTTTAGCTATGTTAGAAACCTGGGAGGAAACTCCCAGATATGCTCAGAACTAGTTCAAAATGATGTGAAGATTACTGATCCTACAGACATTGCCAACATACTGGCTGACAGGTTCAGTGCAAACTTCTCCCCTCCCCAAAAGGAGAGATATCTATACCAAGCGATTGCAGCCCCCAAACATCTCCAACGCCCAAGTGAGAACTGCTCTCTCCAAAGCAAAAACACAGCATCCATGGGACCTGATGGTGTCCCCGGCTGTGTGCTCCACGAACTCAACGAGGAATTAAACCCACAGCTAGGACAGCTGTTTAATCATAGTCTTACCTCTGGATACGCACCCAGGAGTGGCGCACTGCAACTGTGGTCCCACTTCACAAAGGCGGTGCCTCCACCGACCCTGGAAATTACCGGCCCATTAGCTTGACAAGCCTTATCTGCAAAGCCATGGAGAGGATCATAATGGACCTCATAAATAAAGACATAGGGAATTTGCAGACTTTGGATCCATCCCAGTTTGGCTTTGTCAAAGGCAGATCATGCCTTCTAAACTTGGTTGACTTTTTGAAACAGTCACCAAAGCCATTGATGAGGAAAGGCAGTCCATACAGCCTACCTCGATCTGGCGAAGGCCTTTGATACAATACCCCACTCGGGTATCATTGAAAAACTCATCAGCTTAAATGTTAACCCATACATCACAAGATGGGTTGCAAACTGGCTGAGTGACAGAACCCACAGGGTCAGAGTTGCTGGCGCCATGTCAGACTCAAAGCCTGTCACAAGTGGTGTACCACAGGGCTCAGTCCTGGGCCCACTCTTGTTTGGCATCTACTTTTCCGAAGTACAAGCAAACACAGGAGGGTTATGGCTGACAAAGTTTGCAGATGACTGCAAACTGGGCGCCATAGTAGAAAACACATCTGACACAGATATCCTTCAGAAGGGTCTCACAGAAACGGATAACTGGTGCCAGAGCCATGGCCTAAAGTTAAATGCCAAAAAATGCATAGTCATACCCTTCGGGAAAAACAAGGTTACCCCTAGCTACCAAATAGGTGGCAATCCACTGAGTACAGAAAAAGTTATCAGGGACCTGGGGACCCATGTTGATAATAGTCTGTCATTCGACACCCATGTAGCTAAAGTAGTTAGGAAGACCTTCTACATTGCCCACCTTATCATGAAGGGATTCTCATCTAGATCAAGGGAGGTCATAGTCTCCCTATACTCATCACTCATCAGACCAATGATTGAGTACAATGCCCCATTCGGAATGTATCTGACCCGACACTTGCAGCAGCTGGAGAGGCCACAAAAGTTCCTCACCAAAAGGATAAAGGGTCTCAAACATCTGTCCTATGCTGCCCGACTGAAAGAACTCCAGCTCTATTCAGTCGCACCGCTTGCTCAGAGGTGACCTTTGCCTAACATACAAGGCCATGTCAAACCCAGATTTGATGAATATGCTTCACCTCAAAAAATCTAGATCCGTCAGAGCCACAAGGGCGGGAGACTTAAACCTCGACACGGCTATTAATAGGACGTGCTGGAGGGATAGATTCATCACCCAAAGACTCCCTATGCTGTGGAATAAAATCCCGGTATATGTGAGGCAGAGCACCTCGCTGGCCTTGTTCAAGAGAAATCTTGACCAATGGATGGGAGATCGCAGATATACCCCAGGGATTACCTCAGTGTCACTGCTCGACAGAGGCACAGCAAAATAATGGGTATAGTTCCCCATACTAAAGGGGTGGCGTAAGCCACAAAACTATGGGCTAGGCTTGTAAATGCCCTCGGGCAGATAGCCTAGTAAGAACCTATGAACCTATGAACCTATGAACCTATACACTTCTGAAAACTTGAATATCTTTGCTTAATATAAAAATAAACATGCTTTATGAAAATGCTGTCATTTTCCTTTATTATTTGTTTTATGCAATTTGGACTTTATTTCAAACATTTTCTGTAGTAATTTTAATATTTTTATCAATAACATACATATCTGTTTATGCGAATATTGTTTAGAGTATCATTTAGTTCTGTATGCCTCTCTGCATATTTTACGAATAAGAAAGAGTGCTGGCAAGATTTAATATTTAAATTTGTTTCTGACCTGTTTTGCAAAGTTTTACCTCTTTTTAGGATGACCACTCGTGTACATTCCTCCAACCGTAGCCAAGTGCCTCTAATCGTTTTGGCCAAGCTGTTTCAAACTTCATGCCCCTCTGATATGCCAGTTCTGAATTCAGGCCCTTTTAGACGTGCCAGTTCTGACTTCGTGTCCTTTAGACATGCCAGTTCTGACTTTGTGTCCTTTAGACATGCCAGTTCTGGCACCATGTTGCTCATTCATCTCTGTTATAAATAATAAGAAGGCTTGGGGTTTCACTAATATATACAAACACATCGGGATAGATAGCAGTATCTTTAAATATGAACGAACTAACAAACAGAGTTTGCATACATACATGTTCACATCTCAACAGGTAACTACAAAATGGTAGTCAGGCTCGCATGTGCTCAGTATTTATACTCTAGTGCAAGCCCTTGGTTAGCTTTGTAAAGGTATATACACATTCATTGATCTACATTGACCAGTGGGTGGGAAATCGGAAACTGACCTCAGGTCTGAACCCTATGTCGCTGATAGACAGAGGCACAAACCTCTCAAACTCTTATAGAAACAAAATCTGGACAAATCCATAAATAATGGGGGGGGGGGGGGCAAAGGCCAAAAGCTAAGGACACTTTTTAAATATTGTTCTTACAAACTTAGAAAGTTGATAGAGTAACAGGTTTTCATTATCATAAATTTTCCAAAGGGTATGAAGTCTGAAACTCATATGTCTGTCATTATTTTCTGACTTCAACCCTCAATGATTTACCAATGATTTGCCAGAAAACCACAATTTTATGAGAAACAGACCAAAATATATGGTAAAAATCTGGACATTCTGTGAATATCTATACAGCTGAGATTTATGCAGAGGCAGATAGTAACTATGCCCAAACTAACATACATAACTTTAGAAATTACTTAACAGAACCTATCCTACTAAATGCCCATGATAAGTAGGGACACAATTGGTTTGGATTCGGCTGCACAACTTGGCTTATAAAGGCCCTAACGGTCATTAGCCTAATAGATACCTATAAACCTATGAACCTTTGCCTCTGAGATCAGGCTAGTCCTGCTGCTCACTAGTTCTAAACTGATTTCTTCCTACAAAATGGGCCCTCTGTGACTAGATACGTCCTGCTACACAGCAGCTTTCTAATGATTAGTTTATCAAAGAAGGTTCTCTGACATCAGATATGTCCCACTACACACCAAGTCTAAACTGATTGCTTTCTGCAATGAAGGGCCACAGGGGTAAGGTAAATACAACTACACACCAGCTCTAAATTGATTCCTTTCCTCAACAAACTACACTTGAGGTCAGGTAATCCCCATTGTGCTATCTTCAAACTAATTGCTTTCAACTATGTAGGGCCCCTGAATTCAGGATAAGTCTTCATATGCACCAGCTCTAAACTGCTTAATTTTTGAAAAGAATGGTCTCTGAGGTCAGGTAAGTCCCACTACCCACCAGCTCTAAACTGACTGCTTTCTACATCTAAGGACCTCTGAGGACAGGTAAGCCCCACTATGCACAAGCTATGGATAAATTGCTTTCTTCTAGGAAGTGCTTCTGAAATCTGTTAATTCCTGCTACTCAGCAGCTTTAAATTGATTGCTTTCCACATAGAAGGGCCTCAGATGTCAACTAGTTCCTGCTACCCATTAGCTATAAACTGATTTTATTTTGTAACCAAAAGCCTCTAAGGTCTATGATCAAGCTATGAAATTACTGATTTCTGCAACAAAGGGTGTCTGAGGTTAAATAAGTCTTGCTGTCCACCAGCTCTAAACTGATTTATTTATGCAACCAAAAGCCTCTGAGATCAGGTAAGTCCTGATGCATACCAGCGCAAAACTGACTGTGGTCCACAACAAAGGGCATGTGAAGTCAGGTAATTCCCTCTATGTGCCAGATCTGAGCTGAATGCTTTCTGCAACCAAGGCCCTCTTAGGTCAGGTAAGTTGCACTGTGCACAAGCTCTGAGCCAACTGCTTCCCACAATGAAGCGTCAATTGAGGGCTGGTAAACCACACCTTTCACTACCTCTAAACTGTTTTTTTTTTCCCAAACAGAGGGCCTTTGAAGCCCAGTAAGCCCTACTAAGTGATAGTACTAAACTGATTGCTTTCCATGATGAACACCCTCAGAGGTCAGGTAAAACAAGTTACATTCCAGCTCTAAATAGATTGTCATCTGTAATGAAGGGCTTCTGAGCTCAGTTAAGTCCTGCCATGTATCAGCTCCAAAGTGATTCTTTTCTTCAGTGAAAAGTATCACTGAGATTTGGTTAGTCCTGCTACTTACAAGCTCTAAACTATTTGCTTTCTGAAACAAAGGGACTCTCAGGTCAATTACATTACACTGCCTACCATCTATGGTGAATGATGTCAGGTAAGTCCCTGTATCTTCTAGCTGTAAACTGATTGCTTCTGCAATGAAGTACACATTAGTTCTGGTAAGTACAACTATGTACTAGCTTTAAATGGAATGCTTACCTTATACATCCACTCTGTACTATTGTTTTCTGCAATGGCTACCCACCAGCTCTAAATTGATTGTTTTCTGCAGCTCAGTCTGATGTCATGCAAGATGCTTTATGCACCAGCTCAGAACTGATTGTTTTCCTCAAAGAAGAACCTCTGAAGTTAGGTATGTACTATCTCAGAAATGATAGCTTTCTACACCAAATGGCCTCTTAGGTCAGGTAAGTCTTGCTACGAACTGGCTTGGCTATTATTGCTTTCTGCAATAAAGGGCCTCTGCCATATGGTAAGACTAAGATCACTATCCATCATCTTTAAACCAATTCCTTTCTGTAATGAAGGTTGTCTGAGGTCACAAATGTCTAGCATGTACAAGATCTGAACTGACTGCTTTCTGCAACCAGGGTCCTCTGCGTTCATGAAAATCCTATACACCAATACACCATCTCTAAGCTGATTACTTTCTGCAACTATATGCCTGTTATGACAGGTAAGGAATACCAGACACCAGCTGTAAACTGTCTGCTTTCCATGATAAAGGGCCTTTGTCATTACGTAAGTCCCACTACTCACCAGATCTAAATGGATTGCTTAAGCAACAAAGGTTCTATGAGATTAGGTAAGTCCTGTTTTGTGTTAGCCCTAAATGGATTCCTTTCCTTTTGGCAAAAAAGAGCCTCTTACATCCGGTGGGTCCCACCATGAACCAGCTCTAAACTGATTGCTTTCCAGAAGGAATGTCTTCTGGAGTCAGATTGATTGACTTTGTCATTGAACGTCTATGAGATCAGGTTATTCATGCTGCTCGTTAGCTCTAAACTGATTTCTGTCTACAAGGGGCCTCTGTGACCAGGTAAGTCCTGCTACTCTACAACTCCATAATGATTTATTTCTCTTTGAAGGTTCTCTGAGTTCAGGTATATCCAAATACACACCAGGTATAAAAAAAAACTGCTTACTTGCAATGAAGGGCCTCAGTGGTCAGGTAAATACAACTACTTGCCATCTCTAAATTGGTTATTTATCCTCAAAAAGGGCCTATGAGCTAAGGAAAGCCCCATTACACACCATTTCTAAACTAATTACCTTCAGCTATGTAGGGCCTCTAAAATCAAATAAGCTTTATAGTGCACCAGCTCTAAATTGCTTGATTTCTGGAAAAAAGGGTCTCTTGGGTCAGGTAAGATCCACTACCCACCAGCTGTAAACTGATTGCTTTCCACAACTAAGGGAAATCACACTTTGCACAAGCTACAAAATAATTTCTTTCTGGTGGGAAGTGCATCTAACATCAGCTAAGTCCTGCTACTTTGCAGCACTAATCTGATTGCTTTTCTCAAAGAAGGGCCTCAGATATCAAGTAGGTGTTGCTACCCATGATATATAAACTGATTGCTTAGTCCCATATTGCACCAGCTCTAAACTGATTGCATTCTGCAATCAATGCCTATAAGATCTGATAAGCCACACTATGAACATGCTCTAAACTGAGTTCTTTCTGCAGCCAAAGACCTCTTAGATCAGCTATCTGCTGATGCATAGAAGCTCAACACTGATTGCTTTTTACAACAAAAAGCCTGCAAGGTCAGGTAAGTCCCTCTATGTGTTAGCTCTGAAATGAATGCTTTCTGCCAAAAGGGCCTCTTATGTCCAGTAAGTCACACTATGCACAAGCTCTGAGCTGGCTGCTTTCCACAACAAAGAAATGCTGAGGTCAGGTAAGTCCCATTATTCCACATCTCTACACTAATTGTTTACAAAATACAGGTCCACTAAGGTCCATTTAGTCTTACTACATGCTAGCACTAAACTGATTGCTTTCTGAAAAGAAGGACCTTGGAGATCAGGTAAATCCAGCTACACACCATCTCTAAATAGATTGCCTTCTGCAACAAAGGGTCTTTGATGTCAGGTAAGTCCCATTGGACACCAAATCTAAACTGATTGTTTTCTAAAATAAAAGCATCTGAGGTCAAATAAGTCTCAATACTCACCACCTCTAAACTGATTGTATTCCAGATTGACTTCAGGTAAGTCTTGCTAATCAGCTTTTAACTTTCTGCTTTCTGCACTGAAGGGCATTTAAGGTCAGGAAAGGCCAGCTACACATTGCCTATGAACTGTTTACTTTCTGCAGCAAATATCCTCAGAGATGAGATAGGTGCTATCATACACCAGCTCTAAATGGATTGCTTCCACCAAAGACAAGCTTCTGTTGTCAGGTAAGTCCTGGTTTGCTCCAGCTCTAAACTGATATCCTTCAACATCGAAGGGCTTCTGAGGTCAATTAAATCTCACACAGAAACGGCAAGCAAAGCTGAGTCTGAACTGCTATTTTTTAATGAATACAATCGAAATGAAGCGCTTTTCATTTGCTTGCAAAGTAAACTTCATCAGATTACAACCAAACAATGCAGAATGCACTGAAATAGTAACAGGTGGTAAATTGTACCAATCAGAGTGAACAACATCAAATGTATATACTTAAAGATACACTCCCTCATTAAAAAACAACTACTAGCTACTGAAAGTTAAGAACTGGTACAGTAGATAGCAAACCAAGAAAATTTTAAAATATTTTATGTAATTCTAAAATCTTACATAACTAAGTGCTGTTTTCCTTAACTATTTTTTTAAAACTCAGCACCTAAATATAACTGAGTGTTATTATAAATCAGCCTAAGCATTAAGGGTACTAACAAATACAGAAGGTACTACAAGTAACCACTACTAAACTGGATAAAATCTGTGCTAAAATACTTAATACAAACAAACTCATCTCTGCAAACTTTTCAGTTTCAAAATGCAGCTAATAGAACAAGCTTTGTTTAGTCCTGAGTAATTATAGGCATTCAAATTAATTTGCCAAAATAGTTCTAGTTCCTTTAAGTGTAAAGGTAAAGGTCCTCACCTGATGTCAAAAGCTACCTGGTCTATAATCATGTATTTAAATGTATGATCCTTGTAAATCAGAATGCGTTTTGCTAGTGCATTGTCAATTTTACCTTTGGAAATTGCATACTAATGTTCGTAGACTCGGTCACAGAGTCTACGCTCCGTTTTGCCAATATAAAATGCGGGGCAACATTGGCACCAAGTTAAATATACCACATTCCTAGAGTTACAATTGAACCTCTGTTTTAATTTAAACTGAATATTATTGATAGAAAACCTGTTAGTAACATCAACATATTTACAAAAATTACAGGATTCACATTTACCCATACCTGTAATTTTAGGGATGTTCCTATGTTGCTTTTCCAACAAATTCTTTAAATATTTGCCCCTTCTAAATATCACTTTGGGATGTTCTCCCAAATTACCATATAATGTTGGGTTCATTCTAAATAATTCCCAGTTCGTCTGGATAATCTTCATAATGACTTGACTATCCACTGTGAATTGTGAATGTAGTGGTAAAACTCAAATGAAAACCTATTTTACCTACTGCGTTCTGTCCACTGAGGATAGTAATAACCGCTTGGTTGCCTGATTTAACAATGGCACCTTGTGCCCTCTCTACTTGCTTAACACTTAAAATGGGATTACAAACCTTGTTAAACCTCTTGATTTTGACTTCCTCTATTAGAGTGTCTATTAAGGCTTCAGGATAATCACGACTCAGAAACATATTTTTCAAAAGGTAACATTCATCTATAAATTCATTATCCTGACTTACTAACAGCCCTCACCAGTTGGTGTTTAACATCTGACCACTTCTGATGGTGAGGGTGGCAACTTGAGAAGTGCAGGAAAGCATTAGAATAAGTGCTCTTCCTGTAGATCTTGTCTACAAAGCATTGTTGTACCCTATTCTTTTTAAGCCAAATGTCTAAATACGCTATCTCCTCAGTGTTGAACGTGGATGTAAATTGCAGAAACTGGGTTGACTGATTGAAATAGTCTACTAGATTATTACTGACATCAGTATCACCTTTTAATAGAATAAAGATGCCGTCCAGGTAACGTGTATAGTATACTAGGGAATTATTCACGTTTTCATTTTTAAACAGAAATTCTGGCTCCCAGTATGCCATAACTAAATTCGCTATGCTGGCTCCACATGGGGAGCCCATAGCTACCCCTACTTTTTGTAAATAAAAATCTTTACCAAACATAAAGTAGTTGTTGGACAAAATGACATCAAGTAATTCTATTACCAAGGCAATTTCTGCCACTGATGCTCCATTTTTCTTTGCATAAAGCCAATCCACTCAATGCCTAACATATGTGGGATACAAGTGTAAAGGTCTTTAACATCGATCATAAGGAAATTACATTCCTCATTGTACTGTAAGCTGTCAATTTTTCTCAAAAAAGACCAAAAGTCTTTACACACTTGGTCTTCAGGTACTAAATATTTCTTCAATATAGAATCAACAAATTTTGCACATGGATAGGTAGGTGAACAATGTCCATTCTACTAAGGGTCCAAATTTTTATGGATTTTGGGGATTCCAAAAAAATATGGGAACCTAGGATAAGATAACAGCGTGTAGTTGTAAATATTTTGTTCAATCCTAGCTTCTATGAATAGATCATTAATGCAATTTTTAATCTGTTGATAGACCCTATTTACCTCTGTGGGGGAACTCAATTGATAAGCAGATGTATCTAATACCAACTTCATCCATTCGGCATAGTCAGAATTATCTAACACAACCAAACCCCCTCCTTTGTCTGGTTTACAAACACAAATATCCTGTGACTTGATAAAATTAAGGTACTCACATTCATGTTTGCTTATGTTATGTGTGTACCTACCATTACACTCATTTTTGATGTTATATCTAATATCTAATTCACAAGTGTGTTCAAACACTTGGAGTATAGGGTGTAATGGGGAGTTAAAATTGCTTGGTATATAGAACCTGCCAGTCTCAGGTGCATTCATGACATCCCCCATCAACAAATTAAAATTCAACTTCCTACTGAAAGTTGTAATGTCCAGAATAGTTTTAACCAAGTCCAGATGTTGGGAGGGGACAAAGGTATGGCCCTTAGCAAGGAACTCCACATATACATTTGATGTTGTTTGCTCTGATTGGTACAATTTACCACCTGCTACTATTTCAGTGCATTCTGCATTGTTTGGTTGTAATCTGATGAACTTTGCTTTGCAAGCAAATGAAAAGCGCTTCACTTCAATTGCATTCATTAAAATAGTGGTTCAGACTCAGCTTTGCTTGCCTTTCCTGTGTTGGATTTCATTGTTTGTTACGTGCCGGCAGTTTTTGTCAATTAAATCTCACTATATAACACCTATTAACTGATTTATTTCCTCAAAGAAGGGCCTCCTGAGACTTTTTAAGTTGTTTTATGAACCAGCTCTAAACTGCTTGCTTTACACAGCTAAGGGCCTATGAAGACAGGTAAGTCCTGATATGCACCAGCTCCTAATTGATTGCGTTATACAATGAAAAGTGGCACTGAGATCTGGTAAGTCTTACTACTTACACTCTCTAAACTGTTTGCTTTCTGTAACAAAGGGCCTCTGAGGACACTTATGTCTCACTGCTTACCAGCTATAAGCTGATTGCATTCTGCAGCCAAGAGCCTCTAGGGTCAGATAAGTTCCGCTATGCAATAGCTCAAAATACTGCAAATAACGGGGCCTCTGAGGTAAATTCTGCAATGCACTATTTCTATGCTGATTGATTTCTGAAACTAAGGACCTCTAAGGTCAGGTACATCCTGCTATGCTATGTCTCTAAACTGATCACTTTCTGTAACTAAAGGTCACTGTGGTCAGGTAAGACCAGCTGCACTCCTACTTTAAACTAACTTATTTCTGCAACCAAGGGCTTCTGGAATCAGATAAGTCCTGTTATGCTCCAGCTCAAAACCGATTGCTTTATGCACCCAATGACCTCTGTAATCAGGAAAGACAATCTACGTGGCAGCTCAGAATGGAGAGCTTTCCTCAAATTTCCACAATGACTGCCACTGCGATCATATAAGTCCTGCTACTCATCTGCTGTAATTTGATTATTGATTATTTTCTTCAGGTAACATCTGCTCTGGTCAAATATATCCCTCTACCCACCAGATTTAAATGATTTCTTTCATCATCAAAGGTCCACAGATGTCAGATAAGTGCAACTATGATCCAGCTCTAAACTGATTGCTTCCACAACAAAGGACCTCTGAGATCAGATAAGCCCCATTACACAAATACTCTAAACTGATTGCTTTCAGTAATTAAGGGACTCGAGTTCAGATGAATAGCCATATTCACCAGCTTTAAACAGCTTGCTTTCTGCAATGAGGAGCTTCTGATGTCAAATACTTTGCTCTATGCACTTGCTCTAAATTGCTTTATTCCTGCAATGAAGGGACTGTGAGGTGAGGTAAGTCCAGCAATGTATCAGCTTCAAACGAATCGCCTTCTGCAACAAAATGCCTCTGAGCTTAGGAAAGCCTGCTACACACTGACTACAACCTCCTGATTGCTTTCCACAACTGAGCATCTCTAAGGCATACCTTTCAACTGTCCAGATTTTTTGTAGAATGTCCAGATTTTTGCCTCATATTTTGGTTTGTTCCTCATAAAATGTATGTTTTCTGGCAAATCTTTAAGTAACTAAATAATGAAAGACATTTGAATTTCAGACTTCATATCCTTCAGAAAATACATAATAATGCAAAACCTGTTATTCTAGCAACTTTCTAAGTTTATAGGAGCAATATTTAAAATCTGTCTCTTTTTGGGCCTATTCTCCACATTATTTCTGGCTAAGTGTATAGGATCAATACTTAAAATGTATCCCTGTTTTTGAGCCTATTCCCCCATTGTTTCTGGCTTTGCCCAGATTTTTTGCACTTAGAGGTTGAGAGGTATACTGTGAGGTCAAGTACATCCTGTAACCTGTCAACTATAAACTGATTATCCTCTGCATCCAAGAACCTCTGAGGTCAGGTGAGTCCCAAACAAGCAACATCTAAATTGATGGCTTTTTGGATGAAGAGCTTCTAAGGTCAGGTAAGTCCTGCTACTCGCCAACTCTAAACTGATTGCATTCGGCAACCATGGGGTTCCGAAGGGCAGGTAAGTGACAATGCAAGCCACGTCTAAACCGATTGCTTTTTGCACGAATGAGATACCAAATTTAGATACATGCTGCTATGTGCCAGCATTAAACTGAATGCTTTCGGTTGGTTTAATTTCTCCAAGTCATTTGAGTTTCTAATACCATGACAGGAATCGGCACCATCCATAAGTCAAGGTACTATACAAGCTCATTAAATTGGTATTGCTTCAGTCTTTGATGTTAGCTAAAATTATGCTTCTCAGCACCTCTAATGCACCCATTACTGACTCCTTCTGAAATTCATATAGAGTTACATGTATTGGTAGCATATCCAAATGAGTCTGTAAATTCTTTTTTATTAGACTTGTTACTCCTACTACTACTATTAGAACTGTCTGGGTAGCTTTCTCCCATATTGCTCTCATTTCTGCCTGCAAATCATAATATTTTATGACTTTTGTGTGTCACTCTGTACATAAGATAATGTGGGTGCTCATATCTCAATGATCAATGCTACTTTTGTCTTTTTTTAATAGACTACTATATCTGGTATTCTCGCATCTACTTTTTGAACTCTTGGCAATGCGTGATCCCATGTGATATAAGCTTCATCATTCCCTATAATGCTTTGTAGTTCATGTTTCCAGTCCTCAGCTACTTCAATATTGCAGGGTTTACACAATCCACAGTGCAATACTCTTGCTACATTACTGTGCCCTCAGGTATACTGTTGCTCTACCATGAGTGTATCATACCCAGCAACAAGACGTGTGACCATTTCCAGTTCTTCTTTCTAGAACCTGGGTTTGTCTTTTTCTCCCTCATGTTGAATGGACTTTGTAAATCAATCTGTACATTATTCTCCTTTGATCTTTTGGTTTCAGTTCTCCTCTCCTTAATTATAACTGCATCACATATTGATCGATATGAGCTGTTTCCAGTAAATCTCTATGTTTCCCACTATATTTATAGGTTTCACAATTTTCTTTTCTTCTCATCTGATCCTGTTCCTTATATTCTTTCTTTTGTTTTGTGGCACATTCAGTGGCTGTTTGATTTTTGTCTTCTTCTGGTTTGACTTCCATTCCTGCTTTACATTGAAATGCTTCTGCTAAACTAAGCAAGGATGTCATCTTCAACTACTTTCCCTCATGATTTAAGAGTTTAACTATGTTTAGCTCTGGTGAGGCCAGCAGATATAAATGCAGTCTTGAGGTGGCCAATACCTCCTTCAGATTGAGGACTATATAATCTGGGTATACACTGATTTTTATCTGACTTTTATATATCATTTGATGAGGTATAAACATTGTTCTTGTTTGCCTGTCAAACTGATCCAATACTTTTCAAAGCCAGTCAATCTCTGTAGGAAGAGCACATTGTTTTATAGCTTGGCCTTTATTCAGAGATGTCAAGCACGCTGTCAATATTAGTTTTGGTCTTTATAAGTATTCTTTACTCAGTTTTACTCTCATTTGTTCATGAGTTTTTTTGCAGATTCTTCATCTGTTCCCAAATATTTATGCACTTCCTCCTGCTCAAATTATTTTACATCACATTCCTGACTTAGACTTGATATTTTCTTGGTGCTGCAACTTATCTGTTTTAAATGTTGTTTTTGCACATTTATCAAGGCCAGATTGCATTCTTACATCATTTTAGAAGGTTTTAACCATTTGTAGTTCTGCTTCAACTAGTTATCTGATAAATTATATGATTTTAAGACTTCCACAAAAAGTAGATGGAATGTCATTAAACAAGGTTGGTTTCTGGGTGCTAAATTGCAACCATAATTGAATATATTTTTGTAAACAGCTTAATGGGTTAAGCACAAGACAAAACAAGCAGAGGAGATAGAGAATAAACCTGATATCCCCCTTTGAACTTTTATCCCTAGGATAATAATTTGCTTTTTGATATGCCTCAATTGAAAAGTGGTTTTCCAATTTTTCATGGTCACTGTAATGTTATTAATCAATATAGGATGTATCATATACATCTGCAAGCCTTCCTTTATCCATGAATGTAGGATGCTGTCAGATGCTATTTTGTAATTTATCCATGCCACGCTTAGATTTTTCCCCTTTTTCAATTCTGTATTATTGCTTTATTCAGTAATGCTTTCTGTTGGGTTAATTTCTCCAAATCCGTTGGGTTTCTTATGCCATGACAGAAATGAACCCCATTCCTTAGTCAGGGTATAATTAAAGTTCCTAAAATTAATATTGTTTCAGTCTTTGATATTAACTAAAAGTGCACTTTGCAGCACCTGCAATGCACCCAGAACTGACTCCTTCTGCAATTGGTATGGAGTTACGTGTACTGGTAGCATATCTAAGTATGTCTGTAAATTCTTTTTTATAAGACCCATTACTATTTGAACTGTCTGGGCATCTTTCTTCCACATTACTCTCTTTCTGCTTGAAAATCCTGATACTTTATGGCATTGTGTCTCTCTGTATGTAAGATGTTGTAATCACTAGATGTAGCAATTTCAGTGATCACTTGTTACTTTTATCTTTTTTTCATAGACTATTATATCTGTTTTTTGCAGTTGTGCTAATGGGTGAGCCCATGTGATGTACACTTCATCATTTTCTATAATTAATACTTTGTGGTTCATGTTTTCAATGCTTCTTAACTACTTCTATATCATAGTATTGCACAATCCTAATGTAACAGTCTTGCCACACTAGTGTGCTTTTCAAGGTACAGGGCCTCTGCCATGAGTGTATCACACCCAGCAAGACAATGTGCGACTGTTTGCAGTTATTTATAGAGCTGACATTTACCTTTTTCTCACACACACTGAATGGATTTTGTAAACCCATGTGTGCATAGTTTGCTATCTTGGGCCACCATTATTAGCCTTTGATCTTTTGGTTTTCAGTTCACTTCCTTCTACTTAACAATTCCTGTGTCAAATGTTAATCAGAGGAGCGGTTGTTCCAGGAGATCATTATTCTTGCTACTATATTTATGGCTTTTACACATTTCTTTCCTTCTCATCTGATCCTTCACCTTATATTCTTCTTTTTTTTTATTTGTTTGTTTGTTTGTTTGTATGGCACATTCAGTTTCTGTCTGATTTTTGTCTACTTCTGATTTGGTTTCCATTCCTGCTTGACACCAGAATGCTTGTGCTAAATTAAGAAGAGTGGACATCTTAGACTTCTTATGTTTTAAAATGTTCACTATGTTCAGATCTAATGATGTCAGCAAATATGTATGCAGTCGGATTCACTATACAATCTCGAAATACTGAAATGTCGAATTTCAGTATTTCAAGACTGAATAGTCGAAAAACCACATACACGAAAACCCACAATCACGAATACTACAATCATGGCCATTTACACACACAAACAAACCAGGACATAATCACACACACACACATACACCTTCCTAACTAAAGAAACATAACAACACATACAAACACACTTGACCTACCTATAGGCAGGGGGGCAAGCCCCCCTGCATCCCCCAGCCCCCCACTTATATATTCTAACTCCGAGGTGGCACTAAACACATAAACACATAAACAACACCACCGCACACACTCACATACACTAAAATACCTACCCATTATCCTCAAACACACAACACTTACCTGAAACCCCAGATAAATCCACAAACCGCACCAAATGTCACGAACGCGACACCATGATAGCGGCAGATTCGACATTTGCGGATTCGACATAGTGTAATTTCGGTTAACTGCACTTTCCACTACTCAATCTCGACGTACTGAATTTCAACATTTCAGTACGTTGAGATTGTCTAGTGTATCCATGCAGTCCCATGACTGCAGAGCTATACATGTAATAAATTTTGAGGAGGTCCATACGTCCTTCAGAACAAGGAATGTAAAATATTGGTATACACTGATTTTTATACATCATTTGATAGGCATAAAGCATTTGATCTTATTTTCCTGACCAGCTGATCCAATACCTTTTAGTGTCAGTCACATAAAAACCATAAGTTACAACAGGAAGAGCAAATTGGTTTATAACTTGGACTTTATCTTAGATGTCAAGGCTGTTTTCAGTATTAGTTGTAGTTAAATATTCCTTACTGAGTTTTATTCACATGTATTCATGTTTTATTGATGATCCTTCATCAGCTCCCAAATATTTATATGCACCCTCCTGCTCAAGTTCCTTTATATCACATTCCTGTCCCAGAATGATATTTTCTTGGGACTGCAACTTTCCTGCTTTAAAAATTGCTTTTGTACATTTATCAAGACCAAATGTCATTCTAATATCATCTGAGAAAGTTCTAACCACTTACAGATGTGCTTTCAACTCATCATCTGATGAACTGTACAGTTTTAAGTCATCCACAAAAAGGAGATGAGAAGTCTTTAATCAAAGTTGTTTTCTGTGAGCCAAATTGTAACCACAATCTAATTTGTTAAGTAAACAGGTTAATGGCTTAATGGCAAGACAAAACAGCAACAGTGACAAAGAATCACCCTGGAGTATTCCCCTTTGAACTGTTATCCCTGAATTAATAATTTGCCCTTTATCATGGCTTAAATGCAAAGTGGTTTGTCACTGTTTCATGGTCACTGTAATTTAATAGATCAATGTAGGATGTATCTTATACATCTGTAAGCACTACTTCATACATGATTGTAGGATGCTGTCAAATGATTTTTTTTTCTAATCTATCCATGCCATACCTAGATTTTCCCCCTTTTCACAATTCTCTATTATGGCTTTATTTAGCAACAAATGATTTATTCCATATGACTTTCATTTGTTACCCTTTAGTTCTATTGCCATGACTGACTCCTTTCTAAATGATTATTGAATGTCTGCATCAGTTCCAGTATATGGTTTTTACATGGTTGGAGAGAAAATTATTGTTCTGTAGTTTTATTAGGCTGGCTTACAGGTTCACTCTTAAGAAGTATTATCTTTCCTGGTGTTTGCCAGGTTGCTATCTATTCAGGATGCACATATAAGTAATTCTTACTCAGAGGGAAATCTTTGTGTAAAGATGTTAATACTTTTAGCCATATGTTAGGTTCTACATCTGGGCATGGGGTTTTCCATTTAGTTGTTTTTCTTCATTTTGTTTCACTCTCTTCAAACTATTTCATATCCTAACATTTGAACTCCTTACTGTTTCTTTTAATTGCAATATCCATTCAGCAATTTTGCCATGTTCCACATAGTCTTCATAAATATTTCTCTAAAATGTGTCTATCTCTTTTTGCAATGAAGGGCCACTGATGTCAGGTAAGTCCCACTATGCATCAGATCTAAACTGATATCTTTCTGCAAAAGGGCATCAGAGGCCCGGTATGTCCCTCTGTACACTAGTTTTAAACAGATTACTTTCTACTATGAGGGTCTATGAAATCAGGTAAGTCCTACTATTCACCAACTCTAAATTGATTAGTTTCCACAATGAAGGGCTTCTGAAATCAGATAAGTTCAGTGGCCTACCAAGTCTAAACTAATTGCTTTATGCAATGAATGGCCTTTCAGATCAGGTAGGTCCTGTTATGCACCAGCTCCAAACTGATTGGTTTGTAAAATGATGGGCTCCTGAGATCTGGTAAACCCTGTTACTCACCAGTTCTAATTTGATTACTTTCTGCAAACAAAGGCCTCGAAAGTCAAGTAAGTGTCCCTACATGGCAACTCTAACCCGAGTGCTTTCTGCAACAAACTAGGTTTAGAGTTAGACAAGTACAAGCTCTGAACTGACTGCTTTTCGCAATGAAGACATCTGAGATCAGGTACATTTAAATACTCATAATTTCTAAAATGATTGCTTTAAAGAACAGATGGCCTCTGAGGTCAGGTAAGCCCTGTTATGCACTAGCTCTAAACCGATTGCATTCTACAGCAGACTGCTTCTGAGGTCAGGTAAGTCCTGCTTAGCACCAGCTATAAACTGATTGTTTTCTGCAACCAAAGGCCTTTGACATCAGCTAAACCCACTTATGCACTACATCTAAAGAGATTTCTTTCTGCAATGAAGGGCCACTGAGGTCAGGTAAGTCACGCAAATCAATATTTTTTAACTGATTGCTTTCCTCAATGAAGGGTTTCTAACAAGGCCAGGTAAGACCCATTATGTACCCTTTCTAAACTGATTTATTTTAAAAATAATGGGGCTCGGAGTGACCTCAAGTATGTCCCACTACTCATCAACTCTGAATTGCCTGCTTTCTGCAATGAAGGGCCTCTGTGACTGGGTAAGTCACTCTATGAACCAGCTGTCAACTGCTTGCTTTTTGCAACTAAGGGTCTCTGAGATTAGGTAAGTACTCAATGCAACAGCTCAAAACTGATTGCTTTCTACAGTGAAAAGCTTCTCAGATCAGGTAAGTACTGCTACTCACAAGCTCTGAAATGATTGTTTTATTACAATGAAGGCCTCTGATAGCAAGTGCATCTTTCTACTCACCAGCTAGAAACTAATTACTTTCTGCAACCTTGGGCATATAAAGTCTGGTATGTCACTCTATGCATCATCTCTAAACTGATTACTTTCTGCATTCAAGAGTGTCTGATGTCAGGTAAGTCCTGCTATGCACCTGCTACAAAATGATTGCTTACCATAGTTGAGGGTCTCTGAGGTAAAAAAAAATCCTGCTATGCTAAAGATCTGAATTGATTGTTTTTCAAAGACAATTTGAGGTCACGTAAGCTTGCCTGTGTGCCAGCTCTAAACTGAATGCTTTCTCCAACTAAGGACCTCTGAAGGTAGGTAAGTCTCTCTACGCATCAGCACAAAACTGACTGTATTCCATAATGAAGTACCTCTGAGATCAGGTAAGTCCCAGTAGGTACCAGCTTGCAACTGGTTGCTTTCTACAACAAAGGGCCTCTTAGGTCTGTTAAGCCATATTACACACCAACTTAGAACAGATGCCTTTTTGCAATGAAAAGCATCAAAGTCCAAGATAGCATTCTTATGCACCAGCTCTAAGCAGATTCCTTTCAGCAATGAAGTGCCTCTGAAGTTATATCATTCCCACTATGCACAATTCCTGAACAGATTGCTTTCTGCAGCCAAGGGCCTCTAAGGTCAGATAAGTTGCGATCCAAGCCAGCTCTAAACTTATTACATTCTTCAGAAAGGTCCTCTGTGATTAGATAAGGACTGCTATGTGCCAGCTCTTAACCAAATTCTTCTGCAACTAAGGGCTTCTTAAGTCAAGCAAATCCCACTATACACCATCACCTTTCCAAAACAAAGAGTGTCTGAGTTCACATAAGTCTCACTATACCCAGGCTGTAAGCTAACTGCTTTCCATAAGAAATGGCCTGTGATGTTAAGTCCTGCTATGCACTAGCCAATAACTGACTGCTTTCCACAATGAAGGACTTCTTAGGTCAGAGAACACCCATTATCTACCAGATCTAAGCTAATTGCTTTCTGCAATGAAGAGCATCTGAGGTCATGTAAGTCCTGCTATGCACCAGCACTAAAATGATTGTTTTCATCAATGAAGGGTGTTTGAGGTCAGTTATGACCCACTACACACAAGCTCTAAACTGAAATCCTCTGTAACAAAGGGCTTCTGATATCAGGTAAGTCCAACTATGCAACAACTACAAACTGATTGCTATCAGCAGCAAAGAAGCTCTGAGGTCAGGTATGTCCCACTAATCACCAGCTCTAAACTTATTGCTGTAGCAAAGGGCATCTGAGGGCAGGTAAGTACTAACATGCACCATCTCTCAACTGATTACTTTTCTCAAAAAAGGGCCTATGAGATCAGGTAACCACTTTGCATGCCAGGTCTAAACTTATTGCTCTCAGTAGTGAAGGGCCTCTGAAGTCAGATAAGTCATTCTATACTCCATCTCTAAACTGATAGCTCTCTGTAACCACGGTCCTCTAAGGCCAGGTAAGTCATGCTATGGACTAGCTCTAAACTGACTGCTTTTTACAAGCAAAGGTCTCTGAGATCAGATAAGTCCCATTTTGCACAAGCTCTAAACAATTATCTTCTGTAACTAACACCTCTGAGGTCAGGTAAGTCCTTCTATGTACCTGCTCTAAATTAATTGCTTTCTGCAATGAAGATTCTTTGAGGTTAGGTAGGTCCAGCTATGCACCAGTTTAGAACTCATTTCTTTTTGCAACAAAGGGCCTTCAAGAGAAGCAAAAATTCTGAACTGCTTGCTTTCTGTAATACAGGCCTCTTAAGGCTAGGGAAGTCTCACTATGTGCCAGCTTGAAAGTGAATGCTTTTTCCAAATAATGGCCTTTGCATTCAGGTAAGTCCCACTACATACCAGCTCTAAACTGACTGGTGTCTGCAATGAAGTGCATCTGAAGTTAGGTAGTCCCACATTGCACCATCTCTAAACTGCTTACTTTCCATAACAAAGCGCCTGTGACGTAAGATAAGATCCACTATGCACTAGGCCTAAATTGAATGCTTTCTGTAATGAAGGGTCTCTGAGTTCAGGTAAATCCCACTAAGTATCAGCTTGGAACTGAAATCTTTCTGAAGCAAAGGATTTCTGAGTTCAAGTATGTCTTACTATGAACCAGGTCGAAACTGAATGCTTTCTGCAGTGAAGGACCTCTGAGTTCAGGTAAGTCCCCCTCCACACCAGCACTAAACTGATTCCTTTCTGCAGTGAAGGACAGCTGAGGTCACCTAATTTCTACCAAGCAGAAGGTATGAACTGATTATTTCTGCAGCCAAGAACTCTGAAGTCAGGTAAGCTGAGATATGCAATACCTCTTAACCGACTGCTTTCTACAACAAAGTTCCCCTCAAATCAGTTAAGGCCCAGTACACACCAGATCTAAACTGACTGCTTTCCACAATAAAGTGCCTCTGAGGATAGGTAAGTCCTGCTATGCATTATCCCTAAATTGATTGCTTTCTGTAATGAAAAGCCACTGAGATCAGGTAACTTCCACAATGCACCAGCTTTAAACTGATTGCTTTTTCCACAGCAGTGGACCACTGAGGTAGGGTAAAATACAGTTTGTGTAAAATCTTAACATAACAGTACATGTCTATCTCTTTACTGTTGTAGTATTCTGTAGCTCAGGAATCTCCTGCTAAGAACAACCCATCTTCTGGCCAGTATACCAAAGCCTTTTAATCTTGTATATGCTGTACATCACACATATGCTCCCCTTACAGTAGGATATAAAGGTGACATATGGACGCAGTTACCCAGAACTGAATTGCACCATAGACAGCAATATCCATAGGATAAAGGAGGCAATGCACATCCAGAGGGAGAAAATGCAGATGGAAAATGGGACCCTTGGCCAGGAGGGTAACCAAATCAAAGTCTAAAAGTAAAAGGGATATGGGGGGAGGGATCAAAAACTGCAACAGTGAACCGAAGGACATCTACTGTTATGGTAACATTTTACACAACTGTACTATATCCTTCTATATCACTGTTGCAGTATTCTGTACCTTAGGGAGAGTACAAAAACTGAAGAAAAGGAACAGGAGGTGGAAGGCTGGGAACAGTCCTCAACAAACCCATGCAGGGTGGCCCTAGCACAACTTGAAATGGCCCTAGAAACCATATCCAGTTTATAATGCTGAGTAAAGGTATACACTGAAGACCAAGTGGCAGCTTCAAGGATGGAATTGGTGTCCAAACCCTTGAAGAAGGCACCAGAAGAGGTAACAATCATAGTGGAATGAGCTGTAACCGAAGAAGACAGGCACTTGCCATGAAAAAAACAACAGGAAGAAACGGCCTTGATATCCAGGAGGAAATGATTTGCTTTGAGGCAGCCAAACCCAGTGTCCTGGGATGAAAAGAAACAAAAAGCCAGTTGCACTTACAAATGGTGTTAGTTTTTTTCCAAATAATACCCGAGTCATCTGACAAATCCAAAGTATGCAGGACACTTTCACTAGCAGGCTGTGGAGAAGGAAAACATGAAGGAGCTGTACTGCCTGATTTAAGGACAACTCATTAACAGTCTTTGGCATAAAAGAAGGATTAGTCTGAAGAGACACTCTGTCTCTAAAAAAAAAAGGAAGAATGGCCATAAGAGCCTGAAGCTCAGAATCTTCCAAGCAGAAGTAAAAGCAAGCAACAAGACAGTCCTTCAGATACAGTGTTGCACAGAAGCTGAGGAGACTGAGTCAATTTTTCCAAAACAAGATTAAGGTCTCAAGGAGGAAGAATGTGCTTCACTTGGGACCTAAAATGTAGGGTGCCTTTAATAAACTGCTTGACTTCCAAACAAGAATCCAAAGGAAGATTCAAAGGCAGATGGGCAGAAATAACTGACAAATTGGCCTTTACAAAAGAATAAGCCAAGCCAGACTGGAGCAACTCACACAAATAGGAGAGAACCAGAGAGAATATCAATGAAAAAGGGTCCTGGCTATGAGCATTGCACCAGACAGAAAATCTTTTCCATTTGGACATATAAGACTTTCTGGTTGCAGGTTTTCTTGCCTCCTGTAAAACCCTGAGGCATGACCTCACAAAAGAAGTGCATAAAGGGATCAAAACTCTATCACCCACAGTGTCAGCTGAAGAGTGGAAAAGTGAGAATGGATGAGTGACCCTCTTGTCCTGTGTGAGGAGATCTAACTGGTGAGGTGACTTGTGGTGATTGCCCTGGCCAGATGCAATAAATGGGGGAAACCATGCTGTCTTGGCTAAAAGATAGTCACTAGCAAGATTTTTGGTAAGTCCAACTAAATCTCCTTTAGATTTCTTGGAAGTAGAGGAATAGGAAGGAAGACATAGAGGAACATCCCCTTCCAAGGAAAAGAAAAGAAAGGGTGCCTGTCTTCCATACCAGATGGTATGGCATTCTGGAACAGAAAAGAGGGGAGACAAAAAGATCCACCTGAGGAATACCCCACTGATGGCCTATGTCTAGAAACATGTCTCTTTGAAACATCCATTCATGAGCCTGTATTTTGGACCTGCTCAAGGAGTCTGCCACTAGATTATGCTCTGAAGTAATATACACTGACTGAAGAGTTTGCTGATAACTGATAGCCTTGTTCCAGGCCTGAAGAACCAGCCTGCAAAGCAGATAAGACTTTGTGTCCCGCTTGCTTGTTGACATACCTCATCACTGTGGTGTTGTCTGTATAAACCTTCAGGGAACCTGGAAAGATCATGGTGTGAAAAGACTGGCAGCTCAGAATCACAGCTCTCATTTCTTTGATATACTGATATTCAAAAAAGACAGCACAAGATCGAGCAAACCAGGAAAATGATGCAGAAAACAACAATTCAGCACAGGTACCACTCCACAGATATTTATTAAGCGCTTTTGTCTAAAATAAATGTCAGACGTCTTCAGAATAAAATTACAAAGAAATCACTGACTTCATCTGCACACTTATCCCCTCTCATTGGTCAAACACTCACATAGGGACACTCTCCCTTAATGAGCCCTTAAACAAAACTCAGTTATTTAAAATCAAGATTATATAAAACCATGCAACAGCATAAAAATATGTAAAATATGAAATACAAAAAACAAGTAATAAATTATAAAAAATACACAGATTTTAACTTTAGCAAAGGTCCCACAGACATTCTGTCATTAAGTTCAGGTGGTTCACAGGTGTTGGTTTTAATTTGCCACTTCAACTCTTGATAATTCAGGAAATCATCAGTGGGTCCCCCTCGAGGGCCCAAATCCACATGGTCAATAGCACAAAACATAAACTTGTGAGTGGAACAGATTTTAATATGTCTATAAAGGATGTTATTCTCATTTTTATGCCCTATATCACATGTGCTGATAAATCCTTTGTCTGAAAGCCCTCTTGGTCTTCCCCAAATAAAAACAGTCACAGGACTGGCACAGAGCCACATATACCACACCCTTGGAGTAGCAATATTATTTTTAGATGGTTTAATAAAACCAAAATTTTTGATTTTAATTTTCTCCTTATTAACTATAAATGGGCACTGTGGGCATCTCCCACATTTAAAACTCCCACTATTTATTGGCATAACAGAGTTTTTCTTCAAAAGCCATTAAAAGAAATGTCCTTTTGTAAACAATAGCTGGCTTGTTGCCCAATAGACTGGCAACTGTGGGATCCATTCTAAAAATTCTCCAGTAATTCATGATAATCGCTTTAATGTCATAGAAGTCTATATTAAAGGGCAAAAATTAAAGCTTTATGAAATCCATCAGTTGCACTGGTGGCCCCCCTGTGAATACCATCAATTACCAAGTACAAGAATGCTTTGAATACCCCATCAGTCCTTTTCCTCTTAACCTAGCTAGCTATGTTGCCCACAAATGAGTCTGGGTAACCTCAACCCTATATTCCTTTAAAAAATCATCACTACCCGACACCATTCTGGCTAGCCTAACAAACTGCCCCTTTACTAAGGCTCTTTCTCATCTCTTTGATATACTGATATGGTCTGACTTCTGATGGGGGCCCAGAGACTCTGAACTTTCAGGGGACCACAGGAATCCCCCACCCCATGTCTGAAGTGAGAAGGAACCAGAGGTTGAAAGTTCAGGCCTGGATTGAGGGTAAGTTACTGGATCTACCACTCAAATTCCCACTTGAGACAAGGAAGAAGGGTTACTTTGAAATCCAGAGGATGGCAATGCTGATGCCAAACTGACATGAAGTACCAATGAAGCCTCTGCATATGCAGTCTGGCAAGAGAGAGCATTGGAATAGAAGAGGCCATGAATCCTAGGGCCCGAAGAAACTCCCTGGCTGGAATGGTAGGCAGAAAAAGATGAAAAGACTGAAAGAAAGCTGTCAAGGAAAATAACATTGGAGCTGGAAGATAGGCTGACCTTTTCGATGTCTGAATCCTGCAGCCCAAATACACATGATCCTGAGAAGTAATCAGGACAGACTTTTGGAAATTTATAGTGAACCCTACTCTTTGAAGGAGAGATATGGTAAACTCCAATGCCTGTAAAAGGCAATCAAGGAGAAGGTGCCTGAATCAACAGGTTGTCTAAATAATAAAAATCTGAATGCCTTGAAGCCTGCAAAAAGCAATCACAGGAGTTAGACATTATGTGAATACCCTTGGAGCAGTAGAAAGGCAAAAGGGCAAAGCAGAAAACTGAAAATGAGAGGAAGAGGCAGAGAAATGCAAAAACTTCCTGAAAGAAAGTGAATAGGAATATGAAGGTAAGCACCCATCAGATCCAAAGATATCAGAAAAGCCTGGGGCAGCAACAGAGGAAACAAGGTTTGACGAAAAAGCATCTGAAAGGAAAGAACCTAGAAAAAGGTGTTGAGCAAGGAAAGATCCAGAATAGGCCTCCAAGTGCCCTCCATTCAAAGAATCAGGAATATTCTGGAGTAGAAACCCTTTTCTAATTGGGAATGAGGGACCATCTGAATAGTTCTCTGGTCCACCTGGGACCCAAGAACCTCTGAGAAATGCGGAAACTACTCTCGGAGATTAAGGAAGCCCTGAAAAAGAAGGGTGACTTCCACACCATGACGTTACCATGACAGATGATGAACAGACCCCAAGAATCAGATGTGATGAGTTGCCAGTTTGGAAGATGATGAACAGACCCCAAGAATCAGATGTGATGAGTTGCCAGTTTGTAAGACAGAGGAAGAGCTGAATAAACAAGGCAACCTCACCAAGAGTGGGGGTTTTTGTCTTTTGAGCAACAGGAGCCTTCAAAGATTTAGCAGGGGAAGTTCACCTACCACTCTTTCTGACTTTAGTGGCCTGATAAGACTGGCAGTGAACAAAAGCAGACCTAGTAGGATAGTTCCTCTGGAATTTAGGGATGACAGACACAAACATATGTTTAAAGTCCTGCAAAGCTTTAGTTTTCTCCTGAAGAGACTTTACATCTCAGCAGTAGCAGTCCCAAAGAGTTTTTATAATCCAAAGGAGTATCCACCAGCTTGGCCTTAATGCCCTCAAGTAATGACTACAGATGAAGCCAAGATCAACACTTCATGACAGGCCCAAAGGCAACATCTCTGGAAGAGGCTTCAGCAGCATCATAGCTAAACTTGATAGAGTGGCAAACCACCTGAGAGGTAGAACCCAAAATAAAAAGAACAGAGGGCTTTCCTTCAGAATCAAGGAGATCAGATATAACTTTACAAGCTTGGGCAATCATAACCAGAACATATCTGGTCATGTGGGTCTGGTAATTAATGGCACTAAATGCCAAGGTGGAAACAGTAGATACCTTCTTTCCAATACTCTCCATGGCCCTACTGTCCTTATCCAGATGCAGAAGCTTGGTAGAGGGCAAAGGCTTAGAAAGCTTTTCAAAGGAGACTGAGCAGGATCAGCACAATGACAATTAAACAGGAATTGACAATCCTCAGGAACCTTTTAGAACCTGCCAGGTTTCTTGGGAGCAGGGAGCTGCGAATCAGGAGTCTTAGAGGCAGCTATAAAAGTGTCCAACAACTGCAGAAGGTTTAGGCATGCCAACCTGAAACAAGTCATAATACCTCTTCTGGATATCAAACACCTGAGAAAATCCCACTAAAAGTACTCCTTTATCCTGGCTACTGTGTCCCCAAAAGATAACCCCTCCAAAGCAGAGTCAGAGCTAATGGATTCCTCTTCATTAGAGCAATAAACCAAGGGGGGAGGCATCTAAGAAAACTAAGCCAAAGACCTCTAATTAGACTCCAAATCTTCATCTGAAGAATCAGGTTTCCTAGTCCTTTTAGAATGAGTAAAAGTCCAAGGTGGGGTTGATACAGAAACTCTTTGGGTAGGCTTCAGGGTCATTAAAGCATTAAACAGGCTCTGAGTAAACTCCTGTCATTCCCTCTGAGGATCCTTAAAAAGAATAGAACATGCTTGATGTTCTGCTTTTTCTTTGGTAGAGACATCAGCCCTAACAAAGACTGGTGCTTCTCACCCCTGACAAGATTCAGTTGGAGTACCCAGTACCTCTTCCCTGACCAAAATCTGCAGAATCCCACTACTTTCCATTGAGGTAACCAACCGTAGTTATCCCTCAATGTCCAGAACATGTGTCTGCAAAGCCTCAGTAGATGTACAAAATGAAGGATCCATATTGGCCTCCAATGGGATCATGGCAGAGGAATCCAGTGCCGACAACTGGACAGCCTACAGAGCTAACACCTGCTTCTAGAGAGACGTCTGGTGAAGGTTGGACAACAAAAGATTCAGGATGAGAATTATTGGCCTTCTTCATGCCTAACACTAGTATCTCTGGATTAACTGATTCTACCATGCTACCCTGGGCCACTTTTTAAGCCACTGATTCTCAAGATAAATGGCCAGGGAAGACTACCAGCTTCTAAGTTTCTTAGGCATAATCGCCTAACAAATACTACAGGAAGTATGGTCGTAGGAAGCAACTATGCAAAAGAGACACTATTCATAATGATCCTTATGAGGAATCTGCCTCCCACAGTGACATTTTCCCTTCTTGGATGACATGAACTCCAAGGTAACCAAAAAACAGGACCAAAAATAAGTAAGAAAAAGGACACCAGTGGGGAACTTATATAATGGTTAGGGATCAGCCCAGCAAAGGGCATTCAGACAGATGATCGATGATGGCATTCAGACTGGCAGCAAAGAAGCTCTGAGTGAATGCATCTGCATGTCACCTTTATGCCCTGCATCCTGTATAGGGGGAATACATGTGACATAAAGCATATACAAGATCTTAAGGCTTTGGTATATTGGGTGGATGATGGACTATCCTTAGCAGGAGATCCCCAAGATACAGCATGCCACAACAGTGAGCTAGAAGGACATCAGCTGATACACTCTCACTCTAAACTGACTACTTTCTATAATGAAGGGCCTCTGAAGTCAGATAAGTTGCTCTATGCATCACCTCTAAACTGCTTGCTTTCCACAATGAAAGGCCTTTGAGTTCAAGTATGTCTCGCAACCCATCAGCTCTAAATTGATTTCTGTCTTCAACAAAGTGCCTCTGAGGTCATATAATTACCACTAAGCACAAACTCTAACCCTGGGATTCAATAAGCTGTACACAGTTATTTTTTTCTGTGTGAGCATCTCGCCATGATGCACACATGGGAGCAAACAGTTTGTGATTCAGTAAATTCTGTGTAGTGGCACGCAATCACAGGCAATCGCAAGCGCACTGCTAAAGTTCATGTAGCTTCCGTGGCATGCAAATCACCCCTTCAAAGCTGTCCTCAGTGATTCAATAAACTGTAAAGCAATCACATAGACTCCATGTAGCTCTTGGCCATGTATTCAAAAACATTTCAAATATAGTTGCAAAAAGGACTCTACAAGGAAACCAGACTAAGTAAAAGTGATCACATCAGCAGACAAGTGACCTTAAAAAGTAAAAATACACACATTAATATATATATTTAGAAATTCTTGTTCTTCAAAAGGGTGAACAGCAATGTTAACAATAATTATTAAATAAATGGAAGCCTCACTCCTCCCATACTACTGTACCTGTAAGTAATGCATACATCTGAAATATAAAATGGCATGAAAAACAGCATTTACACTGTAATGTAGGCATATTAAGTATGTAGGTTGTGTAATGTCACTTTTGTGTTATGCATACCTCTGCCCTGCAGTTCCCTTGCCTACATGGTTACTAACCATGTACAAGAGGGCATCTCTACATGGTTACTATGCAAATGAGGTCCACACACATTTGATTTACTTATTCAATAAAAAGTGTAACCGTGTATGGCAGACCAGTTCATATACGGACTACTACAATGTTTTTGCACTGCGGTGATTAGTGCAATTGACAGAAAATAAGGAATACATAGCAGGTGTCTGTCTGACTAATATGTAACTAGTTCTATAGCCCCATGTGTATGTATGCATGGGCTGGAGTACAGTTGGTGCAGGGATTGAGTATAGGCACTGCAACCTTATTTCCTTTTTTTTTTTGCATTTGGTGCATGCAGAGGTGCATAGTGGTGAATGGTGATGTGACTCACAGCAGTGACTGAAACTACACTTAATACTTGCAAGTAAGTAACAGGTGTATCTCACAGGTGCTAATTACAACAGAAGCAGGTGATTTTTAGCACAGTGATATTCCACAGGTTTTAAAACAGCCAGATTGACTCAAGTCTGCTTTTTCCTGACTACTGCAATACTGTTATAGTGGATTCAGGCTTCTAGGTGGTGAGACGTTTCCCTCCTGCACATTTGGTTGGAGACACATGGCTGAAATTGCATTCAGCTGTAGAAACACATGGCTGTTGCAAAATCCCTGAGGGCAAGGATAATCACACAGTGCCATACCTTTCTTTAGTAACCAAATGCACAGGGGGAAAATAATGTTTATGTTCCCCAAGGTACCAGGAGACATCAGATAATATGGCAGGCATCATAAACAGACTGCCCAGTGGGCATATTAGTGACTGTAAAAATGCAGTGCACAATAGGCAGTGTCTTTATAACTGGTGACGTGAATCATTGTTCCCTTCACAGTGTCTAGGGAGCATTACCTAAAACACATATTTGAGTATAATTGTGACTATAACAGCATGAAGGATTCCCTCCATGCTGTAGTGCACTTCTAAATGTGGTAGTTATATAAGCATGTACTGTGCACCAAGCACAACATACACTACTTCCTCTGCCCACATGCACTTATTTATAGAATTTCTAGGCATGGCACTGTATGCTTCCCTTTGCCCACAGGAAATCTGCCACAGCTACATGTCTCTGTAGCTTAATGTCACTTCAGCCACATGTTCCCCAACTAAATGTACCACAGAGAAATGTTTCACCACCTAGGAGCCTGAACTCTAATTAGTCCCATTGCCGTAGTTGATGCAATGCTTGCAATTTTATTACAATGAGACCTCGAGGGTAGCTGTCTTCAATTATTATATTACTGGTCCAAATAGGTGGTGCAAAAAGGTGCTCTAAATAAAACAAAGTAAATAAGAAAAGCACCAATGTTGCGAGTCCACTATAATATTTAATGAATTGTAAAAATAAAAAACGATGTTAAGCGCTTTCATCAACAAGTATGACTTCTTCAGAACAAAGAAACAGTTAAATAGACAAGTTTAAATACACATTGCCAGTTGGCCATTGGCTCTAATCCAACCAATACAAACAATAAAAATTCACTACTCATGAATATATAAATAGTAAAACTAAAATATTAGTTACAAAGTTAAAATTTTGACTCAAAACCATAATAACCACAAAAATAATGTATATACTATTAATGCAAGTCTGCTGCATTATAAACACGATGTTATTTTGTAAATTAACTTAGAAACTTCATGCAGTAAATGAAAATATTATTAAACTGAATCTGCCTTCTCCTTGAGAATAGGCATTATAGTTATATGTTCATTTAGTCCTGGTGGAAAACCAGCGGCTAGTCTTAACTGCCAAAGAAGCTCCTTTTTGTGTAGTACATTCTGCCAGTCACCACCTCTCACTTCAACAGTTACAAATTCAAGAATAGCAAACTTGAAACCATAGCTCTCAACCTTCCATCTCTAAAATGAGGAACACTAGCCCTCATAATGTGGAACAAAATGTTGAAACAACAGGAAGGTCATGGGATGGTTAAAATATGCTGTTTTTACTTATAAAGAAGATCTTTTAACGAATAATATGATTCATTTCTATTTACAATGGTTTTCTAAAAAAAAATATCCTAACAGATGTGTGTGACAGAGTCTTTCAATGTGAACTTTTGAGGAACTCGAGAAGGAACTGTTGTAAGACCCCAAATGATGAATGAGTCCTCATAATGAGGTACACTTTAGAAGTATGCTTGAAACATGTAAAATTATTGCATGAAATACTATGCTTATATAGGGCGTTGGTATCTTTCTTGTTTTTGATATCATAAATATGCTCATATATCCTAGTCTATAGCATTCTCTCTGTCTTCCCCACATAAAAAGAAGGACAGGTGTTACACCTAGCTATATATACCAACCTATTAGAACAGCAATTGCCTCTTTTCAAAAAAACATGACTTTTGTTCTGATTGTCAATGACAATAGAACTGCCTTGTAGTATATAACAGCAATAAGAACACCTGCCACAAGGTTTACTTCCACCTTTTCTGTCTTGCATATTCATAGAACTGTTACCTGTCTCTAACAATAGTTTGATATTAGGCCCTACTTTAGTAGAAAATATGGGTTTTTCACCCAATATTCGGAATATCTCACTATTAGTTTTAAAGATGTTCCAATTTTTTATCAATATTCCCTTCATCTGGGAGTACAGGGGACTGTATTGTATTACACAAGCCTGTTGGAAATCGGGCTGAAACTGAACTTCTGAGTCATTTACTATATTGTTAGTGTTCTCCCTACCAGTACCCAAAAGAGGAATGTATATTTCACCCCATTTATTGAGAACATCTGTAAGTATTGGGTCTGTAAAGTGTCCAGGATTACCTCTCTCCAAAAACATATTCCTTAAATGTTCAAACTCTGTTATCACATCACTTCTCAGGGTTGTCATCCTCGCTATTCTTATAGCTTGACCCTTGATAATCCTTTTTTTCTGATGAATTGGATGATGACTGTTATAATGCAAATAACTGTTGCAGAAAGTATTTTTACGGTAGATTTTGGAGATATATCCATCCTGAGCTTTAATTATTTTAGTGTCCAAAAAGTTAATCTCTTGTTTATCAAACTGAAAAGTAAATTTCAAAAATTCAGTAGTTTTATTCAGATACTGAATAAACTCAGGTATTAACTCTGAACCTCCATTCCACAAAATAAAAATATCATCCAAAAATCTACCGTAATATATAACATTAGATAAAAATAATTCACTTTGGAAGACATGTTTAATTTCCCAACCCAGGAGAACTAAATTAGCATACAAAGTGGTGCAAGCAGCACCTATGGCAACCCCTCTAAGCTGTTGAAAATATTCTCCTTCAAAATATATGTAGTTATTTTCTAATATAAGGTTCATAAGTTCACATATTAATAAGACTTCATCTGTAGTTAAAGATGATTGGGTGAAGAGTATCTCTTCAAAAAGGCAAAGACCTTCTGTTTTACGAATGCATGAAAACAGATCCTGGACATCAATAGTTAGAAAGAAGCAATCAGGAACCCATAAATCCTTCTTTATTTGCCCCAAAAAGTCCCAGGAATCCTTCAATAAATGGGGAAATTTATGCATAATGTATTTTAATTTTTTATCAATATACACTGCTAAATTATGTGTTTTAGAACCAGCAGCCGCTACAATAGGTCTAAAAGGTGGTGTCTCCAGGTTCTTATGTATCTTTGGTATTCCAAAAAGAACCAGTATCTTGGGGTATTTGTTCAAGAGAAAATCATAGTCATTTTTTGATATTCTTTGGTCCATTAAATATTCATACAAATAACTATCCAGTCTATGGTATGAAATATGTATTTCATTTTTGGAACATAAAGAATAATTATCTTCATTAAATAAGATGTTTTGCATGACATTTGTATAATCCTCTGAACTATATAAAATAACCCCACCACCTTTGTCAGGTGTCATAATTCGCATTCCCTTATCTTCTTTTAAGGTCTTTAGAAGGTTCCTTTCCTCAGAGTTTAAATTGAAAAATAATTTCTTCTTCTCACCCCATATTCTGTATAAGTCTTCCTTAACCAGCTTTTCATAAGCAGTGACAAGTGGGTGTAGTGGAGGATTGAATATACTACTTTTTTAAGGAATTTCTTGCGACTCAGTTCTTTTAGTTCTATCCGAAAACATAATATTCAAATTTAATTTTCTCAGGTATAGCTGTAGATCAATCATGACTGTAGCAATATCAGGTATTTTAGTTGGAACAAATTTAAACCCTTTTGAGAATAAAGAAAAAAATTCCTTTGTAATAACAACGTCAGAATAGTTGTATATGTTAAAACCACTTAAAGTATATTGAATGTTATGTTTGCACCGTATTGAGTCTGTAGAATCTACCACCTGTGTTGACGATTGTTTTGCTGTGTTACCTTGCTGTAGGTTTGATAATTTCCTTGTTTCCGTTTTGCTATTCTCTCTGAGCATCTCGGGAGTGGAAAATCCTGAAAATCACCCGAGTAATCTACATCATCTTCCCTGTAATTCTCATTTTCTGAGTCAAAATTAAAATTAGAGTTGACCTTGTCTACCTTTTCAATTGGTATACGGGTAATAGAACCATATTCTCCTTCATAAAAAATGAATTTGTCTGTGGGATACACCTTATGTTGTTTATATTGTATATTATATTACTGGTGTCTATTCTGAAACTTTAAGTATAAGTCATATAAAACAGAACAGCACTCAAAACTTGTATTACCCTGCAACCCCTGATAAGTATGAAATATGAAAACCTATATCTCTCCCTTTTATGAGTAATCAATCCCCTGTTTGCTATAAAGTCCTATGACGGCAATTAGTGAACAGCAACAACTAAGATTAAAATTTAAGTTACAATGCTTCTTTTTTCTTCTAATGTATTATATAATTTAATATTTTTTTTATAAATTAAAAAAAATAAGCAGCATGCCAGTTAAAAGCCTGTCAATGGACCAGGAATTCAATCAGTAATGAGTATGGCAGGAAACTCAGTGCATGACTAACAGGCAAGGGATGTATAAAATCCCCTCAGTCAGCCCAGGAAGGTAATAAGACTCCCAACCCCATAAGGGCCCTGCATTCCAGTATCTTGGCAAACACCTTTAACATTCATAATATATATATATATATATATATATATATATATATATATATATATATTGAAGGTTGGGTGTCGAGCTGGCAACTCGGCACCATAAAAACCTACTGCCAGTCATTAGCGGACTGTAGTTCCGCTGTGGCGACCCCTAACTGGGAAAAGCCAAAAGACAAACAACAACAACATATGTATACATATATATATATATATATATATATATATATATATATATATACTTGTGTCTGGCCTAGTAACAAATCTAGCTAGTGGAGGCACTGCACACCCTTAAAAAGAGATACGCAATTATGACCCCAAATACTTGCTCACAGACACCACGACATACAGGCAAGTCACTTTTGTTATATATATTTTTTTTAATTCTGAAAGTGCAGTTCTTTCCAGTCTGGGGTGGTGAGTAGCTTCCAGGACAGAGGATTGCTAAATGGGTTTACTTTGTTTCACTGAATCTCATTTCACTGAATTTCATTTCATTTCACCCCAACCACTTCACTGAAAGCTCAAATGACTGAAAACTCATTTCACTGAATCTCATTTTACTATACTGCAGTTAGTATATATGGCACTATGTAGAGTACTGTAAGGCAAATAAAAGAAATATGCCCTTTTCCCCACTGTAGTGTGATCCTGGAGTTAGAATATATAGTGAGGGGATGGGGGGTACACTTCCCCACATTGGTGGGTGTCAGTGGCATAGCCCCCCACTAAGTTTGAGTACCATTGTCTTCTGGAGAGAATTAAATCATTAGTGTTGCAACTATGTATGTCTATTGTTTAAAATGTATTGTTTTGAAGTTTCTGGTAAAATACAATATAAAACAAACAAGGTGGGGTGCTATGCCAACACATTCTGATTTATGCTGTGTGTTGCCACATAAACCGACAACATTCATACTCGCTGGCACATGTCCACTCCATTGCATTTGAAACTCTTACTTGTACTGTTCCACTGGCATTGATTTGCAGCTTTTAAGTATTGCTCCGATTTCCACATCAGAGTACAGCTATTTATTCAGGCTTATGCTTTGTCACCATCTGGACACTCATCTTTATGATTCTCAGCTTTATTCTCATATGCAGTGACACACTTTACAAAAATGTAACTCAAGATTTATGTGTATTCTGTAACTGAGAGTCACAATGTTTGTTTGGTAAAACTCATGGGAAAATGTCACTGTCAGAAACAAGGTCTTATATTACTAAATACCACTAAAAGGCTTACATAATTATTTGATTGTTATATTTTTTGTGTGTGTTATTGGTTGACAACAAATCTACTATATGTGTGTGTGTGTGTGTGTGTGTGTGTGTGTGTGTGTGTGTGTGTGTGTGTGTGTGTGTGTGTGTGTATATATATATATATATATATATATATATATATATATATATCTTTTGACATATTTTCTAGCTGACAAACTATGTATACCTGAATCAAGCCATTTGTGTGTAATTATGAAATGTGAATTTAAGGTAATACTTATTTCTCAGAAAAAAATAATCTTTTTTTTTAAAAAGAAAAACATTTTTGTCCATGTACAGCTGAGCATTAGCTGTTATTTTTGTCTCTCTTCAATCTCAGATGCTGAAGCCTTACATGACCCACTGGGTCTAACATGAGATTGATGCATTACAATGCAAATTCATACTTCCTATTACAGGGATTGTTTTATTATTATTATTACCTTAATATGCTGCACCCCACACCCAACATGTAGGGACATAAGCCCATTTAGCCTATGAATATGCTTACCCCAATATTGTTCAGCCATGACAGATAAACCCTAATTCTCACAGCTGAAGTGTTGTTATGACTTTGTGTATACAAGGAATATGCAGTTCTGTATTAAAGTTGTATTGTTATTCATTTTAAATGTAGCATAAACAACAATATGAAAACAAATTATGTCATTAAAACATGCAACTGCTCATTTGTCTTTGAACTAACAAGCAGAATCAGAAAGTGTTTTATAGGTAATTGTACCAGTGTCATTACCCAGGGCGAGTACAAACCCATTAAATATAAGTTGTGGAAAACTGCAGTGTGTATGTTATTATATATCTCTTATCTATCTGTCTATCTGTATATCTATCTATGTATCTATCTATGTATGCATGTATCAGCGTATGTATGTATGTATCTATCTATGTATCTATCTATCTCTCTAGCCATCTATCTATGTACGTATCTATCTATCTAGCTATCTAATCTATCTGTCTCTCTATTTATAATTCTATCTATCTATGTATTGCTGTGTAGTTTATTAGGTGCTACTGCTAAAAGACTAATGGAGGTAAAAAGGTCATTGACCTAAAACTGCAGAAGACAGAGCAATGGGAAAACAAATAAAACATACATTTGTTATGTTTTTGTGCTTATTTATCTTTTCATTCCCTTAAGATGTCCTTAGCATGAGAATAAATCAAAGTGCAGTTCCAGAGGAGGATGAAAGGTCATCATACAAAGTGAGGAGGAGAAGAACATGTGATGTACGACTATTCCATAGGTTCCTATGTTAGTACTAGACAGTCAGTCTACAGACCGTTACAAGCCTAGCCAATAACTCCTATTCAAAAGCTCTCTTTAGCCTCATTAGGGGCAGCACAAGGCAAACTGGGGTCTATTCCAGCCATGGTATTAGAAACCCAAAAGTCTTGAAGGAATTAAACTGGACAGACTGAGGGAGAGAATATGAAGCTACACCCCACCCCCTTATCAAGGACTAGCTTTAAGGTGGCACGGGTACCACTCTGCTTCACATGCTAAGGAAGTTTGTTCCAGAAGTGGGGGATATGTTGGGATATGACTACTGTGAAAATGTATCTTATTTAATTATCAAAGAACATTTAGAACCTTTAACTGTGTAGCTGGCAAATTATTGCTGTGCATAAAGAATAGGAGGGCAAGAAATATTACATTTTTTTTATGATTCAAAATGCAGATAATGATAAAGAAGTCTATAAAAAGTTAACTACAGAAAGAGTGCTAAAACATCCACCCAAATAGCCATGCATCTTGATGCAACTGATCTTTTTATTTTATTTTATTTATTTTACATTTGTTAACTGGGGGTGTCTGACTGAGCCGAAAAGGCCCTTTTTCAGCAGAGGCTCGGGGAGAAAAGCTCCACATAGAAAAATTACAGATACATTTAGTTACTTAGACACGATCAGTATACACACAAATTACAAAAGACGTTTTACAGTGGTATGCAGCACATCAACAGTTACATTGGAGAGAACAAACAACAAAATATTAATTTAAAAATAAAGGTAATTAATAGATTTGTGGTGTACAGCTGAAATTTGGAACATAGGCAGAACACATACATAGTACACAGGTACAGTACATACATTGTAGATTAGCCAGTGTTTGTGAGTAAGATTGAAAACTATTATCAAGTACTCTAGGTTTAGTGTGTGTACCTTATCCGCTTTCACTAGCCTGGGGAGCAATCATGGCACTGCCAACTTTGCTTGAGATGTTGCCTGATGAGGTCTTTGAAAGAGGCTTTGGACGATGTGTTTTGGATGCTAGTGGGGAAAGAGTTCCATTTTTTAGCCACTAAACTCAGGAATCTCTGAGGTCTTGCAATCTGAACAATATGTTTAGGCAAATGGATACTAAAATGAGCATTGCATTCAATAATTAGTCTGAAAAGAGATGCGCAAAGAGGAACTACGACTTATTTAGATCTAGAGGAGATGCCTTTGGAAAATTGATGGACCACATACAAGGCTTTCTGAATTACTACAGTGACAAAATTCTTAGAACCATGAATATTCTAGGGCCAATGAGTTAGGATCATAGATAGGTATGATACAGTCAAGGAGACTATTGGGAAGACTTGCCTGGCTTCCCATTTGCCCCTGAGCACTGTATGGTTAAATAACCTGTTCAGAATCACATAGAAGGCAAATGAAGGCTGAGGGAATCAAACCTTGGACTGAAGAAAGCAGCTAAACCTTGGACTACAGAAAGCAGCTCACTTATAGATCATTGCTTTAATTATTTGTACTTATTGCCAGACAAAGGTACACACTGGCATCTGTATACTCTTCATAAGAAGTTACTAGACATGTAGTCAAGGAGGTCATTGACAAGATTAGCCCAATTTTCAGAGGATTATCTTGTTAAGTTAATTGCTTAGAATTACACAGTAGGCAAATGGAGGTTAGGGGAGTCAAACCTTAGACCACAGGAAGCTGCCTGTTAAGCAGTGATAAACATAACCCTCTGGGCAAACTGCTAGAGCATTCATGCTTTCTAAGCACCCTCCCTCAAGATGCACTTTCTGTAGAAGGGCCATAACTGTCAGTCCTGAAGTAAATTTGTGACTACCAATCACTGTGATGGCTAAAAGATGAACGATTGTGAATAAGAATGTCTAGATCCCTTAAATATTGTTTGATTGGAGGGAAGTGTCACATATAAGGTATGGTGTGGAAATGTTTTGTTTACCAAAATGAACTATACTACATTTCTTGACAAGCAGTCAAAATCCATTGTCCTTGCACCGGTTGTTAATAGAGTCTAACCCATGGTGAACTGATTGCAATCCAGTGGAGAAAGAAATAAGAACACTCACTCTTCAGTTGTCTGCAAACTGATAACTACTGCCCATGAGTGTTGCTTGAACGTCTGAGAAAGGCATGCCAAATAGCTGAGAGACAGCAATGTGCCGTGTGTATACCACTAGTAATGGTTTTGTTTTCAAAAGTAGCACCTGCAATTTTAAACATTTGGGTTCTATCAAACAACCAGTTAGCTATTCCTAGTAAAGCATACGGATTTCTAAATGGAGTTGCAAGGCTCTTAGCAATGGCAGCAAGTGGATCAGTGTTAAAATCTTTGGAATGCTCATATGTGCTTTATGTACTGTACAACCGCTATCCATTGCTTGAATGACTTTTAAAAAAAAATAATAATAATGACAATAATAATAATAATAATAATAATAATAATAATAATAAATAATCAAATTTAAAGAGGCAGGACCTGACTGTTCAAAGCCAAATTTATGAGGGTCCATGGTTAAGGAATTTTCAATGTTCAAGTTTATTGAGATCTAAGATAAAAACTTCCATAGTTTTACATATGTTGCCAGTGAAACAAATGGGCCTGTAGTTGCCAGGGTACATCACTGGGCCACTACTTCTTCTGCAGACATTTTTGATTTAATATTATTTAATTTAGTGGGGAATTAATCACTGTCAAGCTGAGAAGGATAGAGATTATCATGCAAAAGTCAACATGCATATAAAGATGTACAATGCGTATTGCAGACATTTTATCACATCATATATATCCTTTGCAAGAAAAACAAAGTATATTATTATGGGGATCGTGGTATGCATGGGATCAATAGACAGGTGAAGGCTCTATAAAGGGTTGCACGGTTATATGGGGATTAAGTAGGTATTAGCTGTAGTGAAAAGAAGTGGCTGCTAGAAGAGTACAGAGAGAGAAGTAATAGCAAAAGAGAAGCCCTCTCATCCTTTAAAACATTCTGAAAGACTTCCTAGCCAAAAGCTGGCTCTGTTCTTGCTCAACATCAGGATAAACTCTATCCCTTAATGTGAACAAGTACCTGTTCATACCTTACACCTCCTTACTCTCCCTTCTTCACTCACTTTCTTATTTCAATGTATTTCTCTCTAAATATACCATAAGCCTGCTTTTCTCTCACTTCATGTTGCAATTCCTGTTTGTATTATAGTAACTTACCTTTGATTTCTCTATAAACTGGCTGAAATTTCTCTAAATAAGAAATCACTGTCATATAAGTTATATCTATTATTAACCAATGTTTTCATATTATGTATAATTTTATATAATTGTTTAAACTGTAGATTTCTTGTATAATTTTTGAAGATTGCAAAATTATTGTTCTTGAAATATTTTGTAATACTATGGAGATTTTCTCCCCATGCCTGAACTGAAAACGGCTCCTACCTAGACTTTCCCAGTAATCAAATGTCAAAAAAATAAATAAGAATAGCTAGGAAGGCATTAGAAGTGAAGGGGGGGTATATGATAAAGGATGTTTGTGGCACTGGGAGTGCCATGTGATTAGGATGAAAGTTAAATGCAGAACGTCGGAAGAACAATGAGCCTATGAAGAGTATCTTCTTCCTAGGAAACCAAATGAGTCAAACTGGTCAAATATTAAACTCCCATAAGCTTTGCATACATATTGTCTTCACTGTGAGATCATAGTTGTGTGAGCCATGTTTCACTCTTACCCCTATATCTCTGCTTTGCCCAAGCGTAGTATATATAAAAAAGAGAGTGTGGGTGTAAAGTCCTTCACATACAGGCACTGACAGACTTGCCTCCTGCAAAAAAAAAAATTAAATTGGGGTTTTCCTGTGTGTCGGCAGAAATGTATTTTGATAAGAATGAATTGCCCAATTTCCTTTGGGGGAGGGGTTAAATCCAATGGTACAGATTAGACTGCAAAAAATTATGTATGGATTGCAAAAGGCAAATGATACAGGGTAGGAGACAAGAAGATCAAGGTTTCAGGAGACAAGTTAATGAAGGGATTAAAATAAGTTCATAGTTAAGGGGTTATGTAGATGAAAACAATGAAGTGTTAGTATATGCTGGAGAACATGACTAAGGTGAATGAGGTGAAGGAGAACAGATGTGGTAAAGAGAGGGGAGATGAGGTATTTAGGTACTAACTCTTAATGATTAAGCAAAGGACCTGTAGATTTGTGGATGATAGGTATAGGGTAAGTGGTTGAGACAGAAATGTAAGATAGACCAAGAGGCAAAAAACTATGACTGTACCTGTTGGAAGGGTGCTGGAAGTGTAAGTACCACTAGGCATACATTATGGAAGTACTGGCGCTCCTTTGAGAATTGCCTAAGGATATTTGAGGCCTAACTCCAGAGGGTTCATTGTCCAGGAAACATTTGGAAGTGGGATAGATGGGAGTCAAGGGTTGGTGGTAGGCAAATGTTTCCAGAAAGGCAGGATATCAGTGGAACGTACTGGGGGTAGGAGGTTAATATTGTTATTAAATTGGTTTGTATATTGGACAGACAGAGACAGGCTGGGGAAAGGTTGTTTCCTTTTTCTGGAGAGCAAATTGTAAGGGATTTGAGCAAGCTGGGGCTGAGAAGATATGATGTTATGATGGCAGATTGTGGTGGGCTTAGGCAGATCTGAGTGGCAACATTAGTGAGTAAAGTACTTAAATGAGGAAAATAAAACACTGGAAAGTGGGGGAGGCAGGTGATACTTAGGGTAAGGAATTATGGATATTGATGAAGTTCATTTTATACACCCAACAGAGCTGAAGGAAAGTATTTTTAGGGAATCTTCCAGCATCTGGGTAGAGTGAGAAAGGAGGAGACAAGGATGTAATAGACAATGTAGCATAATTTTAGATTTAACAAATGAAAGAATGTTTGTTGTCATGGAGTTTTGTCAGAAAGGGCAGAGAAAGCTAGGAAACAGAAGAATAGAAAAGGATGGCTTTGTGAATGGTGACGAGATGCTAGGGATTACGCTTTTTTTAGAAATGACAAACAGTAAGTGAATCAGCTAGACTGTTTTTTTGGTTGATAAGGTGGTTACTGTACATTGGAGGAGGAAATACAAGGAATGGAGGATCAAAGGTGATAAGATGGACGCAGGAGTTGTTGAGAGAAGTATTAATATAGGGCATAGCTGGGAGACGGACTGAAGGTGATGTGAAGAGGAAGAAGAATTATGGCATGGCAAGTGGCTGGAGAAGCAGGAGTACAGATAAAAGGAGATGTTTCTGACTCAGCAAGCCCCTCGTGGTCCTGCAGAGTGGTGCTAGCTGCAGAGGAATGAAAAAGAGTGACTGCTACCAGACTTTAAGTACCTTTTTCTGCCCTTACTTTTGCGACTGTCTGTTCTTGCCGAAAAGCGAGTAATAACTGCTATTTTGCTAGATTTAAGCTTGTTTTTGCATTTTATTCAATACCTGCACTTTTAAGTTTGTCTTGTTGTTGATTTAACTGTTGAGGCTGCCCACTCAAGTGCGCTAGCCTGTGTAAAGTTTTTCTGTGCATTTTTCCTGTTGCCTGTTGAAAAAAAGAAAAAAACAAAAAAAATATCCTTGTTTTCCCCCCTTTCCTGAGCTAGAATAGTCCCTAATACAGATTTGCTGTATTCTGGACTTTTGAATAGTTCCTGTGTTGCCCATTTCCTTACTTGGATAGAAGGATGCTTCTTTGTTCACCAGTGGGAATGGGGAGCTTTGAGCAGCCTATCTGTCCCTGGAGGAGTGACCTCAGCACAAGATCTTGTTGTTTATTGGCCGTTTTGGGCCATTTCCTAGCTCTTTCAAGTCCCCTGTTTAAAAACCCGCTTTAGCGCAAAACATTTTGCACATAGCGCAGCATCGGGCAGCGCCGCCTAAACAGGTTTAGACTATTACCGGCTCCACAAAGTCTGCTCTTCATTTTTTCCCTTGGAACTGGTCTGTATCTCTAAAAGAAGCACTCTATTCACACTAAAGAAGCACTCTATTCACACTATCTCTAAAGAAGCACTCTATTCTCACTTTATAAGCTTCCCACCTGCACTTAAGAAGAAATTAAAGCACCAAATCTCTTATACTCTTCTAAATCCAAACTTAGAAGGAATGAAGCACTAAATCCTCTCTTATACTCTTCTAAATCCTCCTAAAACAGTCAAAAGTAGAAATCACAAATATCCTGACATGTCCAAAGGACAGTTTTTTGTGTACTCTCCAGTCCAGTTGGTAAATATGAGAATCTTAAGGCAGTGTTACAGCTGTCTTATGTACACAGACAACCCTCTTCTCCTCCAAAAAAGCTCAAATATATGTGAGAGATGCAACTATATTGCCAAACTGGAGGCTGAGCTCTCTCAAACCATGACTAGCACAGTCAATCAGGAGAAGAAGGTAACTGCACACATCACAAATCCAGTCTCACATAGATCTATAGAAAAAACAGACCAAACACATAAACACACAAAAACATACTCGGAGGCTCTAAATAAAAACCTGCCTAAGCAACAGAGACCTCCAAAGCATACCACCAAACAACTGCCATCACACAACAATACCCACGTATCACATAGTCCACAAACTCAGTGTGCCACACAGTCCCAGCCCATAAGGCTAAACAACACACCAAATACACTTGTAATAGGTGACTCTATAGTCAGACAAACTGACGTCCCACTCAGCAGGCTGAACAAGGAGAAGGTCACTGTAAGTTGTCTGTCGGGTGCCAGGATCCGCCACATAACACACGCACTCAGGTCACTCCATAGCAAGTACAAATATGACTCCGTCATTGTCCATGCAGGTGTGAGTGACCTGAGATGTACCTCCCTGGACTACATGAAAAGAGACATAGAGGAGCTCTCTGATCATGTAGCCCAGACTGGTATGACCCTGACCTTGAGTAGCATCTTACCCTCACCAAGAATGATGCCACAGTATAAAGAAAAAATGTCAAATTTTAACAGTTGGTTAAAATATTGGTGTCACTCAAAGGGGATCCAGTGTCTGTCAGCCTGGGATGACATGCTCGACAAGCCACGCTGCTTTGCTAGGGACGGCTTGCACATGTCACCCCTGGGCTTTCGAATACTGGCTAAGGCTCTTGCCACCCCCATAGTGCCTTTTTTAGGCAAGGCTCAAAAGACAAACCCACCTCCATAGAAAATACAGAGAAAAAGAAACTAAGTGTAATGCTACTCAACGCCAGAAGTCTAAACCTCAAAATGCAAGCACTCGAGACTCTCCTCAGTATGGAGAACATCGATGTCTGTGCAGTAACAGAGACCTGGTTCAAGGCTCCAGAGAGCACCCCCAGCACTACCAGGTTATACTTCATACCATGCGTTCCAGCCATAAAGCTCGGACTGAACCACAAAAGGAGGGGAGTATCCATATATATCAAAAATACCCACACCTCCAGGTTAGTAGCACTGCACAAAGCAACGGAAACCATCCACGTGCAGCTAACAGTGGGCAAAACTGCATTTCAGTTTATAGTCTGCTACAGACCACCCTCTCAAACTCAGGAACCCCACTCTGCCTTCCTGAAAACACTGGAGAACATGAAAGTCTCTCCAAACACCATCATATCGGGTGACTTCAACTACCCAAACATTGACTGGGTAAACTACTCAAGCCCACACACCCTTGCCCAAAGGTTCCTAGAGTTTATAAACTCATATGCTATGGAACAACTGGTCAATACCCCCACTAGAGGGGATGACATATTGGATCTGGTCATCACAAACATAGGGACGCTATGTTCCACACCAGAGGTATACCCCTCACTGGTAAAATCAGACCACAAATTAATCTCACTGGACATCCATATCCTGTCCCTATCCCCAGCCAAGGTAACCACGGTGAAGAACTTCTCAAAAGAAAACTTCACACTTCTCAAAACTGAGGTGGAAACCTTCAAAGCCCCTGGGCCAGTGGAAAACACGGCTCAAACCGCAGAATCCTTTGCAAATGCATTCTATGGACACCTGCAGGAATGCATGGATTGTGCCATCCCATATAAAACCAAGACTCACTCCTTCAGGGGCAGGAGACCTGTCTGGTTGACCCCGGCCATAAATAAGCTGTACTACAAAAGGAGGAAGCTACTACATGATAGAGCAAGATCCCAAAAAGGGAAGGCAACTCTGATCAGTACCAGCAAGAAGCTACGATCCCTAATAAAATCATCTAAGGCCAGCTTCGAAAGAAAAATTGCACAAGATGCTAAGGACAACCACAAGGCATTCTTTAGTTATGTCATGAACCTGGGCAGCAACTCCCAGATATGCTCCGTTAGTGCAAAATGACAAAAAATACACTGAACCAACAGACATTGCCAACATCCTGGCAGACAGATTCAGTGCAAATTTCTCCCCCCATCCCCCCAAAAGAGCAAATCTCCATCCCAACAGAGTGTAACCTCCCAGACATCACAGATGATCAGGTGAGAGATGCCCTCTCCAAAGCAAAAAACACAGCATCAATGGGACCAGACGGTGTTCCGGGAAGCATCCTACACGAGCTACAAGATGAGCTAAACCCTCGCCTAAAGTTCCTGTTCAACCTCAGCCTTACCACAGGATATGCACCCAAGGAATGGCGTACAGCAACAGTGGTCCCGCTCCACAAGGGAGGTGCCACAACAGACCCTGGTAGCTATCGCCCTATAAGCCTGACTAGCCTAGTCTGCAAAGCTATGGAGCGTATCATCATAGAACTCATAAACAATGATATCGGTAACCTTCAGACACTGGATCCTACCCAGTTCAGCTTTGTTAAGGGCAGGTCTTGCCTCTTGAACCTGGTCGACTTCTTTGAAACAGTTACCAGGGCCATAGACGGAGGGAAAGTGATCCACACAGCCTACCTGGACCTCGCAAAAGCCTTCGACACAATACCCCACTCTGGTATCATAAATAAGCTCACCAGCTTAAATATCAACCCCTATGTCACAAGATGGGTTGCAAACTGGTTCAGGGATAGAACCCACGCAGTCAGAATTGCAGGAGCCTTGTCAGACTCTAAACCAGTTACAACTGGAGTTCCACAAGGCTCAGTCCTGGGACCTCTCTTGTTCGGTATTTACTTCTCTGAGGTACAGGCAAACACAGGAGGACTATGAAGTTTGCAGATGACTGCAAACTAGGTGCCATAATAGACTCCCTGGCTGACACAAGCACTCTCCAGAAGGGTCTCACAGAGACAGATAACAGGTGCCAGAGTCATGGCCTAAAGCTAAATGCAAAAAAATTCATTGTCATCCCCTTTGGGAAAAACAAAGTGCCCACAGACTACCACATAGGAGGCAACACACTAAGTACGGAGGAAGTAATTAGGGACTTGGGGACCCAAGTAGATAGTAATCTCTCTTTTGACAGCCATGTTGCCAAAGTGGTCAGAAAGACCTTCTATATAGCCCACCTCATCATGAAAAGTTTCACATCTAGATCAAGTGAGGTTATTGTACCACTCTATTCATCACTCATCAGGCCCATAATTGAATACAATGCCCCATTTGGGATGTACCTTACCAGACACCTGCAGCAACTGGAAAGACCCCAAAAGTACCTCACCAAGAAGATAAAGGGACTCAAACAGATGCCCTATGCAATCAGGCTAAAGAAATTCCGGCTCTACTCAGTTGCTTACCGCCTACTCAGAGGCGACCTGTGCCTGACTTATAAAGCCATGTCCAACCCAGATTTAATGGACATGCTCCATCTCAAGAAATCCAAATCCCTTAGAGCTACACATTCTAGAGACTTAAACCTGAGCACGGAAATAAATAGGACATGCTGGAGGGACAGATTCATATCCCAGAAACTCCCATCACTCTGGAACAAAATCCCAGTCCAGGTTTGGCAGAGCCCCTCACTGACCCTCTTCAAGAGAAATCTTGACGAGTGGATGGGAGACCGTAAGTATAACCCCGGGATCACTTCTGGGTCCCTGCTAGACAGAGGCAAAATAAATTAACCATAAAGGGACAATATTCTGTGACCTACTATTCATAAGCACAGTCTACAAATCTAAAAGAGTGGTGAAAGCCAAACACACGCTGGCTAGGCTTGTAAATACCCTAGGGCAGATAGCCTAGTATCAACCTATGAACCTATGAACCTATAATAAAGTCAGTTGGAAGGAAGGGCATGGTGAGAATGGAAGCTCATTGAGGAAAGAATAGCTAAAGGCAGACATTTGCAGGAAGAGAACTAGTAAACTGGAAGTAAAGGTATGAGGGGGACTGAACATAGATGCACAGATGCTGGCTAAGAAGCTGAACATTTTGAGAGAAGAAGGAGAGAGTTCTGGAAATGAAAGATAAGGAGGAAAGAGAGTATAGGACATACGTGGGATTTTGTAGGTATTTGGGATGTTTAATGAAGAGTTTTGTAAGAGAGAATTAGGAGGCATTAGGCAGGAAAATGGGGGAGCTGAAGTGAATGAATATGATGAAAGGACTGGGCATTACCTGAGGGTCTGAGAAATTGGTTGAATAAGGAGATAGGAGAAAAAGGCTCTAAAGATCATTAGGTCACTGAAGAGTGGCATATCAGCCTAACTCGATATCCATAACATTAACACAATGTTGTAAGGCATTATTGTAGCAAGCAAATTAACAGTGGTGCTGATGGCAGTTATGGGGGGAGACAGAGAGAACCATGACTGTGCAAAGAAACTGTAGCTGTGGTATTTTATCTGAGTAGAAAGAAAAGAAGACCCATCCAATTGTAGACCAACTTCCTTGATTAATATGTACACAAACATATATGCCAGAGTCATGGCAGCATGCTAGGAATTGTGATTGTCTGGCTAGATTTGACCAGGTATAGTTTGTGAATGGATAGTAGTCAAAGTACTACCAGTGTCTGTTACTGTATTCTATGCAAGAAGGGAAAATGTGGGAGCCTGTTATAAAAATATAACATGGCTAACTGAAGTTTTTTGTCAAGTTTCAGAAGAAATGGGGTTGAGGCAGTAGTATGTGTGGAGGTGAAAGATTTGCAAGGCTCCTACTTTTGGTGTGCTAGCAAATGTGGGATTATCTAGGTCAGAAACAGCATGCTGGGCTATGAATAGGTATATTTTCTGTCACTATTATTGTGTGAGATTATTTAAGTTAGAAAAACATGTGCTAGGTATGAGCATGGATATTTATACCCCGATTATTATTTGGGATTATTTAGTTTAGAGAAAGTGTTTTGGGGTATGACCAGGTATGATTTCTGTCCCCATTATTGTGTGGTAGTGTCTTGGTTAAAGAAGGTGTTGGAGGCATGAGCAAGTATATTTTCCGACCCCATTACTATTTCTGTTAGTGACAGGTTGTTTTGGTAAGTACAGGAAGGATTAATTCATTTAACAGGTTTGGGGCATTAGTACTAAACTGTTTACAGATGGCTGTACACTGCCATTGTCAGAGATTAGAACATTTTTATTGGATGCATGGGATATTTTATATAGTCTCTGAGATTGTTGCGTTTCAGATTTTATCTAAAGAATTCAGTGGTAGTGATCATAGTGAAGGGGACGATATGAATTTAAAACTTGGTTATAAAAGTATACCAATAAGTGGTAGAAACCAGGACAAGGATATGGAAAAGGATAGGTGGAGAAATTCTGGTGATAGGTAATTGCAGGAATAATGGAATAATATGAAGTCTTTTTGGTGGAGAATAAGGCTTTGCAAATGATTGCATTATCTCTGAATGTGTATATATGAAAGCATAGCCCCACATTTCCAAAAGAGAAAAATATCAAGAGATAACAGCAAATGTAAGACATATTTGTATTCTGAGGGAAGAGAAGGAGGGAGGGTCCTAAGGTAAGTAAAACCTAAGGAGAGAGAGGTTCATAGGTAATTAATAAGCTAATGACCACAGGGGGCCTTTTATAAGCCTAGCCATGCTCCCCATGACAAGTTGTGATACCCTCTGCTTATTTTAAGGAGTATATATAGGCTTGGTCATGGGTGGCCAAGCATTCACGGCTGCCTTTGTCTAATAGGGACATAGGTGTCAGATCAGAGGTAAATTTTCCATCCACTGGTCCAGGTTATGCTTGAATTGGGTTAGGGAAGAAGCCTGCTTCACATGGATAGGAAGTCTGCTCCAGAGAAGGAATAGTCACTGAAACACATACCTATCCCTCCAACACGTCCTATTTATGTTGCAGATGAGATTTAGAACCATAGATCAGGTAATTCCTATGCTGTTTGTTTTGCAGATGTGCAACTGGCCCATCACAGTGGAATCAGAGGACGGTTTATAGGCCTGACATAGATCACCTCTCAGAAGTCTGTCGGAGAACAAGTACAGGATAAGTCTAGTCCAAGTACGACATGTTGTTTATGCCCTATACGGTTGCAGTTAGAATGAAAAGTCATGTAAGGAATATAGTGAGTTACAGAAAAGGGGTGAAATGGAGATGACTGCTTCCATCCATGCTTTTCTCTGGGATATAGAGGCAGGATACAAATAATAAATAATGGTGGATGTTGGAAGTAGAAACATAGTTGGGGGACATCTATGGTTAAGCCATTGCTCAAGATGCTGGGTACAAAAGATGCATAATTACTGGATAAGGGAAGGGAGGCAAGATAATTTCATGGTTTTGTAAAAGGTGGATCAGAGATATGAGATAACAACTGGGAGGAAGATAGACATGAGGGGTTAAAGATTTGGTAGGTAGCAGAGCATAGTGAAATGGATAAAGGCAAAGAAGCTAAGTGGTGGGTAAGGGTAGTATGGTAAATGTGTGTTTCATAAACTGTAACAGCTGCTTAATATAACTATAGCAAGCAGTCTGCTACAGTTAAAAAGGATAGAAACTTTTTTTTATCTTTTGCTCCTCTGCTCCTCAAGTCCATGGAGAGGAGCTTTTTACATTTCTTTTTTTTCCCTCCTCAATTTAATGTTCAGGAAGGCACCATATCAGGGGATGGCACTGGGTGCAAAAATAGCTAGCTGCACCTCTGCCTCTACCATCCTTCCTACTTGTTCTTTGTCCTTGTTATATTTCCCCTCTAACCCCCTCTTCAACAACAACAACAATAACAACAACACTTTGGCATTTTTACCCACAATAAAAGAGTATAACGTTCTACACCCACAAAACTGTTTTCCTCCCCTTTCCTTTCTTACGTTCTTCTGTTTGTGCTTCCACATTTCTGCTTGACCTGTTTCCCCATTTCCTCCCAGTTTATATGATAACATGAATTAGCACTTTGCTATGGTGCACTTGGATGAGTTGCCTGTTATGTCCATGTAGCAGCTAAGGGTTGTTTCAATGTGCATGTGACCACATGTAATACTGGGTCCCCCACCTGCATGTCACCTTCTCTTGGGTTAAATGAGCCCTTATAACACAGTTAGTCAAGTGGCATGGCTATTGTCATCAAGGTTGCAAAGATTCATTATACAGCACTGTCGCAGGCTTGACCACTCTATGCCAACACTCATGTGTGTCTAATCATTATAAGGTTATGTCACACTAAATTCATTATACTATTTATTTCTGTACCATCGTGTTATATTTTTTTAATAGCCCCCACAGCTATTTTCAAAAGTGACTACTAATAATGTCTTTCATGCTAGTATTACTAACACCTCTCAGCCATACATGGGTCATAGGTATGACTCATTGTAGGCTTACTAACACCAAATCTTTCACTTCTGTAACAGGCACTCAAATGCTACTGCAGTTTCTGGAAAGTCCTTCTGGTGATATTACTGATTATATTTACAGAATCTTGTGTTCATCATGTAGGGCATGTCCTTTACTTAGTATTTCACATTATACACGTAAAGGTAGGTTTAAAACTTTAACATATTTTGCCTTTCATGTTGGATTCTACTTACTTCTAGTGTTTCATCCTTCTTTACTTATAACAAAATGTCAAACAACTCTAAAATTCTAGTTTTCATAGAAGCCAATATATTTATGACAGCAGTCTTGCATAGATGTTTACCCCTGATATTTTCTGAATTTTTTTCATTTTTATATATTTTTTGTTCTATTACTTATATACAGGAGCTGTGATTATCTTATTTTTCTTTATAATGTTTCCCTATTGAATTAATATTCTTTTTTGTAATAAATGCAAATTAATGAAACAAGATTATGCATGAACATTGGTTCAAGTGTTCAACATTTCAGTCCACCTATATGGCAATGAAGGTTAAATAAAATAAACCATGAAGCCTGAAAATCACTTCAGAATTAAACTGTTGCATAATGGTGGGGACCACAGCATATCATTCTCAAGGGTGAAAATACTTCCCTGAGTATATCTAGTCTTAGTCTTAGCAGCAAGCAAAGCAGCAGTGCATTGATCATCTTTCAGTTATTCTTACTTCTCCAAGAATAGATTTTACACAGTCTTAATGTTTAGTCATTTTCAAAACTCATACTGCATGTGACTGATCCTAACATACTATGCAGTCCTTATACAAATGAAACCAGATCCTCAAATAGTCTGGTTGTTACAATCATTTGCTCACTTATTGTCCAATACCTGAATTATCATACTGAAGGTTGTGAGGGAGCCAAAGCCTCTCCAAGCACTCAGTACACATGTGCCAGAGAAGTAATGCTGGAGGAGATGCCAGTCTATTGCATCTAATTCTCACTGGGAAAGAAAGTTGTAATGCTTAAGTACTGATCTTTGTAGAACACGAATATGCATCTCAGCCACCTTGGAGTTTTTCTCTATTATTACGTCCTTCCAGTAGTCCCAAATATATATGCAATATATCCAGCAAGCCTAGTTGCCATGATACTATCGTATAGTTTTATAAGGAGAAGCTGATAGCTAACATTGCTGAAAACTCATACGAGGATGAAGTATACCACTGTCTAAATAATCGCTTCATTACTGCTTTTAAGCATGAAACTGGCAATCTAATATTTAAGATGACCTGGTGAAAACAATGAAATATCATTATTTGGAGACTGTTTCAGTAGCTTTTCCAGAAGCTGGTGAGCTACAGCTATTTCTCAGATGTCTGAAAGAAAAAGATGCATTTAACATTTTTCAGAAGCTTGGAGTTGCCTTCTTAAGAACAACAGCCATGACTACAAATGTTTAGCAACCAGAGATGTCTGGTTTGGCAAGTGAGTTGGTACATGTATAGCTTCATACAGGGACAATATGGTCAACAAACGAAAGATGATCAATGCACTATTGCTTTGCTTGCTGCTAAGACTAAGACTAGATATACTCAGGGAACTATTTTCACCCTTAGAGGAACATAGGATGGTGTCCTTCATGTGCTGTGGTGCTGTCAGAGAGATTTACTAGTAGATAACAAACATACCTGAAGGACCCCTTCCTTCAGACAGATAGGGGTGATCATCAGTATACCACAATTAACAACAAAGAGTAAATCAGGGTGGCACTTTTCATGCAACTACCATTAAGTAGTCGAACAGTTTCAGCGGAGATGGACTATGACTATCAACAGTGCAGAGCTAACCAGTAAGAGATTCACTATTACATGCTAGAAGCTGCCTTATCTCTTGCCAGAGAAAGCAAATGGGAGCCACTTCCAAAACCTGATAAATTCTATTTTATATGGTATGGGATCTGTGCAGATGTGTTTAAACTATGAGTAATTAACACCACTGAGCAATTCAATGCCATTAAGTTTCTTTAATTGAGAACCAGTGTGAACCTGGAATTGCATTAGTAAATGTAGTTGTGTTTTTATGGGTGAATCCTTTAAGCATGTAGTTGGAATAGGGTAATGACACGTCAGTAGAGGGAAGAGTACCCAGCCTGCATCACAGTGGCTCAGTTTACTTATCTGATTGCATGGTTTTATTTAGGATCAGAGATAAAATATGTCAAAGATTTCCTTTTGTTACATCTGAGCATAAACACTATCTAACTTTGTTCCTCTTGTCTGTCCCAAGGCCATAGAGGAGGGTGTTATGCCATCTAGGATGGAGTCTGGTTTTGCTTTAACTCTGCAAAAGTTGAACTGGTTATTAGCTGACCCATTTCTTCCAGCAACTGCTAGGGTCCTCCCACTTATACCATTAGTTAAATGCCAGTCAGGGGTGTGACAACAGAGGAGAGTTCTCCTTCCAACCTAAACATATATGGCCTTTACCTGTGTATACAGTATTGGCAGATTACATATGCCCCGGGATTCATGAAGCTTGCGCCATGCGCCGGAGTAGCCTCGACAATCTAGCGCCAAATATGGCCGTCGAGCGATTCAGGTAGGAGCTGTTTCTACGTGCACTACCAGCATATGCCAGAGCTGCGCAGCTCCTGGCACATGTATGCTAATTACCCCATGCACAGCAGTGTAGCATGCAAATGAAGGTATATAGCGATTCATGAATTTGTGCAGGCGTAGCGTAAGCATGTAGAAATGTAAACCAAAAAAAAAAAAAAAAAACGGTTTAGATGTTGTCAAACATAAAATCAGAGCCATGAAAGCAGACCAAACTTACGTATTATAATGTTAATATATGTCAATGGCTAAATATATAGCCAATGGCATAAAACAACATGCACAACATATAAGAAATAACATTTAATTTCATGGCCACACCAACGCAAAGTAAAACTGCAGTGCATCGGTGCACAAATGGGATCATAATGAAAATATATTTAGATGTCATAAAACTGTAATGTAACGCAATTCATGATATCCCCCGAACGCAGGAGGAGTTGGCCAGCAATATGCATCTCTTCCACCATGTGGTGGACTACCCGGAGGTACTGGGTGCATTAGACTGCACGCACATACACATCAAGTCATCACCCGGTGAGCAGGGTAGGCGCTACATAAACCACAAGGGATTCCCCTCCATCAATTGCCAGGTCATGTGCAATGCCCAGGGCATTATCATGGATGAATGTGCTGGCAGTCCTGGAAGCTATCACGACTCCCACATCTGGCATGCCTCACAGCTGTATCAGGTATTTGCCAGGGGGCACATCCCATATGGCCACCTGGTGGGGGATGCTGGCTATGCACTGGAACCGTGGATGATGACACCCATCAGAAATGCACACACAGCCATAAAAGAATGCCATAATGAGGCACACGCAGAAACCAGAATCATCATAGAGTGCGTGTTTGGGATGCTGAAATCATGGTTCCATTGCTTGGACATATCTGGTGGAGCCTTGCAGTACTCTCCAGGCACGTGTGCCCACATCTTCATAGTATGTGCCATGCTACACAATATGATCCTGCAGAAACAGCTGCAGCAGGGACAGAATGGTGAAGGCCCTCACAGCCCACCACCATTGCCAAGGGACCCACAGGCACAGAGGTACTCAGACCATGAACACCCTGTGCCAGCCCCAGTAGACAGATGGAGACATACCCAGTATGCCCATGCCTTGGCAAAGAGAGAACATATAGCACACACACTGACAGTTTAGGCACTCATGGACTGACACCCTTCTCCACCTGCACACACAGCAAACATGGATGGCACACACACACACACACACACACACACACACACACACGACCACCTGTAAATTGTCATGTATAGGTGGTCTACTGTGTGCATCCTACATAGGTAGCCCTCAACTATTGTACACACAACCGCCATTGGCACAAGGTAAGTCAATACCTGAACAGTATATTAAGCTATCAGCATGTGTCCATACTGTATGTACAGGTTCATAGATACATAGGTAGGTACATGCCCAACCGCCGAGGCCACTCATAAGCATAGGTAAAACGTGTCTGCTGTCGCCACCCCATCAATCAACTAACTGTCACTCTGTGGAGCAGAGTCACTTGCGGGATCCCTGGGGTGTAGCTACTGTTCACCACCCACTCTGCAAGGATTCCCTGGAGTGTCAGTGAGGGGTTTTGTATAATGTAATCAGGGATGTAGTTCCAAATAATGGGGAGTATCCCTGACAGGAATCTTCACAGATGTGTACATGTTACATAGTATACCTTAAACACAGCTTGCATATATAGGTAGTTCTCCACAGACTAATAAACATGTGGAACACACAACCACTGAAATGTGCGTTAATCACGCTTGCACTACCAGTGCCTGCTCTGAGAGGGAAGATATCACTGCCAGGATTAGAACACACAACCATGTACACATTCATCACAATAACATACCACTAAGCTACCTAAGATGTACAAATGGCAGTTGTATATACTGACAGGATAAAACACAAAAGGTAGGAATGTGTTGAAATAGGACAAACCAGCATGTACACAATGAAAGGTGCATGTTATATATATATATATATATATATATATATATATATATATATATATATATATATATATATATATATATAAATATATCTATATATATATCTATAAAACCACATTTCATGCTGGAACTACAAAACATGATTAAACTCCACCAACTAACCATTGCCCATAAAACCCTTTATAAACCTTCCTCTACTCCTATTCTATCCACCCTCATCACACCATATATAAATCTGAAATCCCTACGTTCCTCTCACAAAAACCTTGTACATACCTCTAAACCCAATAACAAGGCTGGAGAATCTCTCTTTTCTAATGCTATTGGAAAAACTTGGAATCTTCTCCCCAGTGATCTTTCCTTTCTCCCCTCTCCCTCACTTTTCAAAAACAAACTGAAACTTTACCTAACAACACACTGGCTGTGCCCCTGTTCTAAACTAGACTACGCATCTAGCCAACAAGATTTACCTAAATTTCTGCTACTATTGACTACATATGTACTATTTTATTTTCTTAACCTATAAATACCACCTTTTACACTACTCTAGAACAAATACATTTTCTTTACTAATAAACAAAGTTCTTTACTACTAAACAAAGTCTCTCTGTCTAGCCATACTATCCTCTGTCTCTCTAAATTCTCTTTACAGAAGATTTTTCTTTCTTCTATACTCTAGTTGCATATTTTACATAATTACTCTTTTATCACTTGTCCTTCTTTATTGTATAATTACCTCCTTTTCATACTACTTTACTATAAATATTCTAGCTCTAAAGCTCTTTGCTTTGTCCTCTCTGATTTCCATATTATGACCTGCTAGAAGCATAGTACATAATGTATGCATCTACATAGTCACCTTATTACTTTTTATCCTTCCAAGGTTTTATTTTGTAATTTGCAATGTATATCTCAATATGTTTTATTCTTCTTCTAGTCCTATGTTAAAATGATTTTTAAGTTTTTTTTTCTCACTTAGTTTATCTTGGAGCTTTTCTCTCTGGGCCCCTACTGAAAATGGACATATATCCAGTTAGACTAGCCCGGTCAACAAATATAAAATAAATAAATAAATAAATAAATAAATAAATGTCGATATATGGGGATATACATATATATGTAGATATATAGATAGGTTAACAACATCTACATAACCATGGAGGTACATATAAATGGGATACCTACCACATACCGACTGCTTTACATATCGACGCATGTAATCCCGAGACTTAAGATCCGAAAGAACACAGTTCGAAACACCAGATGCGTGAGGTATAATCTCACAATGTTAATGGACAGTTAGTCAGTGCTTCTGGTGTTGCGGTTTGGGTAGGTTACTCTGTGTACGTGTGTTTCTTAGGGCTGTAGTGTGTGTAAGTGCGTGTTGTGTGTGTGGTATGTGTTCTTGGGGGACTGTAATTTGTGGTTGTGGGTTAGCTTTGTGCATCTGTTTGCGTGACCTACGATGTAGAATATTAAGTAGGGGTGGTGTGGGTGCAGACACCTACATGGGGTGTGTAGGGGGCTTGACCACCTGCCCATACGTAGTGTAGGATACTTTGTTTGGATGTGTTGGGTAGCAGTGTGCCTGTGTGTGCATGTGTATGTGTTCCATTTTCATGTTACCTTCGCGAGTTACTGTTGATGTCAGTAATGTGGGGTATGGGAGTCTGTTCCTGGGACTGTGTGCGTCAGAACACTGTGGTTTCAGGATTCGTGGGTCTCCCGTATACAGCGGTTGAAGTGTTCACATGTGTGCATAACATAGATCATAGCAATCACACATTCCGCCACTACCAACCTTTATGAACAAAGGATATGGAGATTATATGCCTATACACCATTACAAATATGTGCTATGGACATGAGCCAATGATAGTGTTAACACCTGTTCCACTGGGGACACTCCCTCTTTGGGCAGTTGTGTCCTGACCAAATATATTAAATGTGGCAAATGTCGTGGGATTGTAGGACATAATTATGTCCCATATGTACTGTAATAGTTGCATGCAATAGTTATTTCTGTATCTAAAGTACCTACATAGTACAGGAAACAGGATAAGCTACTAAACTGCTACAAGAATAAGCTTATAATTAGGCAAGAAAGGAAAGTTCTATCGCTTGTACTGACCGTGGGTTTGTGTCGTCCTGTAAAATCAGATGTGTGTCCCGAAAAGGACCCACTATGGACATATGAAAAGGTGACAACCCTAGCCAAAGAAAGTCAGTCACCAACACAACTACGATGACTGCAAATACCTATGACAGAAATGCACAGCTATCATGTAGCAACACGTTATTACATTCAGATGTATTACCGAAGGGATTCAAGGACTAACATCACCTGCATGCTATACAGGAACCACATAACAGTGCCTTAATGAATCAGCCTGCAAATACCATAGTATTAGTCCACAAAAGGATAGGTGTTCAAATAGGGAAGGAACCCTCATGCACATAGCAATTATGTATAAAAGCAGTTCCTACACACCTGCATTTGCTAAGCACACCCACCAACATCACCCCCATACCCAAACATAGTACAATACAAACTGTAATAACATTCCAAACTATACACACACTGTACGACATTTGCAGAAGCCTTAACATACCTTGTCAGTGACACACTAACATGGCCCTATGTGAAATAGCGGCTGTTATACAAAGGAACAGCTGTTGATGTAATAGGGTTTGTTTGCACTAATCCCGTTTCAGAGGACTGTGTGTACACCAGGATGTGTTAGAAATTACTGAGTAACAGCACAGTATGCTACACCTGTACACCAGATCAAGGATGTCTGGTGAGCACACTGTACACCACATAACAGTTCATGCATAGCCATATGGCCTTGAGCCGGCTAAACATCCTTGCCAGACTTAAACATCTGCAGAAGTATCAGGTACAAACAAACCCTGCATAACTAGCACTGTTCCGAAATATAACAGCTGTACTCACATGTAGAACTAAATTGTCTAGCCATTACACACAGTCCACGGAGTCATGAAGCTAATATATCTCTGTGTGTCTCCATATCACTGTTGAAATATATCTCAATAACACATCTAGGCTGTCTCCCTCAAAAGTAAAGGCAAGCGGACAGCGGCCAAAAGGAGTACTCACTTATACACCACTGTTGCCATGGTATCGGCTAATGGAGTAGCTGCACAGCTGATGTGCATCAATTAACTACTGGAACAGCAATTGGTGGACAGGATACCACATGTTACCGATATGTAACTAGAAAAGGATGTGTTATCACACATTCAAGCCATCCATATATACCAGCAGAACATTACAAATAACATTGAAACACAAACCGAAAAGGATTGAATCAACTGTTAACGATACCTCGGGTTACTAATAAGGTATGTAGAACAGTCAGTATATCTGTGTATGTAGTGCTATTCTGTAGTATTTAAAGTGCACGCAATCCATATAGTGGAAACAGTTATCTTGTAGTGATGTATTGTTGAGCATAGTAACGCTTGTAGTATTTGTGTGTACTGCTGTAGGTCACAAGGCAAACACCGCATACACCACAAGGGACGCTATATAAGGGCTTTGAACAGAAATACTCCTCACCAGCTGATGTCAGTGGCAGGGCTGGTCCAACAAGTACGTGCTATAACAGGGGATAGTATATGTTGATATATTGTAACTGTAACCATATGTATGGGTGTATTACAGAGAATTACATGTGGAAGGTTGGGCCACTGTGCAAGTATGTTTGGATTTTGGGATATTGTGCCAATAACTGTGTAATGTACAGTATTGTAAGCAGATATGTATTACATGCTGCATAACATTACTGTAATGTTAGGCAAACATTTGTTATGTCAATTGGCATTTACAATACACAATAACAGGATACATATGTCTTTTAGTGAGCTGACAGTTTATCAGCATGATAGCAAAGTAAAATGGAAGAGCTATTTAACTATCCATGCACATAAGACATGTAATATATGCAAAGGTAGGTACTAGGCTGTCTTACCAAGGGTATCTGTAAGCCTAGCTAGCGTGTGTTGTCTTTCACCACCCCCATAGGTTGGTTCCCTGTGCCTCTGAATGGCAGAGCCAATAGTTCCCTGTGCCTTTGTCCAGCAGAGCCACTGCAGTGATCCCCAGGTAAATGTCTGTCTCCCATCCACATGTCAAGGTTTCCCTTGAAGAGTGCTCATGAGAGGCCCTGCCTGATGTACAATGGAATCACATTCCAAAGCATAGAGAGTGTCCGGGTCAGGAATCTATCCATTCAGCATGTCCTACTCTTCGTTGTGGTTGGGTGTATATCCCTAGAGCATGTGGCTCTCAGGGGCTTCTGTTTAGGTGGAGCATATCCAGCAATACAGGGTTGGACATGGGCCTTGTATGTCAAGCAGAGATCACCTGTGAGTATGCGGTATGCAACTGAGTACAGCTGGAGTTTCGTAGGTTGGGCTGCATAGGTCATCTGTTTGAGGTCAGTAATCCTCTTGGTGTGGTACTGGTGTGGTCTTCCAAGCTGTTGCAGTTGTCTTGTAAGGTATATCCCAAATGGGGTGTTGTATCCTTTAATGGGTCTGATATTACATGTGTAGAGTCACAATGGCCCCTCTGATCTGGATGCGAACCCATTACAGATTAGGGGGGCCATGTAGTAGGATATTCTAACCACCTTGTCATTATGGGAGAGATTGCTATCTACTGGTGTTTCCAGATCCTGTATTACCTTTTTTGTATGTAGGGGACTAGCACCTATGTGGTAGTCCACGGGTAAATAGTTATATCCAAAGGGGATGACTATGCATTTTTAGCCATTCAGCTTGACGCCATGATATTAACACCAGGTATCCATCTCAATGCGACCCTTCCAGAGGGTGTCTGTAACAGCTGGGGAAACAATTATGTTCCCTAGTTTGCAGTCATTTGCAAACCTTTTCAGCCAAAGCCCTCCTGTGCTTGTCTGTACATCAGAGAAGTATATACCGAACATGAGGGGTCCTAGGACTGAGCCCTGGGGGGGGGCGGCAGTTGTAAATGGTATACAGTCGGACCTAGGGTATGCAACTCCCACTGTGTGTGTTCTGTCCATGAGCCACTTTGCAAACCATCACATGATGTAGGGTTAATGTTCAGGTGGATGGGTATGTTGATAATATCAGAAGGAGGAATGGTGTTGAAAGCCTATGAGAGATCTAGGTAGGCTGTGTGGACCTCCTTACTCTCATCTAATGCCTTGCTAACTGTCTCTAAGAAGTCCACCAGGTTTAGGAGGGATGGTCTGGCCTCAACAATGCCAAATAGGAGGAGGGTCAAGGTTGAGAGGTACCCAATGTCTCTGTGACAGTGATCCATGATGTGCACCATAGCCTTGCAGACCAGGCTAGTCAGGCCTGTAGGGAAATAGGTCCCATGGTCCGTTGTGGTGCCACCTTCATGGAGTGGGATAACTGTTGCTGTGCACCTATCAGGGGGCACTATGCCCGATGTGAGGCTATTATTGAACTTGGTGCATAGGTGAGGAGACAGTACGATCCGAAGTTCGTGCAAAACGCAGCCTGGGATGTTGTCCGGTCCCATGGATGCTGTGATATTGCCTTTAGAGTATGCAGCTTTGAGAGGGATCTGCCAGGATGTTGCCAATATCAATTGTTTCTGTAATGTTCGTGCCTTTGTACTGTAACTCAGAGCAGATCTGGTTGTTGACATTGAGGCTCTGTGGTTGTTGGTATTAGTTGCATTATAGTTTTCGTAGATAGCTTTGGAGGATCTTATAAGGGATCTCACCTTCTTACTGAGGCTGGCAGGGGGATCTCCTCCATGCATGGTATTGTACTCTCATTTGCAACAGTGTCTTCCTCCTGTAGTACAATATGTTTATGGCAGGGGACCACCAGAGTGGTTTAGTTAATTATGAGTATAGTGTCCTGGTTCTGTTTGGGATAGCACAAGCCATGCACTCTTGTAAGTGCTTATAGAGTGCATTTGTGTAGGATTCAGCAGTTGTAACAGTACTGTCCATCTGCATGGGTGTCATGATGTCCACCAAGTCTGCCTTAAGAAGCATGTAGTTGGCCTTGTAGACATATTATACTGTGGTTCCCTTAATGGGGGGTAGGTGCGGGATGTGGATATCAATGGTGTTCAGCACATGGTCTGATCGGACCCACGAGGAGTTGGCTTCACGTGTGGAGCACCAGTCGTCACTCATGTTGGTAATGACTAGGTCTAGGATATTGCTGCCCCTGGTGGGTGTGTGGATATGTTGAGTCAAGGCATTGGTGTTTACGAATTCCAAAAACCATTGAGCTAATGTGTTGATACACAAGTAGTTTTACCAGTTAATGGTGGGGTTGATACAGTGAAGCTTATGTGATGAGTGTGGCATTGTGCGAATGTGTACCTTCTTCACATGACAGTCAGGGTCAGGCTTGGTTGGAGAGACCTTTACCTCCAGTTTGGCTAGATGAGTGCATCTCATACAGGTTGTAGTGTTGGGTGGTAGGCAGAGAGGCTTGTCTGTGTACATGAGGCAATGTGTACATTGCCTCAAGATGTCCAGATTCATCAGATAGACAGGTAATTGAATACAATGCCCCATTTGGGATGTACCTTACCCGACACCTGCAGCAACTGGAAAGACCCCAAAAGTACCTCACCAAGAGGATCAAGGGGCTCAAACAGATGCCCTATGCAGTTCGGCTAAAGAAACTCCAGCTCTACTCAGTTGTGTACCACCTACTCAGAGGCGATCTGTGTCTGACGTATAAAGCCATGTCCAACCCAGAATTAATGGACATGCTTCACCTCAGGAAATCCAAATCCCTTAGAGCTACATGCTCCAGGGACTTGAACCGCAGCACAGAAATAAATAGGACATGCTGGAGGAACAGATTCATATCCCAGAGGCTCCCCTGACTCTGGAACAAAATCCCAATCCATGTTAGGCGGAGCCCCTCACTGACCATCTTCAAGAGAAATCTTGATGAGTGGATGGGAGATCATAAGTTTACCCCTGGGATCTCTTCTGTGTCCCTGCTTGACAGAGGTACAGTAAACTAACCTTAAAAGGACTAATCTAAAAGGGTGGTGAAAGCCAAACACATTCTGGCTAGGCTTATAAATGCCCTAGGGCAGATAGCCTAGTATCAACCTATGAACCTATGAACCTATGAGAACACTGGCAGTTGACTCTTGGACATGCCTGAATATAGAACTGCATTCACCTAGATAAGTGAGGAAAGTGAGTACAAGAGCTACATTACTCTATGCAAGTGAGAAAAGTATGCACAAAACCTGTTCACCCTTACCTGTAGGTGATGTAGAAGATTGAGTGTTATAGTAATTATTAGCTTACGTACTGTTTACAAGTCCTGAACAAGTGCTTGGCATGAATAAGCAATCCAGATAGGGTCTTGGCTAATATAACAACATGGCCCCCCTCCCCCCAACAGGTACACAAGCATATATCCATGTACACCACAGGGCCCCTGTACCCACAACTATGCAGGTACAAGCTGCACTCAGTCTGTATGGGACCTACCCACATCACAGGTTGTATCATACACATATGGCAAAACAAGATGCTCTCCATGTACACATCATGTAAAACATAGCTCCATGTCAGAATGTGTGCACACTGAATGGTGCACACCAACAGGTATCACAACCCACAAAGGAGATGACACCACGGATAATGGGAAGTACTGCACTACTACCCTGCTGAGTATGGTCTGGAAGGCCATGAACCTTGATCACTTAAGTGATGTCAGCAGTACAGATGTAGATGACAGTATGGTTGATGTCACACTGCATATCATAACCTTGCCAGGTCATAGGATATCATCACCCATACTGTGTACCACCTACACTCGGTATACTAGATGTACATTCCTATGTCACAGGAGTGTTTTGCAACAGGATTGCTGGCAGAAACAACACTACAGAAGGTGTCTGAATAATACGTGATCATCACACCAGTGGCAGCTACAGTATGTCAGGGTTAATGAATTCTATTCCCCCTCATTATAGTCCATACCTCACAGACAAACAGAAGGCATCTGCCTATTGATATGCAATTACTATGACCTAGGAGCAATAGCTGACTCGCATTGTCACCCCTATGTTAATAACCCTGTACCCATGAACTACCACCTAGGCAGCGGTCATCATAATGGACACTTGTGTGTGAGGGATGCAGCTGGGCAGTTGTCTTTCCTGTGATAGCTACGTCACCACACCTGTCAGGGAGTCATGTGGCAACCCTAATAATAATAAGGTGCCATTCATGAATATAGAGATCATTGTCCAGCCATACAGACCCTCAAGTGCCATATCAGATCACATATTTCCTTTAAGGGGTATTGACCATGTGCAGATGGCCTACACCAGCCTTTCCATTCCCCATCTCCACTATGTAGCATGATGCATACCCTGAATAAATCCATGTCCAACCCAGTGATGTCAGACATGCTACACATACTCATCCTGATCTCGAACACATACTTCATGGACATCCACCTACCACATGCTGGACAGATCCTTGTCCCATACACTTGACATAGTCCTGCCATACTATGCATTCCTGTCTGTCAAAGCTGCACATCGCTCCCCTCTCAGACATGGTGTGATGACACGCAGTAATAGCATGGTATATGTATCATTAACCCTGTGGATCAGTAATGTGGCACTGCTCCACCTGGCCCCACAGACCTGTCAGCTACTGCCAGGTAACCTTTCATCCTAGATGCATACATGGCCCATGGCATATAGCCCACTAGTTGACTTTGACTGTACATGCCATAGTTGATATCCATCCCTGCAAATACCATCTGGCTAGCCAGTGCCCCATATGTATCACATGTACAACACAGGTGATACATGGCAGATGTTGAATCACTGTACAGTGCCATGTAGATGTATATGGCAGAACACATATATGTAAAACCTTATGTGGCGTGTCTGCAGGGTCACAGGTCATGTCTGTTAAGGCAGTGTAAGTCCTTATATGTGACATATACACTGCATCAAGGTCGACTGCATTAATGTGGACACATCCAGCCATGTGCTGATAGGTAGGAACATCAGTACAGACAAACAGACATGCCCACATCAAGACAGCAACCACATGGAGTATGAGCAATGTAATCAGGTGACACACACACACACACACACACACACATATATGGTGATAATATCCACTCAACATTGAGTGTCACATGTGTGTGACACAAACATGTCAGTGTCATGTGGGTTTGCAAATACAACTATTTTAACTGAATTAATGTGATACACATCTATGTTCAGCTATAGCTCTGTATGTCTCTGAGGTACTGTGACCTGTCTCCATCATTCTGTCTTCCAGTTATGCCACGTGCAAGGCTTCCCCCTTTTACACGCTTGGAGGATGAGGCCCTCATCCCATACCTACTCAATAATCACAACATCCTGTTCAGCCATGTGCCACAGGATGCACAGCAGCGGGATGCCCTGTGGATCGAGCTTCGCAGGAGGGTTAATGATGTGGGTGGCCACAACCACATATAACAGCAGGTGCACAGACACTGTACAGACCTCATTAGGTAGGCGAAACAGTGTTCAAATGCAATCACCAGGGAACAAGGTGCAACAGGTGATGGACCACCAACCTAGCCCCCACTCACATGTACCGATGAGCTACTGGCCAACCTGGGGACACCTGAAGAACCACATCCACAAGCCTTAGCCGATATTGTGGAGGTGGGTGTCTCTCAACCACTGAGCCTGGAGTTGCCTGGTAAGTCAATACTGCACCTATAACAACTATAGCTGCATGTGTCACTGTACAGTATGTAATGTAACATCATATGCAAGGCATGTATACACACATGCTGCATACTATAGTATGCTACTCTGTGTATGCACACATGTGCATACACCATAGTGTAGTCTAATGTACTGGTGTATGTGTTATGCACATTGCTCCTAACTAGCCTTTATGCTCACGGGGGGTGGATTATGCTCATACTGCTATGTTACTCCTATTTAGGTACCTCTGGGGTTCTGCTGTGACAGCAACCCATTGCAGGTGAGAGTGTTATTATTTATTAGGAACTGTAATGCACAAATCTATCTGCCATGTGGCCATTCACAACATGTACACATAATGTATGGTCCTGTCACAATATACAGGTCGGACCTGCAATGCATCACAATGGCTATCCATGTGCCACGCTTGCAAACTATGTGAATCATCTCACCAACATGAATCTGACAAACTTTGTTGCCAGATGTGTTGACGGCTGTGCACGTACAATGGTGGAGGTGCTGTTCACTTTAGGAATGTACAACAGATCTGATCTACACATGTGGTGAATACAAACAGTACTACACAGTGGGCTGGAGTATGGCCAGCACAGGTTTCACTAATTGTGGATCATAGCACTGCTATGAATGTCACACAATGTGATGTGCTATCTTGACATGTCCTTGACATCTATTGGCTGGCTGCTACACTGCCTACCTAACCTGAAGAAGCATATCACACATGCCACCCTTTATCTGCATAACCCTGTTGTCAGTGGAGCATATATGTCATATGGGACAACACAGACATGTGAAATAGATGCCCATCACTATAATTTGGACAACACACACACATGGCCAGGGAGGATGGCCAGAGACATGGAGCAACACATGCAGTAGAAGTGTTGTGCTTGTTTGTATCACACCCTGTCATACAATGGCTACACATGGTTGACCATAGCCTTTGTATAATGGTCATAATAAGAGATGTGGAACACTAGACATCCTACAGGCCTGTGCAGCTTCTTGTAGTAGGCATATCATCAATCCACCACATAGGATGTTGAACATCCTGAGGGTGTTAGCAACATGAAAGCAGTCACCTGTACAGTATCCGCATCAGGCCTGAGATGCTTGGTACATTCCCATTGCTGGTGATGGACATAAATGCCATACTAGCTTCTCATGTATTGTGTGTGTGTGTGTGTGTGTGTGCTACACACATGTCATGTCGGACATGGTGTACCCGGCGGTGTTATGCCATGTCTGCCCATAGTTGCCAGGCTGCAGCAATATAGTTGCAGATGTGCAGGGTGTCATCCATATACCCATCAGTGACCTGTGTCCTGAAATTCACATCATGGTTTAGTGTGTATACACCTCAATGATGTGGGTCACATTCTACAGTATATATGTATTGTATCTGAACACAGTCATGGCTATGAACCCTGTCTGTAACTCACACTGTATAGCACTAGAGACTCCTCAGGATTCCCTGCAATGGCCATGCACATCAACTAAATTTACAGTATATCTGTAGGGTGGACAGACAACACTGAATTGGTACACCATTGCTCCACTGTATATTCGACAGGACACCATTGTGTTAAACATGTATGCATGTCATTGCACACATCAGCAGATCACATGTCATACTACATGTGATTATCAAGATCATATGCCACAAATCAGGCAGGTGTACTGTTAACCTGTGCTGGTCCACATGGTGTAACACAAGGATGTATGCTAACCACTACTATAAGTGTGTAATTTGCATGCCATCTGCTATCACACACGCATGCTGTTGTGTGCAACCTAGGGATGCATGATAACTACCACTATTATTGTCTGCACTGCATGCCGTCTGCCATATCACATGCATGTTGCATGCCTTCTGTCATATCACATGCATGTGTGTGTGTCTATTGTATAGATTGTAATGTAGAAAAACAAACTGAAGAACGACCACCACAAGTCAGTAGATAAAACAAGATTTAAGATTTATTAAAGTAAAATAAGCGCTTTCACGTACTAGGTGCGGCTTCTTCAGATCTAATAAAATACATACTCAAGCTCCCATCTTTATGTAACACACCACCAGAAATTCACCAATCAAATTACATGGTTTAATAATTAACAATTAAAATCAGCGCCAATGAAGCCTCATTAGCTAGTTCGCCTTTTCTTTTCAGATGTTCATTTATATGTTTCACGTGTACTTGAAAGTCATTGTATTTGTGTTTCACTATTTCATATTAAGCCTATATATGTGAGGAACATATAGTATGTACAAAAGTAATAAATTATAATAAAATATGAAATATTACCAGAGTGCATAAATACAGTTAAAACACATATCAAACATTTAATAATTATTCAATAATAAATATATGACCTCCTAAATAAAGCACATCTTCAGAAGTTAGTAACCCAACAAAAATCTCTGACTTCATTGGCGTGCATCAAGAATAGGTTTAATATTAACTGCTTGATTGAGACCAGGTTCTAAATAGGCTTTTAGTTTAAAAATCCAGGGAAACTTCAGTAGTTTCCAAATAGTTTATTATTCCTCCTCTCCTATTTTGTTGAACAGGTGTCGTACCAGAGGTAACTTTTCCATCCACTGGTCCAGGTTATGCTTGAATTGGGTTAGGGAAGAACCCTGCTTCACATGGATATGAAGTCTGCTCCAGAGAAGGAATAGTCACTGAAACACATACCTATCCCTCCAACACATCCTATTTATGTTGCAGATGAGATTTAGAACCATAGATCAGGTAATCCCTATGCTGTTTGTTTTGCAGATGTGCAACGGGCCCATCAGAGTGGAATCAGAGGGTGGTTTATAGGCCTGACATAGATCACCTCTCAGAAGTCTGTCGGAGAACAAGTACAGGATAAGTCTAGTCCAAGTAAGACATGTTGTTTATGCCCTATACGGTTGCAGTTAGAGTGAAAAGTCATGTAAGGAATATAGTGAGTTACAGAAAAGGGGTGAAATGGAGATGACTGCTTCCATCCATGCTTTTCTCTGGGATATAGAGGCAGGATACAAATAATAAATAATGGTGGATGTTGGAAGTAGAAACATAGTTGGGGGACATCTATGGTTAAGCCATTGCTCAAGATGCTGGGTACAAAAGATGCATAATTACTGGATAAGGGAAGGAAGGCAAGATAATTTCATGGTTTTGTAAAAGGTGGATCAGAGATATGAGATAACAACTGGGAGGAAGATAGACATGAGGGGTTAAAGAATTGGTAGGTAGCAGAGCATAGTGAAATGGATAAAGGCAAAGAAGCTAAGTGGTGGGTAAGGGTAGTATGGTAAATGTGTGTTTCATAAACTGTAACAGCTGCTTAATATAACTATAGCAAGCAGTCTGCTACAGTTAAAAAGGATAGAAACATTTTATCTTTTGCTCCTCTGCTCCCCAAGTCCATGGAGAGGAGCTTTTTACATTTCTTTTTTTTCCCTCCTCAATTTAATGTTCAGGAAGGCACCATATCAGGGGATGGCAGTGGGTGCAAAAATAGCTAGCTGCACCTCTGCCTCTACCATCCTTCCTACTTGTTCTTTGTCCTTGTTATATTTCCCCTCTAACCCCCTCTTCAACAACAACAACAACAACACTTTGGCGTTTTTACCCACAATAAAAGAGTATAACGTTCTACACCCACAAAACTGTTTTCCTCCCCTTTCCTTTCTTACGTTCTTCTGTTTGTGCTTCCACATTTCTGCTTGACCTGTTTCCCCATTTCCTCCCAGTTTATATGATAACATGAATAAGAACTTTGCTATGGTGCACTTGGATGAGTTGCCTGTTATGTCCATGTAGCAGCTAAGGGTTGTTTCAATGTGCATGTGACCACATGTAATACTGGGTCCCCCACCTGCATGTCACCTTCTCTTGGGTTAAATGAGCACTTATAACACAGTTAGTCAAGTGGCATGGCTATTGTCATCAAGGTTGCAAAGATTCATTATACAGCACTGTCGCAGGCTTGACCACTCTATGCCAACACTCATGTGTGTCTAATCATTATAAGGTTATGTCACACTAAATTCATTATACTATTTATTTCTGTACCATCGTGTTATATTTTTTTAATAGCCCCCACAGCTATTTTCAAAAGTGACTACTAATAATATGGGCCAGATTCAGGAAGGCTTACACGGAGTTCAAGAGTAGTGTAAGCCTCCGTGTAAGCCTCCCGATTCAGGTACAGCCCAAACCTCCGTGTAAGAGACAGCTAACACGCCTCTTACACGGACTGAGCGTGGAAATGCTCAATACCTCATTTGCAGCTCCAAGATATGCAAATGAGGTATTTGAGCGATCCACGAAGCAGAAACCAGTCCGTAACGGACGCATAGTTGCAGAAATGTACTCAGCTGACAACTGAGTACATTTCGCAATCAAAACGGAGCTATGTCAGCTCCAAATAAAGGGTGCATATAAACATACATGCCAATGGCCAAATATGTGGCCATTGGCATGAAAAGTGTTGCAAAAATAAGTTATTTAACTTTTTTTTCCACGGGATTTTTGTGTTTAACTGTAGCGCACACCGCAAACGGGTGCCACCTAAAACTGAAAACCGAAGCTTATAAGCCCACAATTGTGGGATTTATGTATTACATGGAATGTCAATGGAGGGACTTGCAGACTAAAAACAATATGGCCTCCGCTTAGTGGTTGTCAAGGGGAAGCTCCGTGTAAGATATGTAACTAAGCATTACTAGGCAATCCTATGTAAATGAGGGTTACAATACTGAATCACACTGCCACATAGGTAATGAGCACTTTCTGAGTAGTGTAAGAGTTAGAGAAGGGGAGGAACAGAGTAAGAGGTAGGTGACATCACGGGGAAGGATAGAAAGAAATGTACCAGATTGGAGGGCAATGTAAGGTAACAGATGACAGACAGACATCAGGGAGGAGGTGTGTCCCAACAGAACACTAGGAAAGTCAAGAAATTGAGGGTATACGCTATCCCTACACTCAAAGTTTCTTGATATATGCAGTACAGCTGCGCTGGCAAAGGCAGGTTCAACATGTGGAGCATGTTGCAAACTGTTTACAACGGTTTATGCTGGCGTGCACATGTGTAAGGCAGTGTGCACACGTTTTAGCATGAATCAGCCTAGCTAACACCGTGTAAGGATGTGTGCGCGCGGTAACATGGTGTAGGGATGTGTGCGCATTTAAGTGACTGTGAGCGTGTTTGCTGGTGTGCACATTGCCCTCCGGAAACAGAGAGGAAACAGGAAACAACCAAAATACAGGGAAACTGCCAGGAATACTGCTGGAGTTAATTGGTGGAAACAATTACAAGCAGGCAATTACACAGGCAGACTAGAAGCCCAGCCCAGCACTTAAAACACAACAAAGAGCAGTGAAGGCTGTTTCTCACAAGAGATACTGCCAGAAACTAAGCTATCAGAATTGAAAACTGAAAAAGCTGAACTCAGAGCAGAAATGCTAGGGGCTGCCATGGCTATTATAATCAGGCATAGGCGAATTGCTGAGGGTGGTGACAATGCAGATGCTGACAGACAACCCAGAGTGAGGAGAAGGAGAAGAGTATACAGGCCCAGGGTCACCTACCATGGGTTACATGAGCTGGAGATAGTAGAGCTATAGAGTGGACAGAGAGCTCCTGCAGCAGATTGTTGAGCTGTGCAGGCCACACCTCACACACAGAACCAACAGAGGGAACCCATCCCAGTGGAAACCATGGTATGTGTTGGCCTAAGAATACTAGCAACAGGTACCTTCCAGAGACCAACTGGCGATATGATGGGATATCACAGGCATCAGCCTCCAGGGTACTGCACCAGTTCCTGGATGCCATGTCACCACATGTCAGTGATCATATATATGTCCCTAATGACCGTGAGGTTGTGGCCAGCAATATGCATCTCTTCCAGCAAATAGCGGGATACCCTGAGGTGCTGGGTGCAATAGACTGTACGCACATACGATCAAAGCACCAGCCGGTGAGCGGGTAGAGTCTACATTAACCGCAAGGGATACCTCCATCAACTGCCAGGTCGTGTGTGATGCCCAGGGCATAATAATGAATGTGTGTGCTGGCTGCCCTGGGAGCTACCACGATTCCCATATCTGCATCTGACGAGCTGTACCAATCATTTGCCAATGGGGACTTCCCACACGGACACCTAGTGGGGGATGCAGGTTATGCACTTGAGCCGTGGCTGATGACACCCATCAGAAATGCACACACACCTGAACAGGAACGCCATAATGAGGCACACGCACAAACACGTAATATCATAGAGCGGTGTTTGGGCTGCTCAAGTCACGGTTCCGTGTCTGGACACATCTGGTGGAGCTTTGCAGTACACACCAACTACATGTACCCAAATGATCATAATATGTGCTATGCTACATAATATGATCCCGCGAAACAGCTGCAGCAGGACCAGCACAGGGCTGGGCCAAACATCCCCACCATTGCCAAGGCCACCACAGGCAGGGGTGACTCGGAGGAGGAACAACCTGACCTTGTCCCAGTAGGCAGAAGGAGGCGTGCCCAGTATGCCCTGGCCTTGGCAAAGAGGCAACGATAGCACATACGCTTGGTCAGTAGGAACACTGGGACTGATACCCGCCTGACTCACTCATACAGTAACAGGGATGCCTAACATGACACAACCTGCTTCCAAATGTACAGGGAGTGTAGTATGTGTATCCGACAGAGGTGGCCCTGCAGCACCACCTGAGGCATGAATGCCATGTGTTAAGTAATGTAATATCATGTACAATATGCACACCTGAGGACCCCAACTAACATCCATATCCACGCATATGACCCTGCAGAAACAGCTGCACGTCATACAGTGATGTACATGTGCAAAAATATGGAACAAGATACAAAATGAGGGTGTCTAGCAATAAATAGCATGGATAACCACACACCCATGTTTGTACCACAACAAGAAGCAACATGGAATAGCCATGGTCAAAACCAATGGCTAAAACCGACTACTACTATATAGCCTGCTGCAGACCACTGTCCTAATAGCAGGAACTGCCCCAGGCCTATGTCCATAGGTTCATATTAGGCTATCTGCCCTAGGGCATTAATAAGCCTAGGCCAGATTTTGTATGCCTGCCACCCCTGCAAGTTGATGGATAATATGCCCATTATTTTGCTGTGCCTCTGTCAAGCAGTGATACTGAGGTTATCCCTGGGTATACCTGCAATCTCCCATCCATTGGTCAAGATCTCACTTGAACAAAGCCAGTGAGGTGCTCAGCCCCACATGTACCAGGATGTTGTTCCACAGCATATGGACTCTCTGGGTGATGAATCTGTCCCTCCAGCACATCCTATTAATATCTGTGTTGAGGTTTAGGTCTCCTGCCCTTGTAGTTCTGATGGATGTAGAGGTCTTGAGGTGAAGCATGTTCATAAAGTCTGGGTTGACATAGCCTTGTATGTCAGGCACAGGTCACCTCTGAGCAGTCAGTAAGTGACTGAATACAGCTGGAATTCCTTCAGTCGGGCAGCATAAGAAATATGTTTGAGACCCTTTCACCTCCTGTCGAGGAATTTGTGGGCCCATCCAATCTGAATGGGGCAGTGTATGCAATCATTGGTGTGATGAGTACAGGGAACGATGACCTCCCTTGATCTAGATGTGAATCACTGCATGATGAGGTGGCCAATGTAGAAGGCCTTCCAAACTACCCTGGCAATGTGAGTGTCAAGCAAAGGTCACTGTCAACCTGGGTGCCCAGGTCCCTGATAACCTACGCTGTGCTTAGAGGATTGCCACCTAGATGGGAAGTAGTGGTAACCTTGTTCTTCCTGAAGGGTATGGCTATGCATTGTTTAGTGTTTAATGTAAGGCCATGGCCGTGGCACCAGTTATCTGTGTCTATGAGACCCTTCTGAAGGATGTCTGTGTCAGATGGGTTTCAGTTATGCTTCCCAGTTTGCAGTCATCTTCAAACTTTGTCAGCCATAATCCTTCTGTGTTTGCTCGCATTTCTGAAAAGTAGATACTGAACAAATGTGGGCCCAGGACTGAGCCCTGTGGGACACCACTTGTGACAGCTCTGGAGTGTGAACTGGCACCAGCAACTTTGACCCTGTGTGTTCCGTCACTTAGCCAGTTTGCAACCCATGCTATGATGTATGGGTTCACAATTAAGCTGGTGATGTTTTCAATGATACCTGAGTGGGGTATTGTGTCGAAAGCCTTGCCAGGTCAAGGTAGGCTGTGTGGACTGCCTTGCCCACGCCAATGGCCTGGGTGAGTGTTTTGAAAAGTCAACCAAGTTTAAAAGGCATGATCTGCCCTTGACAAAGCCAAACTGGATTGGATCCAATGTCTGCAAGTCCCCTATGTCTTCATTTAGAATTCCCATTATGATCCTCTCCATAGCTTAGCAGAACAGGCTTGTCAAACTGATGGGATGGTAGTTTCTGGGGTTGGTGGAGGCACCTCCTTTGTGAAGTGGGTCCACCATTGCTGTATGCCACTCCTTGGGAACATATCCTGAGGTGAGGCTAAGATTAAACAGCTGCCCTAACTGCGGTGTAATTACTCATTGAGTTCATGGAGCACACAACTGGGGACACCATCTGGTCCCATGGATAAAGTGTTTTCTGCCTTGGATTGAGCAGTTCCCACCCCAGCAGTGGAGATGTTTGGGGGGCTACAATCCTCTGGTGTACATACCCCCCAGTTGGGGGGGGGGGAGAAATCTGCACTGAACCTGTCAGTCAGTATGTTGCCAATGTCTGTAGGTGCAGTGATATCAACATTATTCTGAACTAAGTCTGAGCATATCTGGGAGTTTCCTCCCAGGTTTCAAACATAGGTAAAAAAGGCCTCATGATTGTCCCTGGAGTCCTGAGTGGGTTTACTCTCAAAACATGCCTCGGATGATTGTATGGGGGAACCCAGTGTTTTACTCACAATGAGCAGGGTGTCTTCCCCCACGGATTACGCCTATCTTGTAGTAGCTCCTTCCTTGTGTTGTACAGCTTGTTTATGGCTAGGGTCCACCAGACTGGATGCTTGCCTGTGGTACAAAGAGTCATTATTATTTGGGATTGCCTGAACCATGCAGTCCTGAGGTGCTGGTAGAAGGCATTTCTAAGTGGTACAGTGGCTTGGGTAATGGTGTCTCCTGGCCTGGGGCCTTGAAAGAGACCACACCAGTCCTCAGAAATGTGAAGTCGGCATTTGAGAAGGTCTTCACCGTTTCATTTCCCATCTGGGGTCTGGGGTGTGGACTCCCACTGAGAGTAGTCCATGATCTGATCTCACCAATGATGGGTATATGTCTGGTGTTGAACAGTGTGACCCCATGTTCGTGATGATGTGTTCTAGTATGTTGCCTCCACTTGAGGGGATTGGGACCAGTTGTTCCATGGCATTTCAGTGTATGAACTCTTGGAACCTTTGTGTTAGAGTGTTGTGGCATGATTAGTGATCCCAGTCTATATGTGGATAGTTGGAATCACCCAGTAGGATGGTGTTTGGAGATACATTTATCCCCTTCAGTGTTTGCAGGATAGCTGTGTGAGGTACCTGAGTTTGAGCGGGTGGCATGTAACATGTTACAAACTGCAGAGCAGTCTTGCCTATGGTCACTGGCACCTGGATGGTCTCCGATGTATCGTGGTGTTGCCACCAACCATGAGGTGAGGGTGTCCTTGATGAATATGGACACCCACCATCCTTCTTGGTGTTGTCGGGATGCTGGTGCCGGAATGCATGATATGAGGTAACACCCGATAGTGCTCTGGTGCTGTCCGAAACTGTGCACCACGCTTCAGGCACAGCACAGACACCAATGTGCTACATACTGAGTAGGGCATAGAGTGTGTGCAGCTTGAGGTTGAGACCTTGGGCATTGAGCTGCATTACCCTTAGTGTCTTTCCTTTACTGTGTTCTACGGTGGTAGGTGTAGAATCTGAATCTTGCATAAAAAGGCACAATGGGGTGCAAGAGCATCATCTGAAATCCGGAAGCCCAGGGTGACAGGTGCAAGCCATCCCTTGCAAATCACCGTGGCCTGTCCAGCATGTCATCCCAGGCAGACAGACATTGGACCCCTTAGAATGACACCATAGTCTAAGCAAAATACTACAGCTGATCATCTTGTCTCTGTTTATGTGGCATCATACTTGGTGAAGGTAGGATACTGCCAAGGTCAGGGTCATACCTGCCTGGCCTACATAATCAGAGGGATCCTCTATGTCTCTTTCCATGTAGTCCAGGGAGGTACATCTCAGGTCGTTCACACCAGCATGGATTATGACTGGGTCAGACCTGTACTTGCAGTTTAGTGACCTGAGTGCTTGCATTATGTGGTGGATTCCAGTGCCCGATAGGCAGCTTACTGTGACCTCCTCTGTACCTGATCTGGTGAGTGGGACATCAGTGTGTCTGACTATGGAGTCACCTATGACAAGTGTGTCTGGCATTGTGTTTGGCCTTAAGGGCTGTGACTGTTTGGCACACCAACTCTGTGGTCAATGTGTTGCATGTGCTGTGCCCTGTGGAGGCAGTTGTGTGAGTGTCTGCTGTGGTGGCCACCGCCATTCTGGTAGACTTCTGATCAGAGCCTCCAAGAGTGTCTCTGTGTGTCTATGTGTATGATCTTAAGTTGTGACAGTGCCATGTGAGACTGGATTAAAGATGTGTGTGTGGTTACCTTCACCCTCTCTCTGGTCTTGCTAGTCCTATGTTGAGAGTGCTCAGCCTCCACTTTGGCTATATAGTTGCATCTCTCACATATATGTGTGTCTTATGGCAGAAGGAGAGGGTTGTCAGTGTACATGAGGCAACTGTAACAGTGCCTCAATATTCCCAGGTTCACCAGCTGAGCAGGAGAGGACACTAGCAACTTATCCCTAGACATGCTAGAAGGAATAGACAAAACAATGTTGGAATACAGGGAGATATCAAGCCCCCCAAGCCACATCATACTGTTTGATTGACAATAGCTACACATACACCAGTGTTTCATAGTGTCATAGTGTACTACTAGGCTATCTGCCCTAGTGCATGTATAAGCCTAGCCATAGTGATGTGGCTATTGCCACACTTATAGTGGTAATAAGTGTACAGAATAGATTCTGAATATTGTGCCTCTGACTTAGTAGTGACACATTATGACCCCTTACGTAATTGAATAACATGACTGTGTCTCTGTCTAGTCTGTGCCTCCGTCTCATATGCAGTTGTCCAGATGTCTCCTGAAGAGAGTCAGTGAGGGACTCTGTCAAACATGAACTGGGATACTCTGCTAGAGTGTGAGATGCCTCTGAGTTATGACTCTGTCCCTCCAGCATGTCCTATACATGTATGTGCTGAGGTTCAAATACTCAGCTCTCATGACTCTGGTGGATTTGGATTGCTTGCAGTGGAGTATGTCCACCAAATCCTGATTGGACATGGTCTTGTATGTCAGGCATAGGTCACCTGTAAGTATGCGGTATGACACTGAACAAAGCTGGACTTCCTCTATTCTGGAAGCATATGACATGTGTTGAAGAACCCTGATCTTCATGGTAGGTACTTTTCGGGTGCAAAGGTGCAAAGGGCAGGATCTGCCCTGTACAAAGCTGAACTAGGTGGGAACAAGGGTCCGTAGGTCAGTAATGTGTCTGTGTAAGAGCTCCATGACTCCTCCCATATCTTTGCAGACAAGGCTGGTTAAGCCTGTGTGGTGGTAGTTGCCATGGTCTGTGGAGGCATCCGCCTTGTGGAGTGGGACCACTGTTGCCGTATGCCAGTGTTCAGGTACATATCCTGTAGCAAGACTAAGGTTAAATAGCAGTTGTATATATGGGTCCAGCCCCTTCTGGAGTTCACATAGCATGCAACTGGAGATACCAGCAGGTCCCATGGATGCTGTGTACTTGTCTTTGCTGAGTGTGGCTCTCACATGGACATCCAAGATGACAGTGAGGTTACATACAGCAGTGATAACTATCTTGTTTTGGGGGTGAGGGAGGGGTAAATCGCACTGAAGCTGTCCGCCGAATGTTGCCAATATCTGTCAGGTCACTGAATATATGTTGTTGTGTACCAACTCTGAGCATATCCGAGGGTTCACAACCAGGTGTCTGACATAACTGAAGAAAGCAGTGTGGTTACCTTCATTGTCTTTGGTGATTTATGTCCCCAAGTTGACCTTGCATGTCTTTATGAGATAATGTAGCTTTCTACTAGTGCTGATCACAGCTGTCTTCCCTTTTGGAGATGTAGCTCTGTCTTGCATTAGTAACCCTCATCTGTCATACAGATTGTTTATGGCTGGGGTCCACCAGACAGGACACTTTCCCTTTGTGGAGAGGGTCCTGTTTTCAGTTGTGATTGTATGGTCCATGCTGTCTGACATCTAGCTAAGGGGAGGTCATTCTGGTTCTGCAGTTATCTTTCATCAGCATTAGAAATGACCACAACAGCCCCTGTGGGGTGTACCTCATGCACACACATCCAGCACCTGTAAAGTCCACAACAGTACCTCACCAGGAGTATGACAGAGCTGGAACACATGTAATGTGTAGTCTGATTAAACAGAGTGCAGCTCCACACACTGCCATGCTGTCCACCCAGATGCAAGCTGTGCCTGATGTAGAAAGCCATGTCCAAGCTGGAATCTGTGCACATGCTGCACCTTGTACAATCTGAATGGCAGGGAGCTATGCACATGAGGGACCTGAACCCCAGCACTGACATATATAGGACAGGCTGTACTGCATTATCCAAAACACAGAAGCCACCCCCACACATGAGTAAACTACCAGTACAGGTTGTCCATAGAGACACTGGTTGAGTCCCCTCAACAGGAATCCTAATGAGTGGATGGGAGATGGGAGGTTTACCCTGGGTATCAATGTTATGTCACAGGTAGACAGAGGCACAGTATACTAAACAAGACATATGACATGTCGAACTACGCTTACAATGTGTTGATGGACAAACACATTCTCCGACTAGCATTAGGTCAAGATACCTCTTGAACACAGCCAGCAAGGTGCTCTGCCTCAAATGGACCAGGATTGTATTCCACAGCATAGGAGTCTCCGGTGATAACTCCATCCCTCCAACATGTCCAACATACATCCCTGCTAAGGTGTAAGTCACCTGCACTAGTGGTTCAGGTGGATCTTCTGAGTCTGAGGTGGAGCATGCCCATTAATCTCTGTTTGGACATGGCCTCGCATGTCAGGCACATGTCACCTCTAAGCAGACGGTATGTGAGTGAATAGAGTGTGAGTGTCTTCAATCTGGCAGCATATGACAGCTGTTGGGGTTCCTTGATCCTTTAGGTGGGGACAGTCAGCGTGTCTCCAATTGCTGCAGATGTTGGGTGAGATACAGCCAGAATAGGGCATTCGACTCGATCACCGGTCTGATAAGTGAAGAGTACAGGGGAACAATGACCCACTAGATCTGGATGTGAATCCCAGCCTGATCAGGTGGGCAATGTAGAAGGTCTTCCTAGCCACTTTAGCAATGTGAGTCTCAGAAGAATGGCGACTGTTAACCTGGGTCCCCAGGTCCATGATAACCTCCTCTGTGCTTAGAGGATTGCCACCTATATGGTAGTTTGGGGTCACCTTGCTTTTCCTGAAGGGTATGTCTACACATGTTGTGCACTCTGACTTCAGGCCATGGCCCTGGCACCAGCTATCAGTTACTGTGAGTCCCTTCTGAAGGATATCTGTGTGTGATGCACTGTCCACTATGGTGCCCAGTGTGCAGTCATCTGCTAACATTGTCATCCAAAGTCCTCCCATGTTGGCCTGTACTTCTGGGAAGTACATGACAAACAATGGGGCCAAGGACTGAGCCCTGTGTGACACCACCTGTGACCAGCCTGGAGTCTAACATAGTGCCAGCAACTCTAACCCTGTGGGTCCCGTCCTTGCCAGTTTGCAACCCATCTTGTGACACATGGGTTTACATTTCAGTTGTTAGCGTTTTCCACAATACCTGAGTGGGGTATTGTGTTGAAAGTGTTTGCAAGGCCAAGGTAGGCTGTATGGACTGCCTTTCCCCAACAATGGCCTAAGTGACCAATTTGAAGATGTCAACCCAGTACAAAAGGCATGATCTGCCCCTGACCAAGCCAAAATGGGATGGGTACAATGTCTGCATGTCCCCTATATCTTTGTTTATGAGCTCAATTATGATCCTCTCCATAGATTTGCAGACTACACTTGTTAAGCTTATGGGGCAGCAATTAACAGGGTCTGTAGAGGCACTGCCTTTGTGCAGATGTGCACAACTGACCCTAACCAGGCTGTTGTGCACACTATGGAAATGTAAAGCAGTGATAGGACTAAAGCCCAGGATACTGACCACCACAGTGAAAGTACTGAAACACTACACTAGACAGTGCTACAGTGTTAGGTCAGTATGAACGGATGTTGACAATTGTGTGCAAAGTATCCCATGCAAAACCTGCAGGCACAGTATACTCTCTGTTTTGTTCACACAAAAAGCATTCGGACAGTAACTACACAACATGGCACAGAACACGCAACCATAAACTGCAGGTATTTGTTGAAGGTCACACTCATCCACAAATGTGATGGGCTGCAGAGTTCAACATATGTAAAGCCCACACTGGGCATGCTCACACACTTAGATAAATGAGACATCTTTCACACAACATGCCACGGGAAGGCTGAACTGGGCATGCTCACACACTTGGTCCAAATGTTACCCCTAGCAAATGTGAAAACACACCAGAGGATGCTCATCCCCCTTTCTAGACACTGATCATGTAAGCACCCTATAAGTATATTGGAGAAAAGGATTCTCTCAGTAATCCGAATAGCGCGCCGTGCTAATGTGTCCATCTGTAGTGTCATAACATAGTTAGGTAGGGGTTTGAATCCAGCAGGTGGCAAGTGTGTATGAAAGAAACATCCCTTTTGGCAACTGGGAAAACACACCACAGGATGATCATTCCACTTTCTAGACTCTGATGATGTCAGCACCCTATAAGTATATTGGAGAAAAGGATTCTCTCAGTAATTCGAATAGCGCGCCGTGCTAATGCGTCCATCTGTAGTGTCATAAGATAGTTAAATAGGGGTTTGAATCCAGCAAATGGCAAGTGTGTGAAGGGCGGTAAGTGTGTATGAAAGAAACATCCCTTTTGGCAACTGGGAAAACACACCACAGGATGATCATTCCACTTTCTAAACTCTGATGATGTCAGCACCCTATAAGTATATCAGGGGAAAAGAAATTCCCCAGTAATGCAAATAGCGAGCTGCGCTAATGCGTCCGTCTCTAGTGTCATAACATAGTTAGGTAGGGGTTTGAATCCAGCAGGTGGCAAGTATGTGTGAAGGGGGGTAAGTGTGTGTGTAAGTGTGTATGAAAGAAACATCCCTTTTGGCAACTGGGAAAAAACACCACAGGATGATCATTCCACTTTCTAAACTCTGATGATGTCAGCACCCTATAAGTATATCAGGGAATAGGAAATTCCCAAGAAATGCGAATAGCACGCTGTGCTAATGCGTCCGTCTCTAGTGTCATAACATAGTTAGGTAGGGGTTTGAATCCAGCAGGTGGCAAGTGTGTGTGAAGGTGTGTAGGTGTGTGTATGAAAAAAACATCCCTTTTGGCAACTGGGAAAAAACACCACAGGATGATCATTCCACTTTCTAGACTCTGATGATGTCAGCACACTATAAGTATATTGGAGAAAAGGATTCTCTCAGTAATCCGAATAGCGCGCCGTGCTAATGCGTCCGTTTGTAGTGTCATAACATAGTTAGATAGGGGTTTGAATCCAGCAGGTGGCAAGTGTGTGTGAAGGGGGGGTAAGTATGTATGAAAGAAACATCCCTTTTGGCAACTGGGAAAACACACCACAGGATGATCATTCCACTTTCTAAACTCTGATGATGTCAGCACCCTATAAGTATATCAGGGGAAAGGAAACTCCCCACTAATGGGAATAGCGCACTGTGTTAATGTGTCCGTCTCTAGTGTCATAACATAGTTAGGTAGGGGTTTGAATCCAGCAGGTGGCAAGTGTGTGTGAAGGGGGGTAAGTGTGTGTGTAAGTGTGTATGAAAGAAACATCCCTTTTGGCAACTGGGAAAACACACCACAGGATGATCACTCCACTTTCTAGACTCTGATGATGTCAGCACCCTATAAGTATATCAGGGGAAAGGAAATCCCCCAGTAATGCGAATAGCGCGCTGTGCTAATGCGTCTGTCTGTAGTGTTTTAACATAGTTAGGGAGGGGTTTGAATCCAGCAGGTGGCAAGTGTGTGTGAAGGGGGGTAAGTGTGTATGATTAATATATCCCTTTTGGCAACTGTGAAAACACACTACAGGATGCACATACCCCTTTCTAAACGATATCACAATTATGTATGGCTTTTGATTACAGACATGCCATGTGTGTTGTGCACACACAGAATGCCCATGTGTGTGGGTTGTCCCTCACAATAATGCATGACATTGATGACACCGGTTATGGCAATGAACACATGCTGTATGTGTGTGCCAAATACACATATGTACCTGTGACTTTCAATAGTTACCATGTGTGATGCCTGCCACATGTGAATACATGGTATTTGCACAGGGTAACATTATGACCGTGGTCTTCTGTGCAGATGCTGCATGTGGGATGTGTATATACAGTGTGAGATGTAGATGCTATCAGCCTAGTAGTGAGGGATGCACACCTGGTCTGGGGCATAAAGTCTACATGTTGTTAATGTACAGGAGCTGCATGTTCTCACCTGTTGTAGGAGTGGTAAGACAGTACTCCATAGCAATGCAGTGACTGCATGCTAAGAACCATTCAGCTAGGGTGTTGTAGCTACACTTATTCATTAGCATTCATTAATTTGTCGGAATCCCTGGTGAGGGTCTGATGCCAACCAAGGTCAGGGGTCTACCAGCCTGTGTCACTTGCTCAGTGATCCCTTCCATGTTCCCTATCACGTATCCCAGTGAGCTTACATCCCACATCAGCTGTGGTGGCATGGACAATGACTGAGTCATGTGTCCATGCATCTGACTGACTTGTATGTTGTTGTTACAGTTTGGCCATGTGTTTCCATCTCATACACGTGATGTACATCAATGGGTAGGGGATAGGGTTGACTGTGTACATGTGGCAGCTGTGACATTACTACATGACACACATATTCCACAACTGTACCATAGAGGTGACTGACAACTGACCTTTGCACATGCTACCGGAGTATTGAGATTACATTGGTGATTGACAGCACATAGGGCCAATGGTGAAAAGAGACATAGGTCCATAGGTTCGTACAGGGATATCTGCCCAGGGCATGTATCCACCTAGCCAGAATGCGTGCCTTTCAACATGCATTGTGAATCTGTCTTGCTATGCCCTTTTCCAAGGTTAGTATACTGTGCCTCTTTCTCACAGTGACACATAAGTGATACCCAGGGTAACCCTACAATGTCACATCCAGTCATTAATATCGCTCTTGAAGATAGTCACTGAGTCAGTCTGCCTAACCTCTATTGGGATAATAATCAGGAATGAAGCGAGCCTCTGAGTTGTGAATGTGCCCCTCCATCATGTCCTATGTATATCACTCCTGAGGTTCAAGTATTTCCAGCATGTATCCTGGTGGGATCTGGATATTCTGAGATGCAGCATGGCCATTACGTGAGGGTATGACCTGGCCTTCTATGTCAGGCACAGATTGCCTATGAAGAGGCAGTATGTCACTGAGTAGAGCTGCTGCTACTTTAACCAGTCAGTATGTGGCATCTGTTTGAGCACTTTGATCCCCTTGTCGAGGTACATATGTGGTAGCCCCAGTTGCTGCAGGTGTCTGGTAAGGTGCATGCCGACAGATTCATCACAGTCAATTATGGGCATGATGAGGGATGAGTAAAGGGGCACAATGTCCTCCCCTGGCCTACATGTGGATCCCATGATGATGTGGCCCATATAACATGCTTACCTAACCACTTTGTCCATGTTGTTGTCAAATGGTAGAAAGCTATCAACCTGCGTACCCCAAGGTCCATAATTCCTTGGTCTGCACTTACTGGATTAACACATATGTGGTACATTGTGGTCACTTAGTGTTTGACAAAGGGGATGACTATACTCTTTCTGTCATTCACGTTGAGGCCATGGCTGTGGCACAAGTCATGTGTTTGCAAGAGTCCCATTTGGAGGATGCGTGTGTTAGCTGTTGAGTTGATTATGGTGTTCGGTCTGCAGTCACCTGCGACTTGCTGAGCCACAGTACTTCCATGATGGCCTGTACCTATGACAAATATATAATGAACATGACAGCTCCTAGGGCTGTGCCTTGTGGGACACCACTTGTACCAGGTTGGAGGCTGACATGGCTCCAGCAATTCTACCATGTGTGTTCTGCCCTTGAGCCACTGTGCAATACCCATAGTGACATAGGGGTTATTATGTACACTGGTGAGCTTCCTAGAATGCACAAGTGGGGTATTGTATCCAAGGCTTATGCAAGGTCCAGGTAGGCTGTGTGGACCTCCTACCCCTTGACAGTGGCCTTGGTGACTGTTTCAAACAAAGCAAACAGGTTTGATAGGCAGGATTTGCCATTGACAAAGCCAAACTGTGTATGGTGACATGTCTGTAGGTCCACAATATCTAGATATGTGAGGTTCATGATGATCCTTGCCATAGCTTTGCAGACAAAGCTAGTCAGACATATGGGGGGAGTAGTGTCCAGGATCCGTGACAGCACCACCTGCATGTTGAGGGACCACTGTTGCTGTATGCCACTCTCTGGCCACATATCGTGTATTAAGGCTGGGATTGAACAGTGGTGTTATGTCTGGGTGTAGCTCTTCTTGTGGTTCATGTAGGACACAGCCTGGGACACTGTCTGGTCCTATTGATGCAGTGTTTATTGCTTTGGGAAGGGCATCTCTTACCTGAGCATCTGTGATGTCAGGGGGGGAAGCACTGTGCTGTGAGACATATGTTCCCTTTTGGTGTGGTGGGAGAGAAGGCAGCATTGAACCTGTCCACTAGGATGATGGCAATGTCTGTGTGTTTTATATTTTGTGTGACATATTGTATTACCTCTGAGCATATCTGGGTAGTACCACTCAGGTTACTAACATAACTACAGGCAGCCTTGTGATTATCCTCAGTGGCTTGTGGAATCCTCTCTCAAAGATGGCCTTAGACAATCATATGGGTGCCTGTAGTTGTCATCCAATACTCATCAGTGGTGCCTTCACATTTTGGGAGGTTGTTGTATCATGTAGTGGTGCCATCCTTCTATTGTATAGTGTGTTTATGGCTGGTGTCCGGCCCAGGACATCTGCCTTTGGAGAATTGGGTCATGCTTTCATATGTGGCTTCATGATCCATGCATTCCTGAATGTGTCCACAGAATGACTCTATACAGGTATCTGCAGTCTGGTCCATATTTTCAACAGGCCTTGGGCCTTTGAAGGTTTCCACATCATTTATGAGGGGTGTGCACTTGCTTGACATGAGCTGTTGACAGACGTGCGCCCTCCAGACAGAGCAAGGGGAGGGTCACAGTCAGCTACCTGTTGGGACGCACCTCCTGGACCACATGGAAAGAGACACAGAGGAGCTCTTACAGCACCCTCTCAAACTCAGGTCTCCCACACAGCCTTCATGCTGACACAGGAGAGTTTAGATTACTCTGCAAACACCATCATACTGGGTGATGCCAGCTACCCAAACATAGACTGTGAACATTACACAAGCCACAATACCCAAGCTCTAAGGTTCCCATTGATCGGACATTCTTTGGCTATGGAACAGGTAACCAACCTTCCCACAAGAGGGGCAGATATAGTAGAGCTGATCTTTACAAACATGAGTACAAACTGCTCACCACTGGGAGTATATCCCTCATTGTTGCAATCAAACCATATACTAATCACACTGGAGTTCTGGATCCCCCACATATGCAAACCTCCAACACATCAATGTGTGTGTGTGGGAAATGTCCCTATTAGCAACCGTGACAGTATGGTACAGGATGCAGATCCCCCTTTTGAAACAGTGATGATGTCAGGACTGTATAACTATATCACCTGTAGTAAAGTCCTCAAGTAATTTGCATAGCGCTCTGCTAATGCGTCTTTCTTCAGTGTCATAACGTAGTTAGGTAGGGGTTTGAATCCTGCAAAGGAAATGTATGAGTGTGGTTTATGTGTGTGCACTATGCTGGGAGGGTTAACTGCCTTTTGCCAACTGGGAGAACACACTACAGGGTGCACATCCCTCCTCCTACACACAGATGATGTCAGCACCCTCTAAGTACAGCATTAGTAAAGATTTCTCCAACTACTGCAAATAGCACACTCTGCTAATGTGTCTGTTTCTACTGTCATTGCACAGTTAGGTATGGGTTTGAATCTTGCAAATGGAAAGTATGTGTTTTACTGTTGGTGGGGTTAGTGTGTGTGCACAATGATGGGGTGGGATGTGGCTTTTGCCACATGGGGCTATGCACTGCAGGGTGGTCATTACCCTTAACAAGCAGTGATGTTGATAGCACCCTATACAAACAAAACTACAAAACAGAAGGTGGTGGTACTGATAACACATGTAAGGTAACACTTCTTCAAGTAATGTCCACAAAACGGAGTAGGATAATCAAACAATTCTTTTATTCTATACAGACAACATGACAACAGACAACTAACTGCCAGTACTCAGTATAGTGTTACATGCTACTGTAACACGCACATGTACCGAATATACCTAGATAGTGTTCTGAAGCCTGAATGTGGCAAGTGTGTGGATGTGGGATGTGTCTGTGTGTGCATTTCCGTATGGGAAACATGTTTGCTGTGGCAATCAGGGTACTACAGTACCTGATGCACATTACATCTTCCAACTGATGAGGTTGCCTGCACCCTGTGAGTACAGGTAGAGAAGGGGTGCCAGTAGTAAACAACATAGTGCACTTCTGAAATGTGTACCTGTCATGTATCAACAGCTACTCATGTAGGGTGATAAATAATGGGAATGGCAGGTGAGCGTGTGCATGTGTGTGGGTAGCAGGGTGTGTATAAATGCATGTGTGACAGAACAGATACATGTAGCTGAATCTACATAACAGCACAAGATGCACATTGCCATAGTCAATGTTAGCATGTGATGGTGTGCAGCTGGTACACTTTGTTAAGTAGTATGGGTGCAGATAACAATTGAGGACATTCATACAGTTACTGCAGCAGGACTGCTGGGATATACACAGATTTATACTGCAACAGTCAACAGTTACCAACATGTTACTACTTATACACATCTATGTAGTCACCCTGTGCATCAGCAACGTGTTTACCTTTACCTGCACCGATGTTGTAGTATGCAGGAGGTGGCACAGTGTCATCATATGCACAGGGTGTGGGTTAGGTATGCCCAAGCCGGCCACTGGTAACACCAATTGACATGTGTGTGTATGTGTGTTTGTGAGGGGCAGCAGTACAGGGTGGACCGTTGTTGGTGCAGTGTGTGTGTGTATGTGTTTGCCCTAGGTGTTAGGTTTCCAGGTTTCTGCATGTGTGTAAGCACGCACACAGTCCCACATAATGGCTGCCATGTACAGGGTTTTGTGAACAGCCACAGACTGTACCTGTCAGGTCATCCAGATCAGTGTCTGTGGGCACGGACACGGTACCTGTGCCCGGCAGGCGTGCTACGGGCTGTATCCGGTACTAACCCAGACTGGGTACTGTCATCGGAAGCAGGGGTGTGTTGACTGGACACAGTTCCCTGTTGGGACTGTCCAGAGCCACGTGCACGTGGTCTCCTGGGGCGTCTGGATGACAGCACAGACCCAGCATTGCTGGGGCTGGTGCTGGCACTTGAGGCGCGCAAGTGGGCCCGTTGTCGTCCGCGGCCACTGCCAGCTGGTGCTCTTGCTGGCATACGGCCACGTCGACATCGCAAACGCACACCATCGCCCTGGCCCATGGACATCTGGTTGTGGAGCAGCTGTTCTATGCCCCCACAACGTCTGTCAACGACATCTGTGAAGTTACGGATAGCATTCGCAACATCATGCATGCCGCCTGTCATGGCTATGCGACATGCTCTCAGCTCCCTCAGACCCTGTCTGGTGTACCTTTCCATACGTGCCTGTGCCTGCATGACAGTTCTAAACATAGTGGAGGTTGACATACCTCCTTGGGCACGCCGGCCAGAGGCAGTACGGCCACGGATGCCCCCACGAGAACCCATGGGCGACTGTCTGCGTGGTACCATTGGAGGCCTCTGCACATGGCTGCCTTGTGAGGATGCATGTACCACAGGTACCACATTACCCTGATCTATGCCCACTGCTGACTGTCCATCACCTAGGGACGATGGTGACAAAGGATGTAACGGCAGGATGACTGTGCGCATTGACGGGGTTGAAAGCTGTGTACTGTCAATTGGCTGACCAATGGCGGACCCAGACACACCTTCCTGCAGCATTACAGACATTTCATCATCATCAGTACCTGGGGCACAAGATTCAGGTTCCCTGCTGCAGGTCACCAAAGCAGCACCAGAACCTACGGGAGGAAAACATGGAACACAGATTACAGTCTCAATACATATTTGAAAGAGATGCACTTCAATACTAATGCACACATTCAGAAATGGACGCATGCACTCAATGACACTAACACACATGCACACTTGGGCACAGGCACACTTGCACACATGCACACCCCACAGTAAACACACACATCAGTACCGTGTTACACTACTCAATTTACTACCTGTCAATTACAGTTATTGTGAACACAGTCACCAGCATGTCTACTACAGAGTTACACTTCTCTTCCTAGTTTTATAAATTGTTTTACAGATAATTTTAAAAAGACTCACCAGCATGTATGGTCTGCCTCATTGCTACATGGGAGGGACCTGGAAGTGTGAAGAGAGTAATGTCAGTGGGCACATGTGTGCCATTCATTTTGCACATGATACAGTACAGTAGTACACTAGTTCCCTTATACACATCAGCTGCACATCATGTCTGTATATATATCATGATGACAGATACATACCACATGCACACCTTATGCGTGCATGAAGTAACAGTGTACAGAACAGTCATATGTACATACCAGGAGTTAACTCTAATCTCACCCTTACCTCTCTTCAAACGTCAACTCAAACTGTACTTCCAAAACCACTGGCTTTGTTCTTCTTGGAGTCCAGGCTAACGTCCCTCTCCCTACCCTCTCTTCACCTTTAACCCTCATTGTGCATAGAAACTAGCTTCTACCCTGTTTCTTTCACCTTGATGTCCTTCTATGCTCTGACCTACTTCTCCCATCCCTCCCACCTCCTCTTGACTGTCTTCCTTCTTTTCCTCACTTCCTTTCTTGACTCCTGCCTCTTCCATATCATTGTATCTGTCATACTCCTTCTACTTCTCTACCCTTCTGAGCCCTAACTATTATGCATATGGCTTTTGCCTTATTGCATAACCATTATGCTTTAGGTAGGATTGCTTTGAAACCAACGGTACATTGTGTATGACTCTAAACTGTTTGACTTCCTTACATGTATGTTGATTTAATTAACAGGCTGGTGTACAATTCTATTATGTTGGCTGTCTGTATTGACAACTTGTCTGTCTGCCTTTATTACGTTATGTGTGGAGCTTTTCTCCACAGGCCTCTACTGAAAATGAACTTATATCCAGCTAGACTATCTGGGTCAACAAATGTAAAAGTAATAACAATAAATGAATATGGCATCTTACCTGCACGCCGCTGTCTTGCTGCTGTGTGGATCCAACCTCCATCAGGATGCATGATGGTTGCTGTTGTTCTGGGGCTGGATCCACAACACTTAGCAGTAGCCCCTCCTGTCTGGTGAGGGGGGATGTGGCCACCCCCACCTGTGGCAGCCTGTTGCCTGCAGATATCTGCAGCACGCTGGCGGACATTTCTTATCAAATCACTGCAGTGATGTCTCACCTGCTCATATGTCCTATCATGCATGCCAACATCATTTATCCTGCTAACAAGGTTTTGCCACAGTGCAGACCTCTCCTGCTGATTCTGGGTGGTGCGTGAGAACAGGATGGCATAGTCACGCACCAGGCTCTGGTGGATCACGCCATCCTCTGCAGCAGAGTAGGCAGGATTCCGTTTAGGTGCCATGTCTATCTGGAAAGGTACACAAACAGGTTATCAGCATAGTATCTCAACAATACATGGTACACATTCTATACAGGGAGTGTTAACTTCTACTTATTACTGATTGGTTAAAACCTGATTACAGGGTAGCTATCATTCTATGTCATTTGTACTAAGTACTTGGCCTTCAGACCAGTTGTTTTACATTAGGGAGGTTGGTGGCAAGCACTGTGGTGGCAGGACACATATCTTTCATCCATTGAAGTTGGGAACTGCTGATTGTGGGCCCAGTGTACAAGTGTATTACTTCTGGTATGGGCAGTTGGCCTTCAGGCCAGTTATTTAACATTAACGAGGTTTGTGGTCTGCACTCATGTGTGACAATAGGCTGTACTCTGCCATTCATAGCTGGGGACATCTGGTTTCAGGTTTATAGTGCCTGCATATCTGAGCTGTATCTTACTGACATTGCTACACCTTGTTTGTTGTAGCAAACACTACATCCAGGCCTCCTGCATCTACCTTTGTTTATATGCTTGTTATCTGTTAGCTTGTTATTTCACTGGTATGCTACTTCCACATAGTACACATCTTTGCAACACATCTGTGACTCACTACTGTTATCTGCATTGCTTACTGTACGTACTTCCATGTTACACATGACAGCAAGTGACTGCTTGTCATTGTTGCATTTACTTCATTGTGACACATTGCACTTAGGTTACCTGGCATTTGCTCACTGACGCTTTTATATCAGTCAGCAGTTGTAGGTAATGTCAGTACACCCTCACTCCCCACTGGACCTTGTTTTCAATCATTAGTGATTACAGAGTTCACAATAGTATTCTAGCATGTCCAGAGGTCAGTTGTCAGTCCCTCCTCGGTCCAGCTGGTGAGTGTGGTACTCCAGAGACAATGTTAGAACAGATGCATGTACACAGACAACCCCTCCTCCTAACAACAAATTCAAACTCATGTGAGTGATGCAACCATATACCAGACTGGAGGCTAGGCTCTGTCTACTCAATACCGCCATAACCAGTCACGTGGCAAAGGGGATCACTCACTACACTTCCAGTCTCACGTAGACCTACCACAACAGCGGACCTAACACATGATCACACATGATCATACTTGTAGGCTCAGACCACAGCTCTGCCTATGCAGCAGAGACCTCCTAAGCAGACATCCAGGCAACCACTACCACATAAACGAACATGTGCAACACATATCACACAAAGCCAATGTGCTGAACACTCACAGCCATTAACAGTTAACAACACACCTCATACACCTGTACTAGGTGCCTTTATCATCAGGCACACTCACATCACGTTCACCAGGCTTAACGAGGTGAGGGTCATGGTGTGCAGCCTGTCAGGCACTATGAACTGCCACATAACACAAACAGTCAGGTAACCCCAAGGCAGGTACAGGTATGACTCAGTCAATGTCCATGCTGCTGTGAATGGCCTGACACATTCCTCCCTGGACTACATGACATGAGACATTACAGAGCTCTCTGAGCACGTAGCCCGAGACAGTTTGACCCTAACCTTGAGTAGCATCCTACCCTCACCTAGAACAATGCCACAATATCAAGGCACGATAATCCCTTCCAACAATTGACTGACATACTGGTGTCATTCACAGGTGTGCCAATGCCTGCCATCTTGGGGTGGTATGCTTTGCTAGGGACAGCTTGCACCTGTCACCACAGTCCTATTGACATTTGGCGGAGCCTCCTGCTACACCCATAGTGCCTGTATTAGGCAAGGCTCATAAGGCAAACCCACATCCATTTGTATCACAAAGGATGAGGAAGTAAGAGTGATGCTACTCAACACTGGACGTCTAGACCCAAGGATGCACGCACTCAAAACCCTACCTAGCATTCTGGACATCGATATCTGTGCAGTAACATGAACCTGTTTCAGGTTTCACAGGAGCACACCAGTACTACCACGTTATAGCTGTTACCATTCTTGTCGGCCACAACACTTGAACAAGGGATGGGGAGTATCAGTATTCAATGCAGATTCCCACGCCTCCACATTGGTGGCACAGTACAACATAGGTGTTAGGCCATTGAGTACAGAACACGTAGTTGGGGACCTGGGGAAGAAACATGGTAGCGGTCTGTCATTTGTCTACCACATGGCCAACGTGGATTGACAGACATGTTATATAGCCCAGCTAATCATGACTGATTCACATGTATGGCAGGGGAGGTCATTGTGCCTCTGTACTCATCCATGATCAGGCCTATAATTGCATACAATGCACCTTTTGGGATGTACCTAACCAGACACCTACAGCAACTGGTACAGGACAACAGTACATCATCAAGGGGATGCAATGGCTCACACAGATGTCATATGCTGCCCAGGTAAAGTGAATCCAGCTGGACTCAGTGGCATACTGCCTGTTCAGAGGCAATCTGTGCATGCCATATACAGCCATGTCCTACCTAGCAGTAATGAACGTGATGCACCTCAGGCAATCAGAGTCCCATACAGCCACATGCTCAGGAGAGCTGGACCTCAGCACTGACATACATGGACATGCTGGAGGGGCATATTCCTAACCGAGGCTCCCTTCACTCTGTAATGAGCTCACACTACTGGTTAGGCAGAGTCCCTCATTGACTCTCTTCCATAGGAATCTGGATGAGTGGATGGAGATCATAGTTGTACCCCAGGTATCACTTCTATGTCGCTGTTAGACAGAGGCACAGTATACTAAAGTCGGACAAGGGCATAGCAGCATAACTTGTGATTGGGTGGCAAAAGACAAACACATTCTACTAGGCTTACCAATGCCCTAGGGTAAATAGTCTAGTATGAACCTATGAACTGTTCATTCTCAACTGTTCGAGCTCATTACAGAGTGAAGGGAGCCTCTCAGTTAGGAATTTGCCCCTCCAGCATGTCCATGTATGTTTTATTCAGTCGCTTACCGCTTGCTCAGAGGTGACCTTTGCCCAACATACAAGGCCATGTCAAACCCAGATTTGATGAATATGCTTCACCTAAAAAATCTAGATCCATCAGAGCCACAAGGGCGGGAGACTTAAACCTCGACACGGCTATTAATAGGACATGCTGGAGGGATAGATTCATCACCCAAAGACTCCCTATGCTGTGGAACAAAATCACGGTATATGTGAGGCAGAGCACCTCGCTGGCCTTGTTCAAGAGAAATCTTGACCAATGGATGGGAGATCGCAGATATACCCCAGGGATTACCTCAGTGTCACTGCTCGACAGAGGCACAGCAAAATAATGGGTATGGTTCCCCATACTAAAGGGGTGGCGTAAGCCACAAAACGATGGGCTAGGCTTGTAAATGCCCTCGGGCAGATAGCCTAGTATGAACCTATGAACATGTGTGTACTGCTATAGTACATCTGCCATATGTTGCATGTGTGTGTGTTGTGGGGATGCACAGGTAATGGACAGATACGCCTGCACAGGTGACACATCTGACACATTCTGGGTGTTCATCCATACATACTGGATGTGTGTTGCCATCCAACCCTGTGATGTGGACACACATTACTCAGCCTGGATATACATATCTGAACAACACCACAAGCACAGTACACTACCTTGCTATGTATGCATGTTATTACACAGTTATTCAGTAGTTATGACAGTGATGCTATCCATGCAGCCCACTGGGCCAGTGGAAGCCACAACACACACCGCCAGCACCTTTGCATATGCTTACCACAGACATCCCACATACTGCATGTACTGTGCACACAGTTATCTAACCCAGAACAACTGCACACCACTTATTAATCCTGTCCAGTGGACTACAGATACAGGCATATTGTATAACAATAGTAGGAGGCTACTGCAGCACAGGGCAGATTCACATGACGGGAAGGCATCTGTTGTCTGCAGTGTTAAGATGCTTCACATTCACCAAATGCACAGATATTGCCAACATTGTTGCAGACAGTTTAGGTGCAGGTACCCCCCATTGTCCTACACACGTGTTATTAGTTATCCCAGATGACTGTAACCTCCTTATCCTCTCACATGTCCAGGTGAGAGCCACCCTCATCATTGCAGAACACATATCATCACTGTTACTTAAATGGTATCCCTGGATGTGTGCTACATTCACCCCTGGAGGACATAGCACCACATGACAGACTGATATTAATCCCTGGCCATACTACAGGATATGTACCTGAACAGTGCCATACATACACAGTGGTCCCACACCAATGAGGAGGAACCTCTACTGACCCTGGGAACTACTGCATCATATGCACAACTGGCCTTGTGTTCTAAGCTATGGAAGTGTTAGTTATGGCCCACATGTACAACAATATTACATATGTTTATATTTCATGACTATCTACACACAACCTATCTCATGGACATACCTATAGATAGTGAACTATGATACATTTGAGGTGTCACAGTATACACAGGATTAACCTGCTACTTTGCATTACCTGTGTTTGTGGCAGCTGTTGGTGTGTCACTGGTGCTGCTTGAAGTTTGCTGCTGCTGCTGTTGCTGCTGCTGGTTTTGCTGCTGGCTGTCTTTATTTCTGTTTTGTTCTCTCTCTGTCTCTCTCTCTCTTTGTCGGTTTTGTGCAATGAATGTATTGCATGAGTATAGTGTGGGTACTCATTGCTTTTGTAGGTATCTGCATAGGTCCATGTGATGGCCTCTGCACCAATTGTAAGGCAGCATTTGCTAATTGCATGCAGCTGGGTGTGTACTGATTGCATGTCTCACTGTGATTTCAGGACACTGCTATAAAAGGGTATGTGAGATAGTCGTTGCCCTTTCAGATTGTAGGGCGTGGACCATGCTGGTATGCTGTTGACAGTGTTTTGTGAGTGTGAAGGTTAGTACATCTACCATGCTTCATGCTGTGTTGTAGATTCAGGTTGCTGCATTTATCTTGCCTGTTCCCTATAGTGAGTGCGTATGCATACTGACACCTACAACTATATGTCATATGTATTGCTATATAAATATATATATATATATATATATATATATCTGTGTACATATACATACTTTCATATATGTACATTAGTTGACATTATTGGGTACAAGCTAACAATTACCAGGGCTGTTTCTGTTAACACTACACTAGTATGGGAACCCAGTAATTGGGACTATAAAAGTCTGCATGACATGCTTTGGGTAGTAGACATACTATATTGCCTTTATCTTCATTCCTACTATTACGTGTTCCACTTATTTAGCACTATATTCCTGTATGAGAGTCATGGCTTAGTGGTAGGTCATACAGACTAGTGTTACAATGGTCTTGTGGTAGGGCCTACTAGTATGCTCATATTCTGCTTTTTGAGTTGAGTATAGGGCCTATCAATCAAAGTGCTGGAGGCACCTTTAAGCAGTTAAAGGGCTTAGTAGGTCTCACAGGAGCCAGGCTGTGTTGCAGATTCTGGTTGCTGCATATATCTTCACTGTTTCCTGTAGTGAGTGTGTATGGCTACTGAGACCTACGACTATATTTCATATGTATTAATATATATTTATATATATGTATGTGTAGATATACATACCTTCACATATGTACATTACCTTACATTATTATGTACAAGCTAACAGGTAGCAGGGCTGTTTCTGTTCACACTGAACTAGTATGGGAATCCAGTAATTTGGCCATTAAAACTCTACCTGACATGCTTTAGATAGTACATCTCCTATATTGCCTTTATACTGATTCCTACTATTACATGTTATATTTATTTTAGCACTGTGTTCTTGTAAAGCAGGCATGGCTTAGTAGTAGGTCATACAGACTAATGTTACCAAGGTCCTGGGTTCGAGACTGACAGTGGGAATTTATTTTTCTTAGCAAACTTTCAAACTGAGTACAGGACCTGTCAATCAAAGTGCCATAAAAGCACTTTTAAGCACTTTAAACCAGGTCTGCGCTGCTTATGGAGCTCACGATGCAAGACTGGCGGTGAGCTCCGCTAACACAAGCGCACACCCGCGCTAATTAGGGAAACAAGCGTGGGATTTGCAGGAGGGATGTGGGTAAGGCCCATAGATGCCCATGTCTTTGGCAGCAACAGCTGTGCATTTCCATGTATTTTGGTGAGACATTGGAAACCTTTCACCCCTGAGAGAGGTGTCAGGATAACATTAATAGTTGTTGTAGAGCCAATTGTAATTAACTGTTTCAATGTCAAGCAGACATGTGTGCGACATGGACAGCTATGTATGGGGCGTAATTTTTTTGTGGGTACAGAGTGCCCTTTTTTTTTTTTTTTTTCAGGTGACAGTGGTATGTCAGGTGAAGGAAGTCGGTATAGCTGGGGAGGTAGGTTGGGTAGGTTAACAGACAAGACAGACAAGACGCATATAGGGGCGGTGTATGACACACGTGGGGGGGTTACACAATTGACCGGGACGGAGGTTGGGATTTCCAAGATGCATGAGCCCACAGATGGCAACAGTGGAACGGATATCCCGACCCATAGGCAGTTGCCACTGTTCCTTCACAGCCCAGGACGGGCTGTGCTGGGGGTTGTGTAGGCGGGGCAACGGCCGGGTCAGCTGTGCCACACGAGCCTCGAGCTGGCGTGGGGACCAAGAACAGTGTCTTGGATCTCCCTTCACACCACAGACTGGACACCTGGAGGGTGAGTGGACGAACCCCTCTGGCCACACTTGCAGAGGGGACGGGCCCCATCCCCTGCAGCGCTTCCACCAAGGTGGCACAGGGCCACCGGAGGGGGTCCGCCTGGGCACTAGTGCCAGGTGCAGTCACCAGCTGAGGTGGGAGAGGTGGGTCCGCTGGGACCTGCCTTCCCAAGCGTTCTAGGTTTGTGAGTAGTTATGTTAGTTTGGGTTAGTGGCATTGTATTCCATTCAGATTAGTTGTAACAGCATGCATTGGTATTCCCATCAAACAAACACCCAGATATTAACACCATTGAACAAGGGGCATATCAATATCACATGCATTATTTGAACAGAAATACACAGTCAAACAACATGCAGGGTTGATTAATGGCAACAGGCCATCAGATTTGCAGGTATGAACAGGGCACATGCACGAACAGACATGCATATATTTTTGAAACGGACAAATGTCCATGATTAATGAAATGTTCACATACCATTATTTAGTGGGTGTTGTTATATGGAATTATAGGGTTGGGCGGAGATAGAAAGTGATGACAGATTCATATGTTACACGTTGATTTACATTTATAATAGGTACACAATTAAGTTGAGGCTGATGTTTCAAAATAAATTTTATTTGACTGTCAAGCTACACCTGTTACAAATACATCACTATCCTACTTATTTTGAATTTGATCAGATACATCATCCTGCTACACTTTGATGACAGGACAGGGGACAACTATGGCTGTTTAGTCTGTCAGATAATCATTCATTCTATCTGCAAATTGTTTACTGTGATCACCATATACAGCATTTGGCTAGACATTCCAGATTCTGACACACTGAAATCAGTTTGGTATATTAAGTTGTACTTCCCATATGCATTTAGTTCTGTAGAAACACACTGGGGCTAATATATTCCGGGTTATTACTACTTTATTTATTCATACATGACCCTTTCTGTCAGTCTCACACTTCCTGCAAATTCACAGTTCAGGTTGCTACTTCTAGGCTTTGTTCACATGTTAGACTAGTGGTGATTCAAACACTTTCCAACAGCCTCACTTCTGTCATGATTCAGCATTTCAACAGGGACTATATCTCACATGTGACTACCTCAGATTCTGAAGCTGTACTCTTGAGACTACTGCAGGTTACACTATATTTAATTAATGGTGGGACATCTGTATTACAGCACTGTTTAATTCTATCAATTATATTTCCAGTTACACTTGCATACTGATGAACTTGTTGCAGCCATACCTGCAGACTTTCAAATCTTGCTTGCACATTATATTACTTTTAATCAATACACTGCAGTGTTCTGATACATGCTACAGTATAATATTTATTTACAAGTACTGGGTGGGGTTACTAACCTGCACGGTGGTGCATCCGCACCAGCCTACGGGCATGCATCTCGCGATTCATAGAGCGGACACCTGCAGCTGTAATACAAAAGAAGTAATATTGGAGTACACATCTCCATGGTATCAGCTAGTTGAAATCCTTACATACATAAGTAAAATGTAACTTACTCAGTAGTGGGGCGTTGGGCATATCCCGGGCCTCCTGGATCCATTCGAACAACTGGTCTTGCTTGCGTCGCTTCAAGTCCGCATGGTGGTGACGGACCTGCTCACCAGTGCGTGGAATGCCAGTAGCACTGGTCAGATCACGAGCCAACTGGTCCCATGCCTCTGCCCTATATGCTCCCCATGAGACCTGGCCCTGCATGAGTTGGGCCTCGTGATGATGGACAAGGAGCCAGACCATGTATCTGGACTCCTCAACGCCCCAACGCTGTGCTCGAAAGCAACGTCCCTCACCTACTTCACTCATTCTGACTGCAGCTCTGATCTACAATCGTTTCTGCTGTGTATTCCCACCTATGGGGCTTATATATGCCGATTTTCCCGCACATTTCTCTGATTGGCCGTTTTGGAATTGTATCTACTTCACTGAAAATGCTTTATCATGCTCCATTCTGGATTTTATCCCAGATATATGCTATTTCTGCATTTCTAGGTATTGCTGTCATGGCTTAGTGGTTTAGTACCTTTACTCTAGTGCATGGTATCCTGGGTTCGAATCTGGCAACTGATTTTTGATTTTCCTGACAGAAATGAGTTGAGACCTGTCAATCAAACATGCCAAAAGCACTTTTAAGCACTTAAAACTAGGTCTGCGCTCGTTTGCGCGGAGGTAACGCATGCGCACAGGCAGTTAGCTTGTGGGAGCGCCGCGCAAATGGTGTGCGCTGGATAAACCTTAATTGGCTAGTGACACACATGTTCAGCTAAGCACAGCTAGTTGCAAACAGTTTCACTCTGTTAAACCGATGCCTAGCAACAGGCACGCAGTTTGCAGCTTTTTAAACACTACTCAGCTACGGGCACTCCGTCTCACAGCAGCTTAGCTATCAGTACATTTCTGACTATTTTTGTTATTGTGTTACTTCAGAATATATGCTCCGTTTCATTCCATTTTACAAAAGGGAATACATTTACATGTGTACAATACTGTCAGGGGCTTTTAGTGCTTATTTACAAAAAAAAAAAAGGTTGTTGTGGGGGCTCGAACCCTGCCTGCCTACTCTTAGGCCAGCAACTCTACCACTAAGCTATTACTTCTTGGCTTACTTTGCATATTTAGTTCTTATATCCTTTTCCACAGATTGCTAACTGTGATTGCGCTTAGTAGCACACCCGCACACACACAGTAGCAAACATTTACGGGGTTTAAAAAAAAGGTTTTAATTTAATTTTATTACATCTCTTCACTTTATACAGTGATGGTCTATCGGGGCATGTGTTGTGTAGTGTGTTTATGCACATTTCCATGGCCTCTCGTGGCTGTTTACTTTCAGCCATTCTAGTCTTCCGGGGGCGTGTCCGCTTGCAGGGCTTAGCCTACTGACACGCCCCCTACTCTCTTACACGGACCGTGTAAGAGTTACTAGTGTGATTCAGCATGCCTCATGCACCTCATGCATATGCATGACATGCTGACATCACACAGTTTCACTGCAGCCTCCGTGTAAGAGTTATAACTCTTACACGGAGGCTTCCTGAATCTGGCCCAATCATGCTAGTATTACTAACACCTCTCAGCCATACATGGGTCATAGGTATGACTCATTGTAGGCTTACTAACACCAAATCTTTCACTTCTTTTTTTTTTTTTTTTTAAAACTTTATTTTTTATTTTTATAATAAAAATAAAACCATGCATACTATGATGGTACAAGCAATAAGAGTTACGGCAATACAACACACATAATGGTTTACAGCAATATAAGTACATGAGAGGGACAAAAAGACATGTTTATAATGATCTTAAAAAGAAATACAATCTCTTGCAGTATACATGGTACACAAACTAACAACTTAACCCAAACTAAACACTATTTACAAAGCTACCAGTGTTGGACAGGGAGGGAGGCAGCAGTGAAGCTATTTATACGGTTAGGTAGTAGCAGCCCTACTTGGCTTGTAGTAGGATAGATAGACCCTTCAGAACAAGGGATATGGTATGTAGAGAGAGTAGGAAGGTAAGAAAAAGGAGAAAGAAAAAGGGGAAAGGGCACAAGAGAGGTTTGTAGGTTAACCATATCTTAGTCACATAAGATTACTTCGAACAGGCTTTTCCAAAGTTTACTGAAGTAGGCTCTTTTCTTGGGTCCGTTTATTATGAACTTCTGTGCTGAGATATATTTGGTGGCCATAGTCTTAAATCCCCGCCAACATAATTTGGTGCGATCCAGCCAATTATGGGTAATATAGAGTTTTATAAGGAAACACAGCGTTATTAGGATATGAAGATGAAGCTTGGGCAGACCATGGGGAGGAATATTTAGAATAGCCGTTTCCCATGAGAGGGTGGAGCTATAGTAGCCCATTTTTTTGAGACGCACTTTGAGAGAACACCAGAGTTTGTAAGAGTTATTGCAGTGCCACATAATGTGTAGAAGATCAGCTTTCGCACCTGGACAGCATGTACATAACGGAGAGCTATTAGGGTTGAATTTGTGGATTCTTGTGGGGGTAAGGTATGCATTGTTATTCAACATCAGTTGAGTGTAGAGAAGTTTCTTAAAGGGGCATAATTCAATGCTAGTTTTATGGCTAGTATTTTTTGGTCCTCCGTAATCTGGTGGTTTTGATTGTCCCAATATTTGGAGAGTAGGCAGTTTCCTTTGTAGAGTAGGGGGTGTAATAGTTTGTAGGACGAAGAAATTGTTTTATTATTGCTAGCCAGTGTATTGATAATTAGATTTAGTTTATCCATTAGCTGTATGTCGGGGGCTGTATTGATGGTTTGTGAAGAGATGAGTTCCCTGAGTTGACGAGAGTATTACTGAGTATTTGTTGTTAACCTTGAGTGTTAATCAAGTTCGCAAGTGACAGGGATTTGTATTTAAGAATATCCCAAACTTTAAGGTCTTTGATGTGGGGGAAGTCAGCAAGGTCTACCATCTTATTGTTAATTTTAAGATTTGGGTTGAGGTGTAATGGTTGAAAAAGGGTAATATAGATTGAAGATTGATGTCTTTAATCAGCTTTTGAAAGAGTTTTATTTGGTGTTTCAGTAAAGAGAATAATTTTAAGCTATTCAAAGAAGTGGATGATAAGAAGGAATAGCCTTAGGATTAATTTTGTTAGATAGGATATGTTTGTGCCATATCTTTAACCACGCTGGGTTATGGGTTTGGGTTTTGTTGTTCATGTTCACAATGGACCACAGTCTGTTAGAGCTAATGATCAGATAGTACAGCTGGAAGTTTGGGAGGCCCACCCCACCTTTCTCCTTGGGAAGACTTAGCTTGGAAGAAGAGATCCTGACATTCTTAGGGAACCAGAGAAATTTGATCAATGTTTTTTCAATCTGTGAAAAAAGGTTGTTGGATATAATTGTATTTGTCGCACTAAATTGATATAGGAGTCTAGGGAAAATCTTTCACTTCTGTAACAGGCACTCAAATGCTACTGCAGTTTCTGGAAAGTCCTTCTGGTGATATTACTGATTATATTTACAGAATCTTGCGTTCATCATGTAGGGCATGTCCTTTACTTAGTATTTCACATTATACACGTAAAGGTAGGTTTAAAACTTTAACATATTTTGCCTTTCATGTTGGATTCTACTTACTTCTAGTGTTTCATCCTTCTTTACTTATAACAAAATGTCAAACAACTCTGAAATTCTAGTTTTCATAGAAGTCAATATATTTATGACAGCAGTCTTGCATAGATGTTTACCCCTGATATTTTCTGAATTTTTTTCATTTTTATATATTTTTTGTTCTATTACTTATATACAGGAGCTGTGATTATCTTATTTTTCTTTATAATGTTTCCCTATTGAATTAATATTCTTTTTTGTAATAAATGCAAATTAATGAAACAAGATTATGCATGAACATTGGTTCAAGTGTTCAACATTTCAGTCCACCTATATGGCAATGAAGGTTAAATAAAATAAACCATGAAGCCTGAAAATCACTTCAGAATTAAACTGTTGCATAATGGTGGGGACCACAGCATATCATTCTCAAGGGTGAAAATACTTCCCTGAGTATATCTAGTCTTAGTCTTAGCAGCAAGCAAAGCAGCAGTGCATTGATCATCTTTCAGTTATTCTTACTTCTCCAAGAATAGATTTTACACAGTCTTAATGTTTAGTCATTTTCAAAACTCATACTGCATGTCACTGATCCTAACATACTATGCAGTCCTTATACAAATGAAACCAGATCCTCAAATAGTCTGGTTGTTACAATCATTTGCTCATTTATTGTCCAATACCTGAATTATCATACTGAATGTTGTGAGGGAGCCAAAGCCTCTCCAAGCACTCAGTACACGTGCCAGAGAAGTAATGCTGGACGAGATGCCAGTCTATTGCATCTAATTCTCGCTGGGAAAGAAAGTTGTAATGCTTAAGTACTGATCTTTGTAGAACACGAATATGCATCTCAAGCCACCTTGGAGTTTTTCTCTATTATTACTTCCTTCCAGTAGTCCCAAATATATATGCAATATATCCAGCAAGCCTAGTTGCCATGATACCATCGTATAGTTTTATAAGGAGAAGCTGATAGCTAACATTGCTGAAAACTCATACGAGGATGAAGTATACCACTGTCTAAAGAATTGCTTCATCACTGCTTTTAAGCATAAAAATGGCAATCTAATATTTAAGATGACCTGGTGAAAACAATGAAATATCATTATTTGGAGACTGTTTCAGTAGCTTTTCCAGAAGCTGGTGAGCTACAGCTATTTCTCAAATGTCTGAAAGAAAAAGATGCATTTAACATTTTTCAGAAGCTTGGAGTTGCCTTCTTAAGAACAACAGCCATGACTATAAATGTTTAGCAACCAGAGATGTCTGGTTTGGCAAGTGAGTTGGTACATGTATAGCTTCATACAGGGACAATATGGTCAACAAACGAAAGATGATCAATGCACTATTGATTTGCTTGCTGCTAAGACTAAGACTAGATATACTCAGGGAACTATTTTCACCCTTAGAGGAACATAGGATGGTGTCCTTCATGTGCTGTGGTGCTGTCAGAGAGATTTACTAGTAGATAACAAACATACCTGAAGGACCCCTTCCTTCAGACAGATAGGGGTGATCATCAGTATACCACAATTAACAACAAAGAGTAAATCAGGGTGGCACTTTTCATGCAACTACCTTTAAGTAGTCGAACAGTTTCAGCGGAGATGGACTATGACTATCAACAGTGCAGAGCTAACCAGTAAGAGATTCACTATTACATGCTAGAAGCTGCCTTATCTCTTGCCAGAGAAAGCAAATGGGAGCCACTTCCATAACCTGATAAATTCTATTTTATATGGTATGGGATCTGTGCAGATGTGTTTAAACTATGAGTAATTAACACCACTGAGCAATTCAATGCCATTAAGTTTCTTTAGTTGAGAACCAGTGTGAACCTGGAATTGCATTAGTAAATGTAGTTGTGTTTTTATGGGTTCATAGGTTCATAGGTTCATAGGTTCATACTAGGCTATCTGCCCGAGGGCATTTACAAGCCTAGCCCATCGTTTTGTGGCTTAGGCCACCCCTTTAGTATGGGGAACTATACCCATTATTTTTCTGTGCCTCTGTCGAGCAGTGACACTGAGGTAATCCCTGGGGTATATCTGCGATCTCCCATCCATTGGTCAAGATTTCTCTTGAACAAGGCCAGCGAGGTGCTCTGCCTCACATGTACCGGGATTTTGTTCCACAGCATAGGGAGTCTTTGGGTGATGAATCTATCCCTCCAGCACGCCCTATTAATAGCCGTGTCAAGGTTTAAGTCTCCCGCCCTTGTGGCTCTGATGGATCTAGATTTTTTGAGGTGAAGCATATTCATCAAATCTGGGTTTGACATGGCCTTGTATGTTAGGCAAAGGTCACCTCTGAGCAGCGTGTTTACTGAATAGAGCTGGAGTTCTTTCAGTCGGGCAGCATAGGACAGATTTTTGAGACCCTTTATCCTTTTGGTGAGGAACTTTGTGGCCTCTCCAGCTGCTGCAAGTGTCGGGTCAGATACATTCAATGGGGCATTGTACTCAATCATTGGTCTGATGAGTGATGAGTAAAGGGAGACTATGACCTCCCTTGATCTAGATGAGAATCCCTTCATGATAAGGTGGGCAATGTAGAAGGTCTTCCTAACTACTTTAGCTACATGGGTGTCGAATGACAGACTACTATCAACCTGGGTCCCCAGGTCCCTGATAACTTCTTCTGTGCTCAGTGGATTGCCACCTATTTGGTAGCTAGGGTAACCTTGTTTTTCCCAAGGGTATGACTATGCATTTTTGGCATTTAACTTTAGGCCGTGGCTCTGGCACCAGTTATCCGCTTCTGTGAGACCCTTCTGAAGGATATCTGTGTCAGATGTGTTTTCTACTATGGCCCAGTTTGCAGTCATCTGCAAACTTTGTCAGCCATAACCCTCCTGTGTTTGCTTGTACTTCGAAAAGTAGATGCCAAACAAGAGTGGGCCCAGGACTGAGCCCTGTGGGACACCACTTGTGACAGGCTTTGAGTCTGACATGGCGCCAGCAGCTCTGACCCTGTGGGTTCTGTCACTCAGCCAGTTTGCGACCCATCTTGTGATGTATGGGTTGACATTTAAGCTGATGAGTTTTTCAATGATACCCGAATGGGGTATTGTATCAAGGCCTTAGCCAGATCGAGGTAGGCTGTATGGACTGCCTTTCCTCATCAATGGCTTTGGTGACTGTTTCAAAAAGTCAACCAAGTTTAAAAGGCATGATCTGCCTTTGACAAAGCCAAACTGGGTTGGATCCAAAGTCTGCAAATTCCCTATGTCTTTATTTATGAGGTCCATTATGATCCTCTCCATGGCTTTGCAGATAAGGCTTGTCAAGCTAATGGGCCGGTAATTTCCAGGGTCGGTGGAGGCACCGCCTTTGTGAAGTGGTACCACAGTTGCAGTGCGCCACCCCCTGGGCACGTATCCAGAGGTAAGACTTTGATTAAACAGCTGTCCTAGCTGTGGGTTTAATTCCTCATTGAGTTCATGGAGCACACAGCCGGGGACACCATCAGGTCCCATGGATGCTGTGTTTTTGCTTTGGAGAGAGCAGTTCTCACTTGGGCGCTGGAGATGTTTGGGGGCTGCAATCGCTTGGTATAGATATCTCTCCTTTGGGGAGGGGAGAAGTTTGCACTGAACCTGTCAGCCAGTATGTTGGCAATGTCTGTAGGATCAGTAATCTTCACATCATTTTGAACTAGCTCTGAGCATATCTGGGAGTTTCCTCCCAGGTTTCTAACATAGCTAAAGAAGGCCTTATGATTGTCTTTTGAGTCTTTAGCTATTTTTCTCTCAAATTTGCTTTGGATGATTTTATGAGAGCTCTTAGTTTTTACTTATAGTGATCAAGGGTGTCTTACCTTTTAAGGATTTTGCTCTATCTTGTAGTAGCTTCCTCCTTTTGTTGTAGAGTTTGTTTATGGCTGGGGTCCACCAGACTGGATGCTTGCCTTTGGTACAAAGAGTCTTTGTTTTGCTTGGGATTGCCTTATCCATGCAGTCCTGCAGGTGCTGGTAGAAGGCATTTGTAAGTGATTCAGCGGCTTGAGTACTGTTTTCCACTGCTCGGGGCCTTAAAGGAGACCACACTAGTCTTTAGAAGTGTGAAGTCGGCTTTTGAGAAGTTCTTTACTGTGGTCTTTTATTTCAGGTGGGGTGGGATGAGGACCTCCAGCGAGATTAGTTTGTGGTCTGATCTCACCAGTGAGGGGTACACCTCCGGTGTTGAACATTGTGCTCCCATGTTCGTGATGATGAGATCAAGTATGTTATCTCCTCTTGTGGGATGGTGACTAGTTGTTCCATGGCATTTGAGTTTATGAATTCCAGGAACTTTTGGGCTAGGGTGTTTGGGCTTGAGTAGTGTTCCCAGTCTATATTAGGGTAATTGAAGTCACCTAGTATGATGGTGTTTGGTGATACATTTATCCCTCTAGTGTTTTCAGGAAGGCCATGTGAGGTTCCTGAGTTTGTGAGGGTGGCCTGTAACATGCTACAATTTGCAGAGCAGTCTTGCCTATGGTTAATTGCACCTGGATGGTCTCCGATGCATCGTATGCTACACCAGTCTTGAGGTGTGGGTGTCCTTGATGAATATGGATACCCCCTCCTTTCTTGGTATTGTCCAGATTTTGGGGCCGGAACGCATGATATGAGGTAAAACCTGATAGCTCGGGTGCTCTCAGGAGCCTTGAACCAGGTTTCTGTCACAGCACAGACATCGATGTTCTCCATACTGAGAAGGGCCTCGAGGCGTGCATTTTGAGATTTAGACTTCTGGCATTGAGCAGCATTACCCTTAGTTTTTTCCTTTTTGTGTTCTAGGGTGGTAGGTTTAGAATTTGAGCCTTGCCTAAAAAGGCACTATGGGGTGGCAAGAGCCTTTGCCAATATCCGAATCCCAGGGTGACAGGTGCAAGCCGCCCCTTAAGCAGCGTGGCTTGTCCAGCATGTCATCCCAGGCAGACAGACACTGATCCCCTTTGAATGACACCAGTGTTTAAGCCAATTGTTAAAGCTGATCATCTTATCTCTGTATTGTGGCATCATTCTTGGTGAAGGTAGGATACTGCTCAAGGTCAGGGTCATACCTGCCTGGGCTACATAATCAGAGAGCTCCTCAATGTCTCTTTTCATGTAGTCCAAGGAGGTACGCCTCAGGTCGCTTACACCAGCGTGACAATGACTGAATCATATTTGTACCTGCTGTTGAGAGACCTGAGTGCTTGCGTTATGTGGCGGATTCTAGCGCCCGACAGGCAGCTTACTGTGACCTTCTCCTTACTCAGTCTGGTGAGCGGGACGCCAGTGTGTCTGACTATGGAGTCACCAATGACTAGTGTGTCTGGCATTGTGTTTGGCCTTAAGGGCTGTGACTGTTTGACACTCTGACTGTGAGGTCTATGTGTTGCAGGTGTTGTGTTCTGAGGTGGTGGTTGTTTGGGTGTCTGCTTTGGTGGCCTCTGCTGTTTTGGTAGATTTTGATCAGAGCCTCCAGTATGTCTTTGTGTGTTTATGTGTATGATTTGAGGTTGTAATGGTAATATGTGAGACTGGGTCTATAGTGTGTGTGGTAACCTTCTCCTCCTGACTGGTCTTGCCAGTCCTATGTTGAGAGGGCTCAGCCTCCAGTTTGGCCGTAGTTGCATCTCTCGCATGTATTTGTGTTTTGTGGGAGGAGGAGAGGGTTGTTCAGTGTACATGAGGCAATTGTAACATTGCCTCAATATTCCCAGGTTCACCAGCTGAGCAGGAGAGGACACTAGCAACTGATCCCTCGACATGCTAGAAGGAATAGACAAAAACTTTAAAAAGATTCCGGGGACGGGTGACCGAGAAATGGGGGTTGCCTTTTGGGGTACTATCTATGACAAGAGTGCCGTATCAAGGTAATAAGTACTGTAGGAGCAAGTGCTACGCTTAACAGATAGAGAATAGTCTACTTGGAGTCAAGTAGAGATGATCTTTTAATTATAGGATACGCTGATTAGATCAGTAGTATAGTTCGAGGAAGGTAGTTTTAAGGAAAATTTGAAGAGTGGACTTTAGGTAGCCCGAATAGTTTAAACCTGCTTAACCGCACTGCCCTAGTGTGCAACAGTAGCAACTCCGCTAAATCAAATCGGGCTAAATCGGCTAAAGCGTGCTTTATAGCAGGGGGCTGGAAAAGACAGGAAATGACCCAAATTGGCCAACAAACCACAAGTCACTGCCCTAAACCACTCCTCCGAGGACAAATGAAGGAGTTATGGAAATGACCCCTAGTGGCCAATAAAACTACAGTTTCAAGTCAGTAACCACCTCTCCGGGGGGCAGGGAAGCTGCTCAATGTTAGTCACTCCCACTGATAAACACAGAGACCCTCCTTCAGCCCAAGCAAAAATGGCCTCACAGAAACCTTTAAGCATGTAGTTGGAATAGGGTAATGACACGTCAGTAGAGGGAAGAGTACCCAGCCTACATCACAGTGGCTCAGTTTACTTATCTGATTGCATGGTTTTATTTAGGATCAGAGATAAAATATGTCAAAGATTTCCTTTTGTTACATCTGAGCACAAACACTATCTAACTTTGTTCCTCTTGTCTGTCCCAAGGCCATAGAGGAGGGTGTTATGCCATCTAGGAGTGGAGTCTGGTTTTGCTTTAACTCTGCAAAAGTTGAACTGGTTATTAGCTGACCCATTTCTTCCAGCAACTGCTAGGGTCCTCCCACTTATACCATTAGTTAAATGCCAGTCAGGGGTGTGACAACAGAGGAGAGTTCTCCTTCCAACCTAAACATATATGGCCTTTACCTGTGTATACAGTATTGGCAGATTACATATGCCCCAGGATTCATGAAGCTTGCGCCATGCGTCGGAGTAGCCTCGACAATCTAGCGCCAAATATGGCCGTCGAGCGATTCAGGTAGGAGCTGTTTCTACGTGCACTACCAGCATATGCCAGAGCTGCGCAGCTCCTGGCACATGTATGCTAATTACCCCATGCACAGCAGTGTAGCATGCAAATGAAGGTATATAGTGATTCATGAAGTTGTGCAGGCGTAGCGTAAGCATGTAGAAATGTAAACCAAAAAAAAAAAAAAACGGTTTAGATGTTGTCAAACATAAAATCAGAGCCATGAAAGCAGACCAAACGTACGTATTATAATGTTAATATATGTCAATGGCTAAATATATAGCCAATGGCATAAAACAACATGCACAACATATAAGAAATAACATTTAATTTCATGGCCACACCAACGCAAAGTAAAACTGCAGTGCATCGGTGCACAAATGGGATCATAATGAAAATATATTTAGATGTCATAAAACTGTAATGTAACACAATTCATGATATCCCCCGAACGCAGGAGGAGTTGGCCAGCAATATGCGTCTCTTCCACCATGTGGTGGACTACCCGGAGGTACTGGGTGCATTAGACTGCACGCACATACACATCAAGTCATCACCCGGTGAGCAGGGTAGGCGCTACATAAACCACAAGGGATTCCCCTCCATCAATTGCCAGGTCATGTGCAATGCCCAGGGCATTATCATGGATGAATGTGCTGGCAGTCCTGGAAGCTATCACGACTCCCACATCTGGCATGCCTCACAGCTGTATCAGGTATTTGCCAGGGGGGCACATCCCATATGGCCACCTGGTGGGGGATGCTGGCTATGCACTGGAACCGTGGATGATGACACCCATCAGAAATGCACACACAGCCATAAAAGAATGCCATAATGAGGCACACGCAGAAACCAGAATCATCATAGAGTGCGTGTTTGGGATGCTGAAATCATGGTTCCATTGCTTGGACATATCTGGTGGAGCCTTGCAGTACTTTCCAGGAACATGTGCCCACATTTTCATAGTATGTGCCATGCTACACAATATGATCCTGCAGAAACAGCTGCAGCAGGGACAGAATGGTGAAGGCCCTCACAGCCCACCACCATTGCCAAGGGACCCACAGGCACAGAGGTACTCAGACCATGAACACCCTGTGCCAGCCCCAGTAGGTAGATGAAGACATACCCAGTATGCCCATGCCTTGGCAAAGAGAGAACATATAGCACACACACTGACAGTGTAGGCACTCATGGTCTGACACACTTTTCCACCTGCACACACAGCAAACATGGATGGCACACACACACACACACACACACACACACACACACACACACACACACACACACGACCACCTGTAAATTGTCATGTATAGGTGGTCTACTGTGTGCATCCTACATAGGTAGCCCTCAACTATTGTACACACAACCGCCATTGGCACAAGGTAAGTCAATACTTGAACAGTATATTAAGCTATCAGCATGTGTCCATACTGTATGTACAGGTTCATAGATACATAGGTAGGTACATGCCCAACCGCCGAGGCCACTCATAAGCATAGGTAAAACGTGTCTGCTGTCGCCACCCCATCAATCAACTAACTGTCACTCTGTGGAGCAGAGTCACTTGCGGGATCCCTGGGGTGTAGCTACTGTTCACCACCCACTCTGCAAGGATTCTTCAGAGTGTTAGTGAGGGGTTTTGTATAATGTAATCAGGGATGTAGTTCCAAATAATGGGGAGTATCCCTGACAGGTATATTCACAGATGTGTACATGTTACATAGTATACCTTAAACACAGCTTGCATATATAGGTAGTTCTCCACAGACTAATAAACATGTGGAACACACACCCGCTGAAATGTGCGTTCATCACCCTTGCACTACCAGTGCCTGCTCTGAGAGGGAAGATATCACTGCCAGGATTAGAACACACAACCATGTACACATTCATCACAATAACATACCACTAAGCTACCTAAGATGTACAAATGGCAGTTGTGTATACTGACAGGATAAAACACAAAAGGTAAGAATGATATATAAAACCACATTTCATGCTGGAACTACAAAACATAATTAAACTCCACCAACTAACCATTGCCCATAAAACCCTTTATAAACCTTCCTCTACTCCTATTCTATCCACCCTCATCACACCATATATAAATCTGAAATCCCTACGTTCCTCTCACAAAAACCTTGTACATACCTCTAAATCCAATAACAAGGCTGGAGAATCTCTCTTTTCTAATGCTATTGGAAAAACTTGGAATCTTCTCCCCAGTGATCTTTCCTCTCTCCCCTCTCCCTCACTTTTCAAAAACAAACTGAAACTTTACCTAACAACACACTGGCTGTGCCCCTGTTCTAAACCAGACTAGGCATCTAGCCAACAGATTTACCTAGGTTTCTGCCATTATTGACTACATATGTACTATTTTATGTTCTTAACTTATAAATACCACCTTTTACACTACTCTAGAACAAATACATTTTCTTTACTAATAAACAAAGTTCTTTACTACTAAACAAAGTCTCTGTCTAGCCATACTATCCTCTGTCTCTCTAAATTCTCTTTACAGAAGATTTTTCTTTCTTCTATACTCTAGTTGCATATTTTACATAATTACTCTTTTATCACTTGTCCTTCTTTATTGTATAATTACCTCCTTTTCATACTACTTTACTATAAATATTCTAGCTCTAAAGCTCTTTGCTTTGTCCTCTCTGATTTCCATATTATGACCTGCTAGAAGCATAGTACATAATGTATGCATCTACATAGTCACCTTATTGCTTTTTATCCTTCCAAGGTTTTATTTTGTAATTTGCAATGTATATCTCAATATGTTTTATTCTTCTTCTAGTCCTATGTTAAAATGATTTTTAAGGTTTTTTTTCTCACTTAGTTTATCTTGGAGCTTTTCTCTCTGGGCCCCTACTGAAAATGGACATATATCCAGTTAGACTAGCCCGGTCAACAAATATAAAATAAATAAATAAATAAATAAATAAATAAATAAATAAATGTCGATATATGGAGATATACATATATATGTAGATATATAGATAGGTTAACAACATCTACATAACCATGGAGGTACATATAAATGGGATACCTACCACATACCGACTGCTTTACATACCGACGCATGTAATCCCGAGACTTAAGATCCGAAAGAACACAGTTCGAAACACCAGATGTGTGAGGTATAATCTCACAATGTTAATGGACAGTTAGTCAGTGCTTCTGGTGTTGCGGTTTGGGTAGGTTACTCTGTGTACGTGTGTTTCTTAGGGCTGTAGTGTGTGTAAGTGCGTGTTGTGTGTGTGGTGTGTGTTCTTGGGGGACTGTAATTTGTGGTTGTGGGTTAGCTTTGTGCATCTGTTTGCGTGACCTAGGATGTAGAATATTAAAGTAGGGGGTGGTGTGTGGGGTGCAGACACCTACATGGGGTGTGTAGGGGGGCTTGACCACCTGCTCATACGTAGTGTAGGATACTTTGTTTGGATGTGTTGGGTAGCAGTGTGTCTGTGTGTGCATGTGTGCGTGTTCCATGTTCGTGTTACCTTCGCGAGTTACTGTCGATGTCAGTAATGTGGGGTATGGGAGTCTGTTCCTGGGACTGTGTGCATCAGAACACTGTGGTTTCAGGATTCCGTAGGTCTCCCGTATACAGCGGTTGAAGTGTTCACATGTGTGTATAACATAGATCATAGCAATCACACATTCCGCCACTACCAACCTTTATGAACAAAGGATATGGAGATTATATGCCTATACACCATTACAAATATGTGCTATGGACATGAGCCAATGATAGTGCTAACACCTGTTCCACTTTGCGAGGGACACTCCCTCTTTGGGCAGTTGTGTCCTGACCAAATATATTAAATGTGGCAAATGTCGTGGGATTGTAGGACATAATTATGTCCCATATGTACTGTAATAGTTGCATGCAATAGTTATTTCTGTATCTAAAGTACCTACATAGTACAGGAAACAGGATAATTACTAAACTGCTACAAGAATAAGCTTATAATTAGGCAAGAAAGGAAAGTTCTATCGCTTGTACTGACCGTGGGTTTGTGTCGTCCTGTAAAATCAGATGTGTGTCCCGAAAAGGACCCACTATGGACATATGAAAAGGTGGCAACCCTAGCCAAAGAAAGTCAGTCACCAACATAACTATGATGACTGCAAATACCTATGACAGAAATGCACAGCTATCATGTAGCAACACGTTATTACATTCAGATGTATTACCAAAGGGATTCAAGGACTAACATCACCTGCATGCTATACAGGAACCACATAACAGTGCCTTAATGAATCAGCCTGCAAATACCATAGTATTAGTCCACAAAAGGATAGGTGTTCAAATAGGGAAGGAACCCTCATGCACATAGCAATTATGTATAAAAGCAGTTCCTACACACCTGCATTTGCTAAGCACACCCACCAACATCACCCCCATACCCAAACATAGTACAATACAAACTGTAATAACATTCCAAACTATTCACAAACTGTACGACATCTGCAGAAGCCTTAACATACCTTGTCAGTGACACACTAACATGGCCCTATGTGAAATAGCGGCTGTTATACAAAGGAACAGCTGTTGATGTAATAGGGTTTGTTTGCACTAATCCCGTTTCAGAGGACTGTGCGTACACCAGGATGTGTTAGAAATTACTGAGTAACAGCACAGTATGCTACACCTGTACACCAGATCAAGGATGTCTGGTGAGCACACTGTACACCACATAACAGTTCATGCATAGCCATATGGCCTTGAGCCGGCTAAACATCCTTGCCAGACTTAAACATCTGCAGAAGTATCAGGTACAAACAAACCCTGCATAACTAGCACTGTTCCGAAATATAACAGCTGTACTCACATGTAGAACTAAATTGTCTAGCCATTACACACAGTCCACGGGAGTCATGAAGCTAATATATCTCTGTGTGTCTCCATATCACTGTTGAAATATATCTCAATAACACATCTAGGCTGTCTCCCTCAAAAGTAAGGCAAACGGACAACGGCCAAAAGGAGTACTCACTTATACACCACTGTTGCCATGGTATCGGCTAATGGAGTAGCTGCACAGCTGATGTGCATCCAATTAACTACTTTGGAACAGCAATTGGTGGACAGGATACCACATGTTACCGATATGTAACTAGAAAAGGATGTGTTATCACACATTTAAGCCATCCATATATACCAGCAGAACATTACAAATAACATTGAAACACAAACCGAAAAGGATTGAATCAACTGTTAACGATACCTCGGGTTACTAATAAGGTATGTAGAACAGTCAGTATATCTGTGTATGTAGTGCTATTCTGTAGTATTTAAAGTGCACGCAATCCATATAGTGGAAACAGTTATCTTGTAGTGATGTATTGTTGAGCATAGTAATGCTTGTAGTATTTGTGTGTACTGCTGTAGGTCACAAGGCAAACACCGCATACACCACAAGGGACGCTATATAAGGGCTTTGAACAGAAATACTCCTTACCAGCTGATGTCAGTGGCAGGGCTGGTCCAACAAGTACGTGCTATAACAGGGGATAGTATATGTTGATATATTGTAACTGTAACCATATGTATGGGTGTATTACAGAGAATTACATGTGGAAGGTTGGGCCACTGTGCAAGTATGTTTTGCATTGTGGGATATTGTGCCAATAACTGTGTAATGTACAGTATTGTAGGCAGATATGTATTACAAGCTACATAGCATTATTGTAATGTTAGGCAAACATTTGTTATGTCAATTGGCATTTACAATACACAATAACAGGATACATATGTCTTTTAGTGAGCTGACAGTTTATCAGCATGATAGCAAAGTAAAATGGAAGAGCTATTTAACTATCCATGCACATAAGACATGTAATATATGCAAAGGTAGGTACTAGGCTGTCTTACCAAGGGTATCTGTAAGCCTAGCTAGCGTGTGTTGTCTTTCACCACCCCCATAGGTTGGTTCCCTGTGCCTCTGAATGGCAGAGCCAATAGTTCCCTGTGCCTTTGTCCAGCAGAGCCACTGCAGTGATCCCCAGGTAAATGTCTGTCTCCCATCCACATGTCAAGGTTTCCCTTGAAGAGTGCTCATGAGAGGCCCTGCCTGATGTACAATGGAATCACATTCCAAAGCATAGAGAGTGTCCGGGTCAGGAATCTATCCATTCAGCATGTCCTACTCTTCGTTGTGGTTGGGTGTATATCCCTAGAGCATGTGGCTCTCAGGGGCTTCTGTTTAGGTGGAGCATATCCAGAAATACAGGGTTGGACATGGGCCTTGTATGTCAAGCAGAGATCACCTGTGAGTATGCGGTATGCAACTGAGTACAGCTGGAGTTTCGTAGGTTGGGCTGCATAGGTCATCTGTTTGAGGTCAGTAATCCTCTTGGTGTGGTACTGGTGTGGTCTTCCAAGCTGTTGCAGTTGTCTTGTAAGGTATATCCCAAATGGGGTGTTGTATCCTTTAATGGGTCTGATATGACATGTGTAGAGTCACAATGGCCCCTCTGTTCTGGATGCGAACCCATTACAGATTAGGGGGGCCATGTAGAAGGATATTCTAACCACCTTGTCATTATGGGAGAGATTGCTATCTACTGGTTTTTCCAGATCCTGTATTACCTTTTTTGTATGTAGGGGACTAGCACCTATGTGGTAGTCCATGGGTAAATAGTTATATCCAAAGGGGATGACTATGCATTTTTAGCCATTCAGCTTGACGCCATGATATTAACACCAGGTATCCATCTCAATGCGACCCTTCCAGAGGGTGTCTGTAACAGCTGGGGAAACAATTATGTTCCCTAGTTTGCAGTCATTTGCAAACCTTTTCAGCCAAAGCCCTCCTGTGCTTGTCTGTACATCAGAGAAGTATATACCGAACATGAGGGGTCCTAGGACTGAGCCCTGGGGGGGGGGGGTGGCAGTTGTAACTGGTATACAGTCGGACCTAGGGTATGCAACTCCCACTGTGTGTGTTCTGTCCATGAGCCACTTTGCAAACCATCACATGATGTAGGGTTAATGTTCAGGCGGATGGGTATGTTGATAATATCAGAAGGAGGAATGGTGTTGAAAGCCTATGAGAGATCTAGGTAGGCTGTGTGGACCTCCTGACTCTCATCTAATGCCTTGCTAACTGTCTCTAAGAAGTCCACCAGGTTTAGGAGGGATGGTCTGGCCTCAACAATGCCAAATAGGGAGGGGTCAAAGGTTGAGAGGTACCCAATGTCTCTGTGACAGTGATCCATGATGTGCACCATAGCCTTGCAGACCAGGCTAGTCAGGCCTGTAGGGAAATAGGTCCCATGGTCCGTTGTGGCGCCACCTTCGTGGAGTGGGATAACTGTTGCTGTGCACCTATCAGGGGGCACTATGCCCGATGTGAGGCTATTATTGAACTTGGTGCATAGGTGACGAGACAGTACGATCCGAAGTTCATGCAAAACGCAGCCTGGGATGTTGTCCGGTCCCATGGATGCTGTGATATTGCCTTTAGAGTATACAGCTTTGAGAGGGATCTGCCAGGATGTTGCCAATATCAATTGTTTCTGTAATGTTCGTGCCTTTGTGCTGTAACTCAGAGCAGATCTGGTTGTTGACATCGAGGCTCTGTGGTTGTTGGTATTAGTTGCGTTATAGTTTTCGTAGCTAGCTTTGGAGGATCTTATAAGGGATCTCACCTTCTTACTGAGGCTGGCAGGGGGATCTCCTCCATGCATGGTATTGTACTCTCATTTGCAACAGTGTCTTCCTCCTGTAGTACAATATGTTTATGGCAGGGGACCACCAGAGTGGTTTAGTTAATTATGAGTATAGTGTCCTGGTTCTGTTTGGGATAGCACAAGCCATGCACTCTTGTAAGTGCTTATAGAGTGCATTTGTGTAGGATTCAGCAGTTAAAACAGTACTGTCCATCTGCATGGGTGTCATGATGTCCACCAAGTCTGCCTTAAGAAGCATGTAGTTGGCCTTGTAGACATATTATACTGTGGTTCCCTTAATGGGGGGTAGGTGCGGGATGTGGATATCAATGGTGTTCAGCACATGGTCTGATCGGACCAACGAGGAGTTGGCTTCACGTGTGGAGCACCAGTCATCACTCATGTTGGTAATGACTAGGTCTAGGATATTGCTGCCTATGGTGGGTGTGTGGATATGTTGAGTCAGGGCATTGGTGTTTACGAATTCCAAAAACCATTGAGCTAATGTGTTGATACACAAGTAGTTTTACCAGTTAATGGTGGGGTTGATACAGTGAAGCTTATGTGATGAGTGTGGCATTGTGCGACTGTGTACCTTCTTCACATGACAGTCAGGGTCAGGCTTGGTTGGAGAGACCTTTACCTCCAGTTTGGCTAGATGAGTGCATCTCATACAGGTTGTAGTGTTGGGTGGTAGGCGGAGAGGCTTGTCTGTGTACATGAGGCAATGTGTACATTGCCTCAAGATGTCCAGATTCATCAGATAGACAGGTAATTGAATACAATGCCCCATTTGGGATGTACCTTACCCGACACCTGCAGCAACTGGAAAGACCCCAAAAGTACCTCACCAAGAGGATCAAGGGGCTCAAACAGATGCCCTATGCAGTTCGGCTAAAGAAACTCCAGCTCTACTCAGTTGTGTACCACCTACTCAGAGGCGATCTGTGTCTGATGTATAAAGCCATGTCCAACCCAGAATTAATGGACATGCTTCACCTCAGGAAATCCAAATCCCTCAGAGCTACATGCTCCAGGGACTTGAACCTCAGCACAAAAATAAATAGGACATGCTGGAGGAACAGATTCATATCCCAGAGGCTCCCCTGACTCTGGAACAAAATCCCAATCCATGTTAGGCAGAGCCCCTCACTGACCATCTTCAAGAGAAATCTTGATGAGTGGATGGGAGATCATACGTTTACCCCTGGGATCTCTTCTGTGTCCCTGCTTGACAGAGGTACAGTAAACTAACCTTAAAAGGACTAATATAAAAGGGTGGTGAAAGCCAAACACATTCTGGCTAGGCTTATAAATGCCCTAGGGCAGATAGCCTAGTATCAACCTATGAACCTATGAACCTATGAGAACACTGGCAGTTGACTCTTGGACATGCCTGAATATAGAACTGCATTCACCTAGATAAGTGAGGAAAGTGAGTACAAGAGCTACATTACTCTATGCAAGTGAGAAAAGTATGCACAAAACCTGTTCACCCTTACCTGTAGGTGATGTGGAAGATTGAGTGTTATAGTAATTATTAGCTTACGTACTGTTTACAAGTCCTGAACAAGTGCTTGGCATGAATAAGCAATCCAGATAGGGTCTTGGATAATATAACAACACGGCCCCCTCCCCCCAACAGGTACACAAGCATATATCCATGTACACCACAGGGCCCCTGTACCCACAACTATGCAGGTACAAGCTGCACTCAGTCTGCATGGGACCTACCCACATCACAGGTTGTATCATACACATATGGCAAAACAAGATGCTCTCCATGTACACATCATGTAAAACATAGCTCCATGTCAGAATGTGTACACACTAAATGGTGCACACCAACAGGTATCACAACCCACAAAGGAGATGACACCATGGATAATGGGAAGTACTGCACTACTACCCTGCTGAGTATGGTCTGGAAGGCCATGAACCTTGATCACTTAAGTGATGTCAGCAGTACAGATGTAGATGACAGTATGGTTGATGTCACACTGCATATCATAACCTTGCCAGGTCATAGGATATCATCACCCATACTGTGTACCACCTACACTCGGTATACTAGATGTACATTCCTATGTCACAGGAGTGTTTTGCAACAGGATTGCTGGCAGAAACAACACTACAGAAGGTGTCTGAATAATACGCGATCATCACACCAGTGGCAGCTACAGTATGTCAGGGTTAATGAATTCTATTCCCCCTCATTATAGTCCATACCTCACAGACAAACAGAAGGCATCTGCCTATTGAAGTATGCGAATTACTATGACCTAGGAGCAATAGCTGACTCGCATTGTCACCCCTATGTTAATAAACCTGTACCCATGAACTACCACCTAGGCAGCGGTCATCATAATGGACACTTGTGAGTGAGGGATGCAGCTGGGCAGTTGTCTTTCCTGTGATAGCTACGTCACCACACCTGTCAGGGAGTCATATGTGGCAACCCTAATAATAATAAGGTGCCATTCATGAATATAGAGATCATTGTCCAGCCATACAGACCACTCAAGTGACCCATATCAGATCACATATTTCCTTTAAGGGGTATTGGCCATGTGCAGATGGCCTACACCAGCCTTTCCATTCCCCATCTCCACTATGTAGCATGATGCATACCCATATCGGGGTTGGGAGGGTGGCCTAATGGTTAAGGTGTTTGCCTTACAAACACAAGGTGCAGGGTTTGAGTCTCAGAAGGGATAATTGGCTAGGCTAAAAATCTCTAGTAAGCAGGGTAAGTTAGCTTAGCCTAACCCTATAAACCTATAAACCTGAATAAATCCATGTCCAACCCAGTGATGTCAGACATGCTACACGTACTCATCCTGATCTCGAACACATACTTCATGGACATCCACCTACCACATTCTGGACAGATCCTTGTCCCATACACTTGACATAGTCCTGCCATACTATGCATTCCTGTCTGTCAAAGCTGCACATCGCTCCCCTCTCAGACATGGTGTGATGACCGCATGGTAACGCATGGTATATGTATCATTAACCCTGTGGATCAGTAATGTGGCACTGCTCCACCTGGCCCCACAGACCTGTCAGCTACTGCCAGGTAACCTTTCATCCTAGATGCATACATGGCCCATGGCATATAGCCCACTAGTTGACTTTGACTGTACATGCCATAGTTGATATCCATCCCTGCAAATACCATCTGGCTAGCCAGTGTCCCATATGTATCACATGTACAACACAGGTGATACATGGCAGGATGTTGAATCACTGTACAGTGCCATGTAGATGTATATGGCAGAACACATATATGTAAAACCTTATGTGAGCGTGTCTGCAGGGTCACAGGTCATGTCTGTTAAGGCAGTGTAAGTCCTTATATGTGACATATACACTGCATCAAGGTCGACTGCATTAATGTGGACACATCCAGCCATGTGCTGATAGGTAGGAACATCAGTACAGACAAACAGACATGCCCACATCAAGACAGCAACCACATGGAGTATGAGCAATGTAATCAGGTGACACACACACACACACACACACACACACACACACACACACACACACACACACACACACACATATATGGTGATAATATCCACTCAACATTGAGTGTCACATGTGTGTGACACAAACATGTCAGTGTCATGTGGGTTTGCAAATACAACTATTTTAACTGAATTAATGTGATACACATCTATGTTCAGCTATAGCTCTGTATGTCTCTGAGGTACTGTGACCTGTCTCCATCATTCTGTCTTCCAGTTATGCCACGTGCAAGGCTTCCCCCTTTTACACGCTTGGAGGATGAGGCCCTCATCCCATACCTACTCAATAATCACAACATCCTGTTCAGCCATGTGCCACAGGATGCACAGCAGCGGGATGCCCTGTGGATCGAGCTTTGCAGGAGGGTTAATGATGTGGGTGGCCACAACAGCATGTACCAGCAGGTGCACAGACACTGTACAGACCTCATTAGATGGGCAAAACAGCGTGCAAATGCAATCGCCAGGGAACAAGGTGCAACAGGTGATGGACCACCAACCTAGCCCCCACTCACATGTACCGAGGAGCTACTGGCCAACCTGGGGACACCTGAAGAACCACATCCGCAAGCCTTAGCCGATATTGTGGAGGTGGGTGTCTCTCAACCACTGAGCCTGGAGTTGCCTGGTAAGTCAATACTGCACCTATAACAACTATAGTCTATATAGCTGCATGTGTCACTGTACAGTATGTAATGTAACATCATATGCAATGCATGTATACACACATGCTGCATACTATAGTATGCTACTCTGTGTATGCACACATGTGCATACACCATAGTGTAGTCTAATGTACTGGTGTATGTGTTATGCACATTGCTCCCTGTAGCCTTTATACGGGGGTGGATTATGCTCATACTGCTATGTTACTCCTATTTAGGTACCTCTGGGGTTCTGCTGTGACAGCAACCCATTGCAGGTGAGAGTGTTATTATTTATTAGGAACTGTAATGCACAAATCTATCTGCCATGTGGCCATTCACAACATGTACACATAATGTATGGTCCTGTCACAATATACAGGTCGGACCTGCAATGCATCACAATGGCTATCCATGTGCCACACTTGCAAACTATGTGAATCATCTCACCAACATGAATCCTGACAAACTTTATTGCCAGATGTGTTGACAGCTGTGCATACAATGGTGGAGGTGCTGTTCACTTTAGGAATGTACAACAGATCTGATCTACACATGTGGTGAATACAAACAGTACTACACAGTGGGCTGGAGTATGGCCAGCACACAGGTTTCACTGGTGTGGATCATAGCACTGCTATGAATGTCACACAATGTGATGTGCTATCTTGACATGTCCTTGACATCTATTGGCCTGGCTGCTACACTGCCTACCTAACCTGAAAGCATATCACACATGCCACCCTTTATCTGCATAACCCTGTTGTCAGTGGAGCATATATGTCATATGGGACAACACAGACATGTGAAATAGATGCCCATCACTATAATTTGGACAACACATGTACACACATGGCCAGGGAGGATGGCCAGAGACATGGAGCAACACATGCAGTAGAAGTGTTGTGCTTGTTTGTACACCCTGTCATACAATGGCTACACATGGTTCGGCCATAGCCTTTGTATAATGGTCATAATGTAGATGTGGAACACTAGACATCCTACAGGCCTGTGCAGCTTCTTGTGTAGGCATATCATCAATCCACCACATAGGATGTGTTGAACATCCTGAGGGTGTTGCAACATGAAAGCAGTCACCTGTACAGTATCCACATCAGGCCACAGATGCAGTACATTCCCATTGCTGGTGATGGACATAAATGCCATACTAGCTCCTCATGTGTGTGTGTGTGTGTGTGTGTGTGTGTTACACAGATGTCATGTGGGACATGGTGTACCGACGTGTTCACCATGTCTGCCCATAGTTGCCAGGCTGCAGCAATATGGTTGCAGATGTGCAGGGGTGTCATCCATATACCCATCAGTGACCTGTGTCACAAATTCACATCATGGTTTAGTGTGTATACACCTCAATGATGTGGGTCACATTCTACAGTATATATGTATTGTATCTGAACACAGTCATGGCTATGAACCCTGACTGTAACTCACACTGTATAGCACTAGAGACTCCTCAGGATTCCCTGCAATGGCCATGCACATCAACTAAATTTACAGTATATCTGTAGGGTGGACAGACAACACTGAATTGGTACACCATTGCTCCACTGTATATTCAACAGGACACCATTGTGTTAAACATGTATGCATGTCATTGCACACATCAGCAGATCACATGTCATACTACATGTGATTATCAAGGTCATATGCCACACATCAGGCAGGTGTACTGTTAACCTGTGCTGGTCCACATGGTGTAACACAAGGATGTATGCTAACCACTACTATAAGTGTGTAATTTGCATGCCATCTACTATCACACACGCATGCTGTTGTGTGCAACCTAGGGATGTATGATAACTACCACTATTATTGTCTGCACTGCATGCCGTCTGCCATATCACATGCATGTTGCATGCCTTCTGTCATATCACATGCATGTGTGTGTGTCTATTGTATAGATTGTAATGTAGAAAAACAAACTGGAGAACGACCACCACGAGTCAGTAGATAAAACAAGATTTAAGATTTATTAAAGTAAAATAAGCACTTTCACGTACTAGGTACGCTTCTTCAGATCTAATAAAATACATACTCAAGCTCCCATCTTTATGTAACACACCACCAGAAATTCACCAATCAAGTACATGGTTTAATAATTAACAATTAAAATCAACGCAAGAAGCATCATTAGCTAGTTCCGCCTTTTCTTTTCAGATGTTCATTTATATGTTTCACGTGTACTTGAAAAGTCATTGTATTTGTGTTTCACTATTTCATATTAAGCCTATATATGTGAGAACATATAGTATGTACAAAAGTAATAAATTATAATAAAATATGAAATATTACAGAGTGCATAAATACAGTTAAAACACATATCAAACATTTAATAATTATTCAATAATAAATATATGACCTCCTAAATAAAGCACATCTTCAGAAGTTAGTAACCCAACAAAAAATCTCTGACTTCATTGACGTGCATCAAGAATAGGTTTAATATTAACTGCTTGATTGAGACCAGGTTCTAAATAGGCTTTTAGTTTAAAAATCCAGGAAACTTCAGTAGTTTCCAAATAGTTTTTATTATTCCCTCCTCTCCTATTTTGTTGAACAAGTTGTAATATTCTGAAATTAAATTGATGATTAGGATATTCTATTATGTGTTTAGCTAACGCATTCTGCTGGTTGTTTCTTCTTATCTCAAATATATGGCCATAAATTCTCTCTTTTAACTTTTTAGATGTCATGCCAACATAGAAGGCTGTACATGTCATGCAAGTAGCAAGATAGATCAAATTAGTGCTGTCACAATTGGCATAGAACCTAGGTTCAAAACTGTAAGCCATATTTGGATGAATAAAGGGCTGAGCACTAGTTATATATCTACACATCTTGCATCTATTGCAAGTATAAGCACCTATTTTTCTCTTGTTTATTTCACATGTATCAGGATAATACTCTTTGCCGAGAATCCTCCTAAGGTTCTTGCTATTGTTATAGCTAAAACTGGGCGTACATCCCACTATCGTGCATATTTTAGGATCTATTGCTAGCACATGCCAGTTTTTCTTAATTATATTAACTATCATATTATTATCATTAGTATATCTGGTGACAAAAATCACTTTGGAACCAAAATCCATCTTGTCAGGTTTATCATGACTACCATTGGATGTTCTAGAGAAGTATTTCTTCTTCTTATATAACAAGTTCTTGTTCTTATTTTTATCCAACATGTCTCTATTATAGGCCTATCTAAAAACAACTTATACATATTGTCCAGTTCTAACTCCATAACTGATGTATCCTCACATAACCTCATAATCCTGGTAAACTGTCCTTTAACTATATTAGAAAAAACAAATCTAGGATGCATGCTAGTATAATGCAAAAGCGCATTTTTCCAGCAAGTCTTTCTGTATAATGAAGTGGCGACTATACCCCCTTCCTTCTTGGTTATAGTAACATCTAAAAAGTCAATCTTATTATGTGAATATTCCAAAGTGAATCTTAGAAACTCAGTTGTAGTTTCTAATTGACTGATAAAGGTCCTTAATTCATCTACACTACCTCTCCAAAAAAGAAGTATATCATCTACAAATCTTTTGTAGAAAGCCACCTGTGAAAAAAACTTATTGCTGAATAAAAATTCATTCTCCCAATGATGAACAACCATATTTGCATAAGAATTAGCACAGGGGGTGCCCATGGCCACCCCCCATTTTTGTGCAAACAATTCATCTTTGTACATGAATATATTATTGTTAAGTATGATGTCCAGTAACATGGTGACTAATATTTGCATATCTTTATTAACGTCTTGGTTCGAATTTAAAACTTGTCTTATTGCTTCTATCCCGAAATCATTCGGGATGGAAGTAAATAGGTTTTTAACATCAAGGGTAACTAATAAATATTCTGAATCGGACACTTCATTATTGAACTCAACCAGTTGTTCAAGTAATTGGTAACTATTTCTCAAAATGCTCGGAATCTTTCTTACTAAAGGACCCAATATACTATCTATATAACATGATATTTTTTCAGTTACCCAGCCATTACCTACCACTATAGGTCTCATGGGCAGGGGAAAAATGTTTTTATGTACTTTTGGTAGGCCCTTTATATAAGGGACCTTAGGATGTTTTACCAAAAAATAATTATATAAAACTTCAGATACTTGTCCACACATTAACAAATCATATATGTCATAATGTACCCGCTTTATCACATTCAAAAGATAGTTGCGATCAATATTCAAATATGTATTCACTTCATTTAACATTTCTAACATAGCCTTGTCATAATCTTCAGCATTTAATAACACCTCCACCCTTGTCTTCTGGTTTTATCGTTATTTTGCTATTATTACTTAGATCATGTAACGACTGTTGTTGCTCCTTAGTTAAATTGAAATAAGTACATCTGTGTTGTAATTTTCCAAAATCAGCATAAAAGTCATTTTCACACAATTTAATAAAGCTATCCACATTAGTTGGTAGAGGAGGAATAAATGAACTTCTATTCCTGAGCCCTTGAGTAGATTGTGTATTTTTCTGGTTAGAAGCAAACATTAATTTAAGCGCTACATTTTGCCCAAATAGTCTCAAGTCCACTAGTAACTCACTCAAATTACTAGACTGTGAAGGAATAAAAGATAGATTGTAATGTACAGTTCTTGTCTGCCCTCGCAGGTGATGTAGGTTCATTGCCCTCCTGCAGTACATCAGATGTTAGTGTCCCCATAGACTCTAGCAGTGATGAGGAATGTATGATTGGGTCACAGGCAGAGTTGTCAGGGGCTGAAACTGTGCCATTGTTTGCCATTCCATCTATATCCACCTCATCCCCAAACACAGATCCCATACCTGCACATACCCCATCACCAGTGGCCATAGAGGAAGGACAGTTGGCACATGGTAGCTTGGAACAGGAAAGTGTGGGGGCTATGGAAGGTGTGCCTGCACACCATGGTGTCAGCCAAACTACTGGTGGTACCCCACACAGGCACGTGGCAGTGCTGCTCATAGGAGGACCTTTGGCCAACATGCTCCTGCAAGACATACCACAGCAGCTGGTGTCACCAGATGCATGTTTCAGGCTGTAATGGTGGCACAGGCAAGTGCTGAATGGCACAACAGAGAAGATCAGAGGCTACAGAGGGTTGCTGTCCATTCTTTAAACAACAGCATCCAGGCAATGGTAAATGCTCAACAGCAGATTGCTGATGCTTTGGATAGATGGTTGGGTGACATGGTTGGAGTCCTTGACCGTGGCATGACAATCCTGGAGCATAAGCTGTCTGTGTTGGAACATCTGATAGGAGTGAGGTGTCAGGCATGTGGACATAGGCCTGCTACATCACCTGTGTCAGGTCTACGTGTACGAGCTACCTCACATGCCCACTCCCATAGTGGCGGTAGCAGCAGCAGTGCATCTGGTGCTGTGCTGTCCACACCATGACACAGCAGGCCACATGCACGTGGGCTGCGATGGTCCCAACAGGGACACGGTTCAAGTGGACTAGTGACATCAGACAGTACCCAATCTGCACCTCTGTCTGGTAGTGCCCGAGAAACCCCTAGCAGGCACAGGTCACATGTCAGTGGCCAGACACCGTGAACTGTAAAACCTCACCTGTACAGTCTGCAGCTGTCAATAATACCCCTGTGTAGGCCAGACACATGGGGGAACTGTGTGCAGACATACACGCACACACTGGACACATATATAGGGCACCGCAACACAAACATGCATAACATCCACACACGCCCAATTAGATGAAAGGCCCAAACCTACACACGATGTCATCCAATGATGCAGCCTAAGCCTCTGGCAAACATTAACACCCTGTGCATAAGATGATGCCTGTGCTGCATCCCTGACATCCACACTATCGGTGCAGGGACATGCTCATATGGTCTGATGCACAGGGTGAACAGACTAGGATGATATGTGTAGTTTACAAATGTTGAGGACTGTTGACAGTCAGCAGATATACCATGTAGTACAGGTGTACAATACTGTTAACAGTATGTGTCTTGTGTAACAACAGTAAATGCATGTTGGTCATGATGTTCTGCTGTCCTTCTTCAGGTCTAATTGCACATGTCGGTGGATGTCAGTGTTTGCTGTTAAGTGTCCCATATGTGAATGTGGACTACTCACATGTATATATGAATATACCAGCACGTACTGTGTAGTTGCCACATACCAGTGAGAATGTCCCATGTTACAAACACGTCTACCGTTCCAAGAGCATGATAGCTGTATATTAAGCTGCTGTGGCCACAGACGTGACATCCATAAAGGGTGACATCACAGATACAGTTACATGGAATAGTGAGGTAAGAGAGTGGTCTAGCTGATTACAAGGGTAGAGGCCAGTGGGAAGTGTAATGCCTCAATGGGAATCAGTAATATACGTTCCCATGACAGGATGCCAACACACACCTGCACCCACACACTCAGGTATTGACACACATGTATTCAGTGACACTGTAACACACACACACACACACACACACACACACACACACACACACACACACACACACACACACACACACACACTCACGGCTTCACCGACACAGTAACACACACTCGCACACAGTTGCTACTGGTGGGATGAGGACCCAGCCTATGTGCAAATCATCATTACAGTACTGTGCACCTACATGACATGCCACAGAGAATGCACATGTACAGGTAGTCAGTACAGCCTAAGATCGGGGACATCAACATGGATAGTTGAATGCATCGCCTGGATGGTGGGAGAGGGCCTATCAGTTCAGTATGGTAACATACATCCTCAACTCAGGGACCAGTCAGCCCTACATACACACACTGTGGCATTCAGTAATTAATACACCTATGTCATGCACATACAGATACCTCACATGTGTGAGATACACGCCCCTGCCTATGTCTTGCTTTATACATTGCAGTCTGTACAGATGTGTACACTAGTGTACAGGATAGTGAGTAACATTTGAGATGTATTCCCCACAATACGTGACAAATAAGGACACACACGCAACCGCACATGCCAGTACTGTGAATCTCAGACCTGCCTAACTCATGTTATGTATGTCAGACTTACAGCAGTATTGCATGCGTTACAAACTGTACTGACACTTCCTGTGCCAACAGTGCTGATATATGCACTAGGGAGGTCATATCTATTAACAGGTGTCGAGGGATTTACCTTCGCTGTCACCCTGACCACTGTCTAAGTTGTGTGTTATGTCCTTCAATTAACGAAACATTTCTTACCGGTTACACAGGGTATTGTAGGACCGTTTGTGACACACCTGTGAGCTGTCCACAGCAAACATCCATCTGCAAAGATGCCCCGCCACTTAGTTATTTCAACACATCTGTCCATACCTGAGGTACATCTTTTTGTACATTCAGCATATCACTATATACAGTTGGCAATGTTGAGGCTGCATTGCAGCTGCATGGTGTACTAGGATACACGCCACCTGCATACATCAGCAACTGCACACACATGTTATCTGAATGCACAACACTATGTGTACAGGTGTGTAGATCCTACAATCTTGACATCTGGTCATGTTTGTAGGCATTGCAATTGGTGGATATGTGTAATAACATACATGACACATGGACTGTTGTATGATATGATGGGTGACCAGTACAGAGGGGATGTTACCTCTGTCGACATTGATATCACACCTTATATACTGTTAGCATTCAGCAGCCATGGACCTACATTCCATGTGCATGTGTGTAATGGCTGTAGCCACCTGTTTGCACAAAGGACTACAACAGATATGCTATTTACAGGTATGTTGTGTGTTTGGCATGTACATACCCAGGGCAGGTACATGCATATCATATCCATACATGAGGGTGTGTACTGGTGTACAGCAACAGACATCTGCTAATGGTGGACAGTACTGAGGGCCCTTGGCATGTGTACAGCCGACCTGGTCACATACAGGGGTATCATTGCATTGCATAACACATGATGCAACTGTGTCAGTACATGTGTACTGTCTACAGATGATGTAGAGCTTAGTACAGTACACAGGTCAAGGGTCACATGGTGGCATACTCATCTGTCATACAACATGTATGGTTGTGTGGTGGTGGTCCGAGGGTATGGTGGTGTCTGCAGTTTACATCTTAGAATGCAGCATGTGACACTGTGTCCTGCACATGGCTCATCTTTAATGCCTTTCATGGGGGGACTGGTCAGTACATGTGAGTGGCCTGTGTGTATGTGGGTACACCACCTGGAGCGGTCCGTACCTGTGTTATGGCCCACATGTCTGGTTCTGAGGTATATGGTGGTAGTGCTAGGTTCTGAGGTATATGGTGGTAGTGCTATTCAGCAATACAGAGACATCAGCCAGGTATTCCTCACTGCACAGATGTCAGTACTCCCCATTACTGGATCGACAGTGGCCAGCTGTGAATATGGACGCTACACATCTAGCACTGGTTAGCATAAGAAAACAATGCAGTTGTCCTGTAGATGTATGGGAGTTAACCTGTGTTTAGGACATTTGCCTTGGAATGGCACTGTGTGGTGCTTGCGACTTGGGTAATATCCACACTCCCTTGTACCATGGATGCATGTGATATGTGACAAAGGCCTGCCTACTGTCAGCCATGTCATCCCAGAATGACAGCTGATTTGTAATAAATGTAGAGCAGCATTCCCACTAACAATGACAACTACCAACATCAGAGCACATTACAATGTGTTCTTCACATCTACTTGTAATAGCTGTGTTTAGCATCAGAGTGCATCCCAGTCAGCCCTGTGCTACTAGGAGTATGAGCATGCCGAGTATATCCTTGTGTAGATGGACACATAGTGCATTCCAAACAACCCTGTGCTACTAAGTGTGTGAGCATGCCCAGTGACACCTTGTGTTGGTTATGTGCCTCTGTGTATGGGCATGGCCATTGTAACCCTGTATAGTGGTAGTAGTGGTCCATTTCACAGATGGGCATACTCCAGGTCAGGATGGATTCATACTTTAAACACACAGGTTCACAGGTATGAACATCTTAACTGCCAGCATCCCTGTTGATGTCCACATTCCCAGATGGTCATAATGACAGCCTTGACATGTGTAGTCTGTGTGGCGCGATTCGTATATATGTAGTATTGTAATAGTAATCTGTAAATAGGCAGGTGTTCCGTACCCAACACTGGCATGTGTGTGTACGTCTGTCCCCGTTTGCCGGTGGACTCTAAATTGCTTTTAGACTAGCCACACTCCATACATTTCTTATACCCACTGTTAGCAAGCCCGATGATGTCGCCCATCTACAAATACACCTCTGGGAGGGCTGTGTCCCAGTAATCTCGGTAGCGCGTTCTGTAACTGCGTAATCCTGTAGTGTAATAAAGTAGATAGGTCGGTGTTCTACTCCCACACTTGCCGTGTGTGTGTATCCCACTACGTTGCTAGTAACATGCAAATTGAGGACAGATAGTAGGCATTGTCTGACCACAGTGGCCTGCAGAAGACATGGCACCTGGTACAGTGATACAATTGGCACATATATGCGGACATTGTGCCTTCACTATGTTCCACACTGAATGGCTGCAACATATGTGGTGCCATCATATGTGATCCACTAAGACCAGCCAATGCTGTACACATGTGCCTGTATGGACCCATGCCACTGACAACACGGAATACCTGTACATTCTATACATGCAGGTGCAGGGCCGACCTGCTCACTGTAAGCAGGTTTTGCCACACCAGGCCAGTATTGGCATATCGGGGTATAACAGGCTGTGTACACTACATGTGTCTGCCAAACCAGGTAACCTGTACATGTCACTGTACAGTATTGTGGGACATGCACATCCCAGGCAATGTCCATGTGAAGGACTATCAAACACAGACATGGCATGCATTGCAAAGCTATGGCCCTACACATTGGTAACCAGGATGTTAGGCCAGATATTGCAGTACCCATCTGTGTGGGACATTGCTGACACTACACCCCTGCACTGCACACCATTGTCGGGTGACTCAATGGCTCAAGGATTAACCCTCACCCAGCCTTGTACAGCCATCTTGCACAGTCAAACACTACACACTCATGGAGCATTCCATACCTGCATGACAGTACTGGCACCCTGTGTCTGCATGTGGGTTGTGATGCTCCCAACCACAGTCACTCCCAGTATTCACCTCGCTGGCATACCAACAGTTGTCAAGCACTTTCCCATGGCCTAGCCTATTGAACCTCCAGATATCACCTGTGCATTACTGTGGTGTGGCACACTAAGTAGTTACATTGTGTATTTGCCACACTGGAAAAGGTGTCAATGCATGTCCATTAGAGTGTGGTTGTGGTGACAATGGCATCCGTTCACGTGGACTGACATGTGTGCCACACCTAATGTATGTCTACTATATCTGTTGCAGATGGCACTCACTCACCTACTCACATGTTCTTACAACACTGCAACATGCCACCTCTGTGGCACATGTAGCAACATCATGCACATGTAATAGTAATGAGTAGTCAGGGGTTTGACCCTGTACTATTCAGCGTGTGGCAGGTTATGGTGAAGTCTCCAAGCCCTTCCCTGGTGTACATTGCCTGTCCTGCACACACACTCTCTGGTGAATGTGAAGGTGTACACCTGCACAACGGCAGCATGTGTATTGTAACAGATGGAAATGGTTAGGTGATGGCCTCTGCACCTATTGAAGTCCTCCTCTAGCTGATTGCATGTGGTACAGCTGTGATAGTGTTCTCATAGATATCCGCATGATAAACACAGTACACTATCTAGGGAAAGATGTTATTATCTGGCCATGACAGTCACTGTGAGTGGTACCTGGATGTAGTGTTCTGACACGGCATCACAGATGATATCTGGATGTACCTCAATCATTTTCAACAGTGGGAAATAGCCTAATGACAGGAGGGTGATGTGCCACACAACTGCAGCATGTAAGTGTAGCTATGCTGCATTGAGACTACTGCCTGTTTAACATGTGTGTGGTAATGGCTATTCTGCATGTTAAAATACAGACATGACAGTACTCTTTTCATGAGGGAACACCATCTGTAGGGCCATCTGTGAACATGTCAGTGTGTACAACCATTTGTTTCCTGTGTTACACACTGAACACACTTCTGTGCACAGCAGAAGCATGGTCTGGGGATTGCAGACAGTACATGATGATAGGGATGTGTTACTGCCATCGCATCCCTGACTGGACATGTGTCATATGAGACAGTGGTATGACTGACACTGTGTGGGATTCCTAGTGAAAAGCCAATGATGGGCAACTGTTCATAGCTGCGGTCACATGTCTACTACACATTGTACAGTTGCCATGCGGTATATATGGATGTGCTGTGGTCCCTCTGCAAATGTATACAATCTGTTGGGTTGCTGGTGATATCTATGCATACTGTCATAGGTAATCCTGTATGCTGTTGTCTATCACTAAGCCATATGTGGGTTTAAAATGCAACACCATAGGCCGAATGGGTTGGTAGGTCCAGGCAAATCCTCCTGTCCCACTTCAGCTGACCATGGCACCGGGCACTAGCACATCTGGGGCCCAGCCCTTAACATCAACTTCTGTTGGCTCTGCACCACCTTCTGGTGGCTCCACCACTGAGGATGGAGCATGTCTCCCTCGGGAGCAGGACCAGACAGATACATATCTGCTGTCGTGCGGTCCCGGACATGTTTCGTAGGTGGCTCCCTAAGGGGTTACGAAGCCAGATATGCCGGTTCAAGGGCGGAGTGTCACATTTACAGGGTGATGCTGCCTGTCCTGGACAGCCCCCAGAACTGCCTCCTTTGCAGCTGTGTAGGTGCAGTGGCAGTTGCCCATTGCTGAAAACCTCCATCCCACTGTTCCCATGGGCTTTTGAATGCCGAAGACCCATCTCCATCCAGGGTGCATCCCCCCACATGTGTCATATACCAAATCTGTATGCTGTCATTTCTGTGCTCCTACCTATCCTCCACGGCCATACCTAAACTCCTTCCCCAACATCTGACCCTTACCTACGGACACATCCTACACTCCTTACCCAACATCTGACCCTTACCTATGGACACATAAGGCCATTCGGCTCCTAGGACACCATCTGCCGTATACATAGCTGTCCATTACACACACATGCCCACTGGACACATAAAACTCTTGTAATATGCATCATAACATACTACTTTTATCCTGACCACCGTCCCTCAAGTACACGGTCCTGGTATGCACATCACTCCTACATGGTTCAGGTACATGTGAGAAGGACAACCCCATTGTACACAAAACACTACCGGTCCCTCTGTGGTTACCCCATTTACCTTTATCATGATGATGATGTTGCACATTGCACGAGTACTGTTCACACATAATGATTGGACAGGTATTGTTGTGTTAATGTACATTACATACACAGAGTGATGTATACGGCCAATGTACAACTAGTGTCTTTCTGAGGGAGTCTTGTGATCACATAGAGCAACACCACTACATAATACAGGTGTCACTAGTGTTTCCCATTTCATTCGTTTGCAATGCTTTGTTGCCACATGGCATGTCCCTGATACATCTCTATATATGTATGTACCTATATGCTGGACATAAACACTCACATGTACTTCTACATGATGGGATACATTCCTATACTGTTGAATGACCATGCTGTATGATATCCTCTGGTTACAGCCTCTTATGCTCGATTAGCCTCTACATTACTTAACCAATGCAATACTTGCATACTGGTAGCCAAACGCACTTACATCTGCTCGTTCCTACACTTGCTAATGCACCGGCATTGGTGCTTGCATCTGTCACTCACACCCCTGGGTGTGAGAGAGGACCACAATATTACCTTGTGATGTCTATTACATCGTACTACATGACTCCAGTATCAGGACTGGCCAGCCATTAGGCAATGGCATTGCATTTGGCTGTACAGAATTAGCGGCCTGTCTGGACATTTATTCATATTCGTGTGTTCCTCTTAGGCATACCTTGTGATGCCTATCACATCGGACTATATGACTACAGTCATAGCCAACCTTAGGCATAGACCAACTAAGTGGCCGCGTAGGGCACCGCTTTAGTGGGTGCACTTTACCAGTATTTATTTGGTGTAGGTAGACCAGGATGGGGGCACTGGGTGGTGTGGTGGGGGGTGCCGTTATGCCCTCTGCCTAGGGCACCAGTTGACCTAAGGCCACTCCTGACTACAGTATTGGGAATGGCTGCCCATTAGGTGACCACATGGCATTCGAATGTACGGAATCAGCGGCCTGTCCAGTAAATCATTCATAATTGTGTGTTCCTCTTACAATCTGCTCCCACCTTGTAATGCCTATCACATCGGACTACATGACAACAGTATCGGGAATTGCTGCCCATTAGGCGATGGCATGGCATTCCACTGTACGGAATCAGTGGCCTGTCCAGTGAATTAATCATATTTGTGTGTTCCGCATACACTCTGCTCCTGTCTGGCTGATACATGGGAACCAAGACCCTGCATTACAAATGAGTAGTTGGGTTATGGTACCCACATCCGTCGGATGGGTCATGCTACTGCATACCTATTATAGGTTTGCCACCTTCTCAATTGGCCAAGGTAGAACTTTAGGGTTACCACCTGTCCCACTTTGTGAGGGACAGTGCAAAAATAATCAAGACATAGCACATGTCCAGATTACAGGACATTATTATATTCTACGTTTCATTAATAATTGCATACAACAGTTATTTTATATATGACACTTCTATATGTTATGTGAAGTAGCATAAGCAATTCAAATGAAACTATATTAAGCTTTTATTTGTGCAGATAAGTGTAATCCTGTACTATGCACGGCTGTAGGTATGTTCAGTCCTGGAATGTCTGACATTTCTACAGAATATGTCCCACTCTGGCCATTTGGAAAGGTGGCAACCTTATAGAACCTGTATGCACAGATGTCAGACTTTGCAGGGCAACACACCCACAGCTAGTAGAAAGGGGTGTACTTCACTGTTTCGCCTAAATAAAATGTTACTCTTGTAGCATTATAGCTGCTTATACTGTTACCTATAACATTTAGGTGTTTCTGTGGAACATAATTGTTTTATGCTACTAATACAGACAATATAGGTAGTCTTTGCCCTAAATCACGGGACATTTGCCTTAATTACAGTTATTATGCAGGACACAACTGCCCACAGGGGATTGTCCCTCGCAAAGATGGACAGGTGGTAACCCCAAACCTTTTATTCTATCAATCTTCTAAGGTAGTCGGCGGAACATGTGCTTTATCTCACTATCAGACCTCTCATACAAATGGGGAAGAATAAACACCGAATCAGGGACACTGCATAACAACCTCAGGGACACATTTAGAAGGTTGGTGCTATTAACCTGACACATTACAGGCACAGAGCACATATGTATTCATACACATTTTTTGAGGTGCATGCAGTTTATGACTCTTACATGTTGTCATTATTCATTACGCATATTCCGCCACCTTTCCTCCTAATATCACTAGTTCTAGGATGGTTTAGTTGAGACTGTGTTAGAATTCTGATTCATAATCACGGATGTCCCTGGTAATTGGGGACAGTTCAATTATATGGTCCCAATGTATTCCCCCAATTGGTTTACGGATTGTCCAGTAGATGTGCTCTTATAGTTTGGGAGGTATGGACGTCTGCTATACCCACATCAGAATATTACTTACACCCACTGGGCGGTCCTAATATGTGACTGCCAGCCAACACATGCACTCCTAGCCCCATAATCGCATACCCATAGTTCCCCTACCTGCCACTACTCTACAGCACTCATCCTTACTGTGGGCGCAGGTGGACGCAGGTGGGATATGGACACACCCCTACACACTGCCCACTCTCCCCGTGTTGGGACACATGTCGTACGTTGTGTCAACCCATGTGTTATCAGGCTTGCACAACCTACTGTTCTGTGTACAGCTACATCATGGACGTAATGGTGTTCCCCCATTGGTTGTAGGTACCAAATTTTTGGTGTCCCGCAAGGGACGTCGCTGTCCATGTTTAAAGTGTAGACCTTTTAGATCTCTCCCTCTGGTAGTTTCCTGCCAGTGGTCTGGGAACCAGTGTTGTATTTACCTTTATTGCGTGTCTGTATGTCTCACCGGCCTAGCTGGGGTGGGTGATAAGTAGACGTTTGTTGAGTAGACCTCCCTCCAACATATGCCCGGTCTAAACATGTTACCCGTAACTGCTGTAACATAACCTAGGTATATACATGTGTATATTTACTGTAACATATATATATGTATTTACATTAATATATACAGACATATCTGCATATGTATTCATACATGTATATTCATATCTTCCTGTCATATGCATATATATATATATATATATATATATATATATATGTGTGTGTGTGTGTGTGTGTGTGTGTGTGTGTGTGTGTGTGTGTGTGTGTGTGTGTGTGTGTTTGTATGTGTATGTATATATATATATATATATATATATATATATATATATATATATATATATATATATATATATATATATATATATATATATATATATATATATATATATATATATATATATATATATATATATATATATATATATATATATATATATATATATATATATATATATATATATATATGATTATTTATATATATATATATATATATATATATATGTATAAAATTATATATATGTACATCAGTGTGTCAAAACATTCCCCTCTCATATGCACTTACACATGCGTAATGGTGTTTATAAGCTTCATCAGCATACTAGTGCCTTATTCATTATAACACCGACACACTTCAGTCATCTTGTAATCGGTATGTTGCACGTTATACAGCGGACAGATGTAGTTATATGTTCATGTAGGGATTACCGATGGTAATTGGAATGTGATAGTGTGATTCGTCCCATCCCTCTTCTGCACAGACTATTATTCCATGTACTGTCGATGTTTGTATGGTCACATTCTTATTATTTATGTCAACAAATGGAATGCATGTGTTACAGAATTTGTACTTTAACATATATTGTTGGCTGCATGTGAGTATGCATATATACCTATTATGACCTAACTGACCTCCACGGGGCGGTACATTAGAACTGGCCCATCCAACCCTGGCACGCCTGGATCCATAATTGCATACCCATAGTTCCCCCACCTGCCACTACTATACAGCACTCATCCTTACTGTGGATGCAGGTGGATGCAGGAGGGATATGAACACACTCTTACACTGGCCACTCTCCCCATGTCGGGACACATGTCATACGTTGTGTCAATCCATGTGTTATCAG